>NC_069502.1:595505529-595836779 GCF_027579735.1 Bombina bombina
ATCTACTGTTAAAGTAGTCTCTGTCTAAATAGAAGCTAGTTTGAGCAACACAAGAGTTAGAGCATCACAGGCAATCAGCAAAGTGTGTTTATTTTTTTGTTTTTAATTTTAAATCTTCACTAATAGTGTGACCCCCCTAGTATCCACTCGCTTCCTTGAATAAAAGACTGACAACCACTCTGGGGTGAAAAGGCTGCAGCCCAATTTTATTAAATACTTAATAAATATCATAAATAACAACTTTAACTTTTTTCAAGAGTGCTTGCCCCCCCAACCAGGTGTTGCCAAGCTCAGCCAACACGCCCCACAGTTCTGAATCTCTCCCCTGCAGCCCAGCAGGAGGTACCATTAGCCAGTTATTGACCTAAAATAGGCAAACACCCGCCACCCAGTGACTGCGACATCCACCAACTCCTTCCTATAAAACAGGGAGGGAGGGCAGGAACTTCCTTCTGTCTATTTTCCAAACTGCTGTCCTACTTACTGTTCCTCTCCTATTTCTCCCTTTCCTCACTCCACCCCTCTCTTTCTATTCTTGACCCTATATTTTGCGGGTCCACAGGAGGAGGGGGGTCACCCACCCCTCCTTCCATGCTCTCATACAGGGTGAATTTCCCTCTAAGGCCAGAATTGTGTGCGGCCCAGTAGTGAAACAGGTAATTAGATAATTGCACCATGTAATTATCAAACAATGCAGACTGCTTGGTATGGTTCTCTTATTAACTGTTTCACTGCTGGCCTTAGAGAGAACAATGTTCACAAGTCATGTTGTTCATTCACATATTATTGTAAAGCTGATGTTAGAGAAAAAAATATGTATTTAGAAAAATAAAAAGTGGTGATTTCCTGTAGAAATCCTTTTCAATTAACTGGAAAAAAGATTAGGAATGGCAATATCAAAAATAAATGTAGATGGACTTCCTAAGGGACTGAAAACCACTCAGAAAAAAATAAAAAGTTGGAAATCAGATTGAAAAGAACTGTTTGCTGTTTATCAGAAGAGGCTGAAGACCCTAATCATTTCTAATGTGAACATTGACAGTTCTCTATTGGCCAGATTACAAATGGAGTGCTAAATATTGCTTGCATTAAGCGATATTAGCACTCCACTTTGTAATACCAGCACACAATAATATGCACTAGTATTAATCACTATGCAAACGCGAGCTAGGAAGCATTGCACTCATGAGTGCACGCTTTTATAGACTCCTATTGGAGCCTCGTTCTGATGCCATCACAAACACATGTGTTAAAAATTAGAAATCAGATTGAAAAGAACCATTTGCTGTTTATCAGAAGAGGCTGAAGACCCTAAGGATTCAAGAATGGTAAGACTAAAGAGGTTTCTTTTTTTAAATATAGATTTTACTTTTTTATGGGTGTCTATAGGGTTATTTGTGACTGACATAGTTTTGAGTTTACTATGAGGAGATAAAATAATTTTGGGAATTCCCAGTGTAATCATTTTTGGTGATGGGTTAATGTAAAGTGCTTAGAGTTAAGAGAGATTGGGAAATCCATTTGAGTACTAGATATTAGATGAGGTTATGATTAGCATACATTTCTCCATTGGATTGGAACCACATAGTTAATGTTTGATTGAGTTATCAACACATACATAACACATAAATATATATGTATATAATCATATACATACTGTATATATTTAAATTGCGGTCTATGGGAACACACAGTTTCCATAGACCGCAATGTAAAGGCACTTTTCAGTGCCGTTTTTTTTTTTCAAACACCCCAATACCACCAACGTTAAAGAACCAAAACTTCCTGGTGCAGTTTATTTTATAAAAAAAATATACTACATTTAAAAAAAAAACTACAATGCCCTCTTTTTTGAGGGCATTTGTGGCACTTTTAGAAAATTAACCAGAGATCTAATCTCTGGTTAATTTTGAGAGTTTTAATTGCTCGTGAGGTCATGGTAGAAATAACCAGCCACTTGTAATGGCTGGTTACATATTGCCTTCCCGCAAGCGGGCACATTTGCCCATTTGCGGGAGTGCAATAGTTTAGCACTCCCCTTGTAATCTAGCCCTATGTGTTCTAAGGTTCTCAACAGTGCCTCCAACTAGCATGGTCACCATATATCTAAGATGATTTGGAGAGCTGATGCAGCCTCCAAGTATATGAGTATAACAAACATCCTAAAAGAAGAAAAAAGATTAAAAGGATGGAGAACCTGTAATTTGTTTTTCAATATGGATTTTTACATTGCCCGATTCATTCAGATTTATTGTTGTGTGTGTGTTTTAATATCATGTAATGCTCTCCCCATGTAATGTAGTGTATGAGCACAGGGCTTGCTTGATAATAGTCTTCATGCATAAACAAGGTCCAGCACAGAGAACATAAAATATAACCTGGTTTATCATCAGACTATATGCATTGCTAGTCTGAATTTTACAGTTCCATTGTCTGTACTATTATGGTGTTGTTTTATTGTGCTTCACAAAATAATAATCAACTTTTTGAGTCTCCACTGGACCCTCAATTTGAAGATAAGCCATAACATCCAGCTATGTAAGAAGTGATCACTAGGGGCATCAAAGCTTAAATGGACAATTAATGAAAATTAAACTTGATTCAGAAAGGGCATGCGATTTTAAACAAATTTCCACTTTACTTTTAGCATCAAATTTGCCTTGTTCTTTTGGTATTCTTTGTTGAAACCTAAACCTAGGTAGGCTCATATGCTAATGTTTAAGACCTTGAAGGCCATCTCTTATCATTATGCATTTTGACTGTTTTTTACAGTTAGATACTGCTAGTTCATGTGTGCTATTTAGGTAACATTGAGCTCACTCCTGTGGAGTTATTAATAAAACATCTCTGATTGGCTAAAATGCATGTTTGTCAAAAGAACTGAGATAAGGAGGAAGTCTGCAGAGGCTTAAATAAAAGGTAATCACAGAGTTAAAAAGTGTACTAATATAACAGTGTTGGTTATGCAAAACTGGTGAATGGGTAATAAAAGTATTGTCTATCTTTTTAAACAATACAAATGTTAGTGTAGACAGTTCCTTTAAGACCAAGTCATACACTAATAATATTTTTTTTTTAAAGTCCAATAGATAGATGTAAGAAACATTGGGGCCCATTTATCAAGCTCCGTATAGCGCTTGAAGGGCCGTGTTTCTGGCGAGCCTTCAGACTCGCTAGAAACACCAGTTATGAAGCAGCGGTCTAAAGACCACTGCTCCATAACCTGTCCGTCTGCTCTGAGGAGGCAGACAGAGATCACGTGAAATCAACCCGATCGACTACGCAAATCTGCAGGGGGCGGCGTTGGACCAGCAGTTCACAAGAGCTGCTGTTGCAATGCTGAATGTGGAGAGCGTATTGCTCTCCGCATTCGGCAATGTCTGTCGGACATGATCCGCTGATCAGATAATGTCGGTCAGACATTTCATAAATAGGCCCCATTGTGTGTGTGTATATATATATATATATATATATATATATATATATAGATATATATGTGTGTGTGTATATATCTATATATATATATATATTTATATATATATCTATATCTATATATATATATATATATAATGTAATAAAAGTGTAGCACACTACAGCCCAGTAAGTCCAAAAGTCTACCTTATGGTAAAATCCAAAATGCTTTATTTCATCTGTTTAAAAGCATAGAAAATGGCTTCCATAAAAACACAGAGCTGTGTTTTTATGGAAGCTGTTTTCTATGCTTTTAAACAGATGAAATAAAGCATTTTATATTTTACCATAAGGTAGACTTTTGGACTTACTGGGCTGTAGTGTGCTACACTTTTTATTACATTGTTTACTTCTTGGATGTGTAGAACATAAATATTGTGTGAGCAGCATTCATTTTCCCAGCAGTCTTTGACTCACTCTCCATTGTGCCGGTCAGAAGACGCAGTATAAGCGTTGAAGAGGTGAAACCCAGCTATTGGATCCGAGGTGAGAGTATTTGTGGCGCTTTCCCTGCAGTGTTGTTTTTTTGGTATATACTGTATATATATATATAATATAAACACAAAACTAGAATTAGCAGTAAAAAAACAGCTAAACTGGCAATTGTATTATAAAAGCATACATGCTATTGCCTTTTACCCTACACTAGTTTCCTTATGCCCTTAATATAGTTTAACCCTAACCTCAGTCTTGATACCCGAACCAAACATTAACTATGTGGTCCCAATCCATTGGAGAAATATATGCTAATCATAACCTCATCTAATATCTAGTACCTAATTGGATTTCCCAATCTCTCTTAACCCTAAGCACTTTACATTTTGATTCCCAAAATTGTTTAATCTCCCCATAGTAAACTTCAACTATGTCAGTCACAAATAACCCTATAAAGACACCCATAAGAAAAAAATAAATCTATATTAACTCTTTAGTTTTATTCTTGAATCCTTAGGGTCTTCAGCCGCTTCTGATAAACAGCAAACGGTTCTTTTCAGTCTGATTTCCAATGTTTTATTTTTTACACATGTGTCTGTGACGGCATCAAAATGAGGCTCCCATAGGAGTCTATGGAAGCGCGCTCTTGTGAGCGCAATGCTTCCTAGCTCGCGTTTATTATCTATCACATTCAATTTTTGCGCCATCTTTCAGTTCTTATAAATTCTGTATTAAAATCTACTAATATATATATTTAAATATATAAAATCTACTAATATACATTATATATTTAAATATATAAAATCTACTAATATACATTATATATTTAAATATATAAAATCTACTAATATATATATTTAAATATATAAAATCTACTAATATGCAGTATATATTTAAATATATAAAATCTACTAATATATATATTTAAATATCTTTTGTACATTAAAGAATTGCTGGTCCTCAAAAAAATCTTTCTTGACCTGTTAATTATATTACTTGACCTGTTAATTATAGCAATCATATTTTAAATGGACAGTAAAGTTAGACTTACAGACTTAAAGGGACATGAAAACCAGCATTTTTCTGTCAAGATTCCGATAGATTAAACATTTTTAAACAACTTTCCAATTTACTTCTGTTATTAATATTGCTTCATTCTCTTGGTATCTTTTATTGAAGAAGCAACAATGCACTCCTGGTAGTTAGCTGAAAACATTTGTAAGCCAATAAAAACAGGCATACAATTTCAGCCACCAATCAACAGCTAGCTCCAAGCTCCTGAGCCTATCTAGATATACTTTTCAACAAATGATAACACGAGAATGAAGCAAATTAGATAATAGAAGTAAATTAGAAAGTTGTTTAAAATGTTTTATTTAAATCATGAAAAAAAAATTTGGGTTTCATATCCTTTTAAGATTTAGATAGAACAGGTTATTTTAAATTTGGACTTATAGGGGCCAAATTATTAAGCACCGTATGGTGCCTAATACATTTGTTTCTGCATGAGCCTTCAGGCTGGCCGGAAACAGCAGTTAAAAAGCAGCCGTCTTAAGACCGCTGCTCCTTAACTGGTCTGCCGCCTCTGAGCGGCGGATAGCAATCAACCCGATCAGATATGATCAGATTGATTGACACCCCCTGCTAGCGGCCGAAAGGGCCACAAAATCTGCAGGGTGCAGCTTGGCACAAGCAGTTCACCAGAAGTATTGTATCCTTCATTTAAAAGTAAACCTAAGTGAGCTCATAGGACAACAGGAGTGTGCATATCCCTTTAGCATGCTAGGCAGCAGTGTTTCAACTTTTTATAACATTGCAACAAACACTGCTCCCCCAGAATGCTGAATTCACCATTAAAATCTATCGCCTAAATTTAGAGTTTTGCGGCCAAAGGGGTGCGTTAGCTATGCATCTTTTTTGTCTAGCGCTGCTTCTAAACAACGCTGGTATTTAGAGTTCTCTGAAGGACTGGCTTCAAAAAGGGAGCATACAGGCATATTTACCGCCACTTCAACTCTCAATACCAGCGTTGCTTACGGTAGCGGCTAGCTGGAAAAACGTGCTCATGCACAATTCCCCCATAGGAAACAATGGGGCAGTTTGGGCTGAAAAAAAAACCTAACACCTGCAAAAAAGCAGCGTTCAGCTCCTTACGCAGCCCCATTGTTTCCTATGGGGAAACACTCTCTAAGTCTGCACCTAACACCCTAACATGTACCCCGAGTTTAAACACCCCTAACCTTACACTTATTAACCCCTAATCTGCCACCCCCGCTATCACTGACACCTGCATTACACAATTAACCCCTAATCTTCCGCTCCGGACACCGCCGCAACCTACATTATCCCTATGAACCCTTATTCTGCTGCCCCTAACATCGCCGACACCTATATTTATTAACCCCTAATCTGCCCCCCCCAACGTCGCCGCTACCTTACCTACACTTATTAACCCCTAATCTGCCGACCGGACCTCGCCGCTACTATAATAAATGTATTAACCCTAACACCCCCTAAATTAAATATAATTTTAATCTAACGAAATAAATTAAATATTATTAACTAAAGTATTCCTATTTAAAGCTAAATACTTACCTGTAAAATAAACCCTAATATAGCTACAATATAAAGAATAATTATATTGTAGCTATTTTAGGATTTATATTTATTTTAAAGGCAACTTTGTATTTATTTTAACTAGGTACAATAGCTATTAAATAGTTATTAACTATTTAATAGCTACCTAGTTAAAATAATTACCAAATTACCTGTAAAATAAATCCTAACCTAAGTTACAATTAAACCTAACTACACTATCAATAAATAAATTAAATAAATTAACTATAAGTACCTACAATTAAATACAATTAAATAAACTAAACTAAATTACAAAAAATAAAAAAAGATTACAAGAATATTAGGCTAATTACACCTACTCTAAGCCCCCTAATAAAATAAAAAAGCCCCCCAAAATAATAAAGGTCCCTACCCTATTCTAAATTAAAAAGTAACCAGCTCTTTTACCAGCCCTTAAAAGGGCTTTTGCGGGGCATGCCCCAAAGTAATCAGCTCTTTTGCCTGTAAAAAAAACCACAATACCACCCCCCAACATTACAACCCACCACCCACATACCCCTACTCTAACCCAAACCCCCCTTAAATAAACCTAACACTTCCCCCCTGAAGATCTCCCTACCTTGAATCAGCCAATTAGATTCAAGTTCAATCGGATTGGCTGATCCAATCAGCCAATCAGATTGAGCTCGCATTCTATTGGCTGATCGGAACAGCCAATCAGATTTTTCCTACCTTAATTCAGATTGGCTGATAGAATCCTTTCAGCCAATCGGAATTCGAGGGACGCTATCTTGGATGACGTCATTTAAAGGAACCTTCATTCTGCGAGTAGGCGTCGGGGAAGAATGATGTATCCGCGTCGGCTGGAAGAAGATGACTCCGCCCCGCTCCAGATGGATGAAGATAGAAGATGCCACTTGGATGAAGATGTCTGCTGGTCCGGATGTCCTCTTCTGCCCAGATAGGATGAAGACTTCTGCCGCTCCGGATGTCCTCTTTTGGTCCATCGGTGCCCGGCTGGGTGAACACGACTCAAGGTAGGGAGATCTCCAGGGGGTAGTTTTAGGTTTATTTAAGGTTTGGGTTAGAGTAGGGGTATGTGGGTGGTGGGTTGTAATGTTGGGCGGTGGTATTGTGTTTTTTTTTACAGACAAAAGAGCTGATTACTTTGGGGCATGCCCCGTAAAAGCCCTTTTAAGGGCTGGTAAAAGAGTTTGTTACTTTTTAGTTTAGAATAGGCTAGGGACCTTTATGATTTTGGGGGGCTTTTTTTATTTTATTAGGGGGCTTAGAGTAGGTGTAATTAGCCTAATATTCTTGTAATCTTTGTTTATTTTTTGTAATTTAGTGTTTGTTTTTTTGTAATTTAGTTTACTTTATTTAATTGTATTTAATTGTAGGTACTTGTAGTTAATTTATTTAATTTATTTATTGATAGTGTAGTGTTAGGTTTAATTGTAACTTAGGTTAGGATTTATTTTACAGGTAATTTGGTAATTATTTTAACTAGGTAGCTATTAAATAGTTAATAACTATTTAATAGCTATTGTACCTAGTTAAAATAAATACAAAGTTGCCTGTAAAATAAATATAAATCATAAAATAGCTACAATATAATTATTTGTTATATTGTAGCTATATTAGGGTTTATTTTACAGGTAAGTATTTAGTTTTAAATAGGAATACTTTAGTTAATAATATTTAATTTATTTTGTTTTATTAAAATTATATTTAGGGTGTTAGGGTTAGGGTTAGACTTAGCTTTAGGGGTTAATACATTTATTATAGTAGCGGCGAGGTCCGGTCGGCAGATTAGGGGTTAATACTTGAAGTTAGGTGTCGGCGATGTTAGGGAGGGCAGATTAGGGGTTAATACTATTTATTATAGGGTTTGCGAGGCGGGAGTGTGGCGGTTTAGGGGTTAATACATTTATTAGAGTAGCGGTGAGGACCGGTTGGCAGATTAGGGGTTAATAAGTGTAGGTAGGTAGCGGCGACGTTGGGGGGCAGATTAGGGGTTAATAAATATTATGTAGGTGATGTTAGGGGCAGCAGATTAGGGGTTCATAGGGATAATGTAGGTGGCGGCGGTGTGCGGTCGGCAGATTAGGGCGATGTGGGGGGACCTCGGTTTAGGAGTACATAGGTAGCTTATGGGTGTTAGTGTACTTTAGAACACAGTAGTTAAGAGCTTTATAAACTGGTGTTAGCCCAGAAAGCTCTTAACTACTGACTTTTTTCTGCGGCTGGAGTCTTGTCGGTAGAGGGTCTACTGCTCGCTTCAGCCAAGACTCTAAATACCGGCGTTAGGAAGATCCCATTGAAAAGATAGGATACGCAATTGGCATAAGGGGATCTGCGGTATGGAAAAGTCGCGGCTTGAAAGTGAGCGTTAGACCCTTAGCTACACGACTCTAAATACCAGCGGGCGGCCAAAAGCAGCGTTAGGACCCCTTAATGCTGCTTTTGACGGCTACCGCAGAACTCTAAATCTAGGCGTATGAGTTTTGCAAATAAATCATTAGATACATTTTTCTTCTGAATTGTGATAGACCCCTTAAAAAGCTGGGCAAGTCCTGCAAAAATAACATGCTTTAATGAACGTCCCTTTAAACATTAATACAGTGTCTGTGCTATTTTTAGAAAGACACAGGATAAAAGTAACAGTAATATTACAATTACAATTTTATTGTACTGTTGTTTTAATTCAACATTTCAAGTCCCTTAATGCGGTACTATGATTGAAACATGTGACCTACATTACCTTTTTTTAACTTAATTTCCTTCAGAGTTCACCAAAAATCTCTCTAACCTTTCCATTTGAAAATTTCTTAAGGATTACTCTTTTCAAGTCTGAAAACACTAGCACCTTTGCACTTGCTTTTTATATGTCTTCCACTGACATTATGTATCTCCACTAATCTTAACGGAATTATGTCATATCACCTTAAGGGCAATTGTCTAGAAAAGTTGTCTAGATAGTGCTGTTTTATTGAAAAAGGTAACTTTGCTGGTATTAAATATATCATCTTTATTATTATTTAAAATGTTGTAATCATTAAAGAGTGATTACCTGAAATTATGCTTTATTTGTGATTACCCTTTTTTTTATTTTAGTATTTTTGGTATGGTTCTGAGAATAAATATTATATATTAGTTTTTCTTGTGATTTATAATATATCATGCAGTAGAAAAAAAAAACATAAAAGGCAATTAATACTAATTTATAACAGTATTAACCTAAATACAATTTAAAGAAATCATCTAATTCCCCTGTATTGTCACCCAGTTCATATGTTAAAAATAAATTAGCTTCAATGAAAATAATAATAATAATAATAATAATATTTCAAACACTGGAATGGAAATTTCTACAAAGGATATGGATTTACAAATTTAGAAGCAATTTTATAGCAGCCTTTTCTATTGCATAGTGGATCCATTGGCTTTCATGTAATTCACTACTTTAGACACACATTTTACAAGATGAAAAGGTCTACTCATGAATCTACACTGCAGCTGTAAAAGCCATCAGTTACAAGAGGGAGCACATTAAAGTAAGTGAAAGTAAAAACATGTCTATCAAAATTACAGTTTTGAATGTATATTTTCTGCCTGGATTTAAACTAAAATATTGATTATTGTTTATCATGTACTTCAATGTAAAATAAAATCCCATCTGGATAATACATTTATTTCAGTGCTTTTAGAATTACAAACAGCTGTAACTAAAAACTAATTAATTTATCATTATTTGAACTCAAAGAAATAGAAGGCCAGCACTTTGAATTATAATATTTAGCATAATATTTTACCTTTATCCAGATTCCTAAGCAAGGTGGTTATCTTTTTTGAGATTCTATTTATTAAAAAAAAAAATCCATTTGTATGACATTACAATCAGCCATTTTTATTTTTACTTGCACGCTAATTGAGCTAAAAGTGAACTTTTAATGCAGGCGGGTTAGTGCATGTATAACAAGTTGAACGAAAAAAGTTAGAGTGCAAGGAAAGCGTGCTAACTTCAGTACATTGGATATCCATGACCATATTAACTTCTTCTACCATAGACTTGGCTAGGGGGCACTGTTAATGAGATAACCCAACACCGAGTTAGACCAACTGCGCTACAGTCGAAGGTAGTTCCAATGTTCTTTTTATTTGTAAATATATATATGATTATATTTTTGTAAATTATATATCTATACCAGGTGTTTTCAAACCTACACAGCAAACAAACACTTTCGGGCATCACTAGTTGAAGCAGTGATACAAATTTGCAAGGTGACGCTGGTGGTAATAAAAAGTAACTTTTTTTTTACGAGTACAGTTTGGCTAAAAAACAAACGAGCCAACGGCTCACAACAGCGTTTCTGGTGTCTTAGCAAAGGCAAAAAATGCAGACATCTTTCGTGTGGGTCTACCACACTTGTTCACTTTTTTCAAACCTAACAAGTCAGATTTTCATGATTACTTTGGGTGAGAGCAGGTTAATAACATGTTTACTAATCAGTTGATTGTTTCACCTGTGCTCCAGTTCAGATATACTTAAAATCTAACCTGTTAGGTAGGTCTGAGAACAGATTTCAACACCCCTGATCTATACCTAAATATTTATATGAATATATACAGGTATATATATATATATATATATATATATATATATATATATATATATATATATATATAAATAAAAAGAACATTGGAATGTTAAATATTTTGTATTCAAAACACAGAAAATACATTACATTATATAAAAAATGCATAAAATGATTTCATCAACATTTTTATTAACATTTATATAAATTATAAAAAAGAAAAGGTAGGAGAGAGTAGGTAATATTGCTGTATAGGAATTGCTGGTGCCACCCTTAGAAAATTATGTAAAATAATCTAAATAGAGAGACTAACATTCAGAACATACATGGGTGTTCTGAAAAAGCAAGGGTAAAAATTTAGGCACACAGACTAAAAAGTAGAGAAGTTTCAATACATGTATTAATATTCCCATAACACATTAGTGGAACATTGTTAAATAGTTAAATGTGAGGCAGAAAAAGCCCTTTTGAAAGTTAACACTTTTGAGAAAGACCCTAGTTTCGAGAAACTAAATGGGGAAACTAGTCTGAATGTCACCAAATTAAAATCAGACATTAAAACAAGAAAATGCAGGAAATTTAAACGAGATCAGGACGACTATAAAAATGGAAGGGTCTATATTAACAAGTCACAGAAAGACACTTATGACTCAGGAACAGATGCATCTGACTCTGAATCTAGCCATTCAAAAAACTATTCTGGTACAGCCCAAAAAGAAGGAGTAAAAATAGAAGGGGAAAAAGGAAAAGATCCCTATGGGACCTCTATGAGAGAAAAGAGATATCAAACCCGACAGACCAGGGGGAGAGGGGATCAATATGGTCAGAACAGAGGGAGATTCAGGGGGAGGGGAACCCGCAGGGACTTTTAGCAAGCCCTACTGAGGATGAATTACAAATTGTAAACCTCTCCTCTTTTCCATTGAATCTAGCTCACATTGATCTCCTGAAAAAAGGTCTTTCTTTCTGTCCTACAGCTGTAATAGATACGTATGAAGTGATAAAAGATTTGCACTTATTTGCTAGAAAAATTGTTTTGTCTATTATTATGAAATCTGGGCCCCCAAAGGTGTTGGATGCTAATGATCAATCAGCTTTGAGTGACCTAGAATCTTTATTCACTGCTGAAACCCAGGAAGAAAATCCCAGTAATCCTGAATCTCTGAGCCTTCCCTGTACTAAACCGGCGTTTAGACCTAAGTCCTTATATATGCCTTCTCTATCATTAGTTCCGGCTGTCAATCTGTTTGTTAAGAAAATGGAAAAAGATATTGATCTATTGCTATATCAACAGACAGATGACAACCTGAAACTGAGAGAGAGAAAAGCCTTAAAAGAGCTGAGTATGGCTAGGGGCTTGGTGATCAAGCCCGCCGATAAGGGCGGTAATCTAGTATTACTAGATGAACAGCTCTATGTAAATGAAGCTAAGCGTCAACTAAATGACAGAAACCAATACATAAGACTCAGCTACAACCCCCTAGAACAGATTCAAAAGTCTCTGTTTAAACTTTTAAATGAGGCAAGAAGCAGGGGAATTATTAGCCAAAGAGAGTTTAAGTTTCTATTTCCTGAATTTCCTGTCATGCCTGTTTTTTATATTCTACCAAAATTACATAAGAATATAAAATATCCCACTGGAAGACCTATAGTCTCAGGGATAGGAAGCATGACAGAAAAAATAGGGGAATATGTAGACGAATATCTACGCCCTTTTCTTCTTACTTTGACATCATATGTCAAAGACACGGCAGATCTCCTCAGAAAATTGGATGGTGTTCTGGTCAATGAAACCACATTCTTGGCCTTCCTGGATGTGGAGGGGTTATACTCCTCTATTCCTCATGAGGTAGGACTACAAGCCATAAATAAGTTTCTTGAAACTAGGGGCCCCTCTAGTTTGGAGCATACAGAATTTGTGGTCTCCCTGCTCAAATTTGTCCTTGAGAACAATGTTTTTGCATTTGATGGGCAAATTTTTCGGTAGATAAGGGGGACAGCAATGGGGGCGGTTTGCGCCCCCACCTATGCCTGCCTTCATCTGGGAGCTTGGGAGTCTGATATTTTTGAACTTCACAATGATATATTTAATGAGAAAGTACTGATGTGGGTAAGATATGTGGATGATGTTCTTGTACTGTGGGACGGGTCTATAGAGGAGTTTAATGACTTTGTCCAATTGCTGAACCACAATGACAGGAACATCATCCTCACATCAGAAGTGAATGTCAGGGAACTCAACTTCCTTGATATAACCATCAAAAAGGAAGGCCAAAAAATTGTTACTGAAAATTTCAAGAAAAAGAGTGCTACCAACAATATCTTACATGCGAGTAGCAGTCATCCGTCTCATTTAATAAAAGGGATCCCCTATGGCCAGTTCCTCTGTTTAAGGAGGAACTGCTCATCCATTTCTAAATTTAACATCCATGCATCTCTCCATGCATCTCCTACAAAGGGGGTATTCCAACAAATGCCTTAAAAAAGCACTATGGAAAGCAAAAAAAGTCACTAGGGATGATTTATTGTATGGCAACAATTCAAAGACTGACCAAAGTAGCATTAGATTTATCTCTTAGTTCAATAACCAATGTCAAAACATCAGATCAGCACTGAACAAAAAACGGGCATATTCTGACTCTGGATGACAGGGTCAAAAATGTCATTGGCGAAAAGCCACTTTTGACAGCTCGTAAAGCACAAAGCCTAAGAGACATTCTGGTGAAAAGTCAGTTTGTAAGAGGTCCCTCTAGTGCAGACTGGCTGAGAAAGGACAGTGGTATTAAGGGAAGCTACCCGTGTGGGCACTGTGTTTACTGTGCCCACATGGACAGCACTAAACAATTCTCTGTCCAAGCTGGTAAAAATTATGACATCAGGTTCTTTTTCAACTGTCAATCAGAGGGAGTAATTTACCTTCTCCGATGCTCGTGCCTGGTCTTTTACGTTGGAAAAGCAAAAAGATTGGTAAAGGACCGGGTACAAGAGTATCGTGATGATATCCTTCACTCCAGAGACACAAATGTACATTCCATAATGGAAATATAGAAACCTTGAAATTTATCATCATAGATAAGGGTATCACAAATGGTAGGGGTGGTAATAATGAGAGGATACTCCTACAAAAAGGAAACAAAATGGATATATAGATTGGGCACTAGATTCCCAGCTGGTTTGAATGAAAAACTGGAATATGCCAGTTTCCTGTAAATCCAAAGTCATCTAATACCTACCTTTATTATTTTAAGTGCATCTGGCAGAGTATATGGTACAATATAAAGTGTGCAAAATAGTGAAATAAGCCTAGAATGCTGAGGAATTAGGCATTTCTAGTTAATATAGTTTTCACTGTCAGTAAACACTACATATATGTGTAAGGGCCATTTGGGTGAATATAGCTTTAAGAGATGAATCACCTTCTAATGGGAGGTTCACCTGTGATTGGTCAGGTGTGCCTTTAAAAGAGGAAGTCCAGCAAGGACTGTTTATGCCCTGATGAACCCCTGTGACACACACTTGCTGTGGGGGTGAAACGGTCGTTGGCTATGCTGTGTTTTAATCCTCAGGAGTAAGAGTCGACTTAGCTCCTGATGTCACTAAGATATATGTGGTAAAGCAATTATGTTATAGTGGTTATATTTCCACATATCTGGATATTTGCATTACGTATTGCTAAACCTAGAGCTGCTACAAAAGAGTGCTCTTTCTCTACGTGAAACCCTAGCCTGTAATGAGGAAAGTCTGGATCATTTTTGTCAGTGAGAACTGTATATTGTGACAAGCTTTGTGTAACTGTGACTACACGCTGCCATACATCTTGGTAATGAAAAAGTCTGCTAAGAGCGTGGAAGCCTGGTTCTTTCATCGCTACTTTGATTCACCTGCACAACCTGTGGAAGCCTGGTTCTTTCATTGGCGGCTGAGTGGACATACGGCGGAGGTTCGTGAAGATACTCCCCTCTTCATCACCTATCAGAGATCAGTGACAGTGTTACCCTCCCTCCCCCAGTGACGTCACACGCTATGACAGCGCTATACAGACAGTACACGCATGTTGGAAGTGTTCAGGAATAACACGCCAAAGATAAGTACACATCTGCTCTTCACATCACGTTTTATGATCCAGTCTGAAACAGAAATTGTTTACTCCTCACACAACATCATTTGCAAAACGAACTTATGTTGGACTTGATCCACTTCTATGCTTTTTGTCTTAGGCAGCTAACTATCTACATTGACGTTTTATATGTATGATGCTTTATATGTATGGTTGCCATTCTATTTATATAGCTCGTTATAGGCTTTTCAATGTACATTGTTTATTGTAATTACTTAACTAGGGCTTTGCAGCATACATATGCTTAGGCAGGTTTTGTCCTACTTCATTGCACTTTACCATATTTAATGTGGTGTTTTCTGTATATTTTTTTTTCACTATATATGGTCGTGGCTAAGCTCAAAACAATGTTCCACTAATGTGTTATGGGAATATTAATAAATGTATTGAAACTTCTCTACTTTTTAGTCTGTGTGCCTAAATTTTTACCCTTGCTTTTTCAGAACACCCATGTATGTTCTGAATGTTAGTCTCTCTATTTAGATTCTTTTACATTTATATAAAGTATTTTAGCACAAAAGTGTATATATGAGTGTAATACTTTATTAAAAGGGGGTGGACAAGATAAGGAGCAGCGGTCTTAAAGGGACATTAAACCCAATTTTTTTCTTTCATGATTCAGATAGAGAATACCATTTTAAACAACTTTCTAATTCACATCTATTATTTAATTTGCTTAATTCTCTTGATAATCTTTCCTGAAAAGCATATCTAGATAGGCTCAGTAGCTTCTGATAGGTGGCTGCACATAGATGACTCATGTGATTGGCTCACCAATGTACATTGGTATTTCTTTAACAAAGGATATCTAAAGATTGCAGAAAATTAGGTAATAGAAGTAAATTGGAATGTTGTTTAAAATTGTATTCTCTATCTGAATCATAAAATAAAATTTTGGGGTTTAATGTTCCTTTAAGACTGCTGCTTCTTAACTTATGTTTCCAAGCAAGCCAAAAACTACGGGGGTAGATTGTAGCATCCTCTACTTGTTCAATGTACCCCTAGCACTTCAGGTGCGTTAATACATTGAGCTCAAATTTTTTTGATGCTCGAGCACAACTGTTTATTTTCAACTTGTAATATGCGCACTAGTTAACATGGTTGTGATATTGCTTATCTTGTCCCAAGCTAACAATAGTGTGCTACTTGTAAGCTAGCCCTAAGAATACACTTGAAGCTATCCAAATATGTTTTGTGGATATGCTCAGTTAACATTTGAACAATTGAAATTCAATGAAAACAAATATATATATATATATATATATATATATATATATATATATATATATATATATAAAATCTATTTGTAAAAACTGACATTTTGTTTTATTGACCTTCAATATTACTTAAACTACTTGATGAAATTAGGATAATGAGTCATATAATGTTTTCATATGCTGTATACTTAAGTAAAATACTCTACTTTCACAGCTAAAAATGATCCTAGATAGTATTAAATAATGTATTAGTTTGTGATGTTGTGTCATGATAACATTGGCTTGTTGAGAAATGATTAATGAAGCTCTATTATATGCATATAACTGGTCTTCATCAGTATAGGAAGTAGGATAACCAGATGTGATAATTATTGCTGTCTCTCAAAAGGACAAGGAGCATGTATGAATTCAGAAGCAGAAACAACATAATATAATAAAATGTCAGAGCTATTATTGTTTTTAATACTGATACATTGATGTGTTTGTGTGAAAAAAATCTAGATTGAAAATTCAGAAACTATATTTAATGAACTTAGCTTGAATGGTAATTGTAGTGACTTACAAAACAGTCCTGTATTACAGCCAAGGGGATTTCATGCTTATTTTAAGGGAAGCTGGATAGAGAATATATTCATAGTGATCAAGAGCACAGTCACTGGTCCCAGCTGAGTCAGAATTATATCCAATATAAGATTACTTTCTATAGACCATGGTACTTTTAGTAAATAATGAGCATTCACATGTACTATACATAACAGAAACTGACAAAACCTTTTCAGTGCAGAATATCAGATATCACTATATACCAAAGTAACCAAAGTATGGTTGTGTCTTATGTTTATGAAATTATGAATGAATGATAAAGAGAATGCCAAAGGCTCTCAACTCATCTTTCTCATGATGGTGAGCTTTACAGTAGCATAAGAATGTGAGATATTTGAACAATTAAGTAGCAGAAGATAATCATGTCGCTTTTAAAATACATCTTTATTATTTTGTACAGTGTACAAAGAAAAAGGAAAGTATACAATCTTGGCAACTTTGTTACAGTACCTAAGTACCTTTCAACTGATCTATATGTCAGTTAATTTTTGTAATGTTTCTCTAACACATGTTTAATATTGTTGTCATACTTACATATTGCTTGAAACATCTAGTGCATTCTGCTAAATAGATTAAATATTTTGTGGAACAATTAATGCAGCTCCGTGCCTCATACCATTCTCCTGTACTTCATGAAACAGTACATATATAATTACAAGCTATCATGATACATTTCCATATTCTGATTTAAGACCCCTTTGAAAGCTTTTTATGTCATGGACTTGCAAAAAAAATGTTGGTTTAAATAATCTCATGCAAAAATCTTTTAAGATTTAAAGTTTTGTTTAGTCCTTATGAGGTAACTTTGCAACCCCTTTCAGGACATGTTTTTGTGGCAATTCGTCTTATGCAAAAGCATATTTCCTGTATTGAGTTTAGGATACAAGATAAACACCACCTCATTAGTTTGAATATTCCTCTACTTTACTTGTTTTGCTTGGCTCACAGAGGTAAATGAGAGTCCAGAATCTCCCATAATGAAGTATTCCACAAACATCTGACTTCCAAACAAACAAAGCTCAACTCACAAATCATCTGTATAAGGAGATAGAAGAATTGTTATTTTTTATTTTTAATATGCAAAGATAAAAATCCATTACCACTGTCCAAGAAACAGGTTCAAATACGAGAGCACAGACCACACTCACAGTACTCCCTGTTATTGCAAAACCTCCCAACTGGCACAAAATGTTAATTATATAATCCTGAAGATTGAAAACTACAATGCTCCACCCTTGGCCAGTTGTATTACTATTTCATCTTGCGCTTGAAGTATTCTTAGCAGTTCCCTTTCAAATCAACTCATGTAAGGGAGCTAATGTTTCTTATTTTTCGACAATTTAACTAAATTCTTTATCACTCTGTTAAAAAATTTTAACATTTCCCTCTATATTGAGATTACTTGTTAAACCCCATATAGGCCCAGATTACAAATGAAATGCTATTGGTAGTGCAGGGTGCAATATCAATATAACTGGGCCATTCTAAAATGAACATGCAAATTGATATTACAAGTCCATGGTAAAACTGAATTACTAGAGAAGATTTAGCGCAGCAAAATTCCTTAAGAGCACCCTATCATTTCAATGAATATTGTTATCACGCAAATAGGGTGATTTTTTAAAGACAAAAACATTGTCTGCATTGATCTGTATTTCTTCAACGAGTATGTAAAACAATAATAGTGTACACCTATTTCTAATTAAAGAGCCTATATGCAGTTATTTACAGATTTCACTGAGCACTACATTTCTATCTCTGGGGTATTTTTCAACAAACACAATCAATCATTTCCAGGTTTAATTAGAATTTTACAATTCTAGAATGGGCTCTGTATTGCACTGAGGGTGGATTCCCTTGGCAGTGTGTAATTTCACATTAGCATATGTTCATATTTCTGAAGTGAACATTTTCTGAGACAATTAAACTAAGAATTATACAAGACTCAAAACAAGTATTGGACAAGGGACAAGACTCTAGGCAAGTACTCTTGTAATATTATGTATTATGTTTTTCACTGTTTCCCTTTTTGCAAAATGCACCATATCATTATGTTCCTTTTTGCTACCTCTTGTCTATACTTTTTATTTACTCCTTTCCCCTCGCCACCTACTACATTCTTAGGCCCATCCCTTTTATCCTCACCTCACTTCTCTCATGAACTTCATATATTTCTAAACTCTCTCTCCCTCCCCCTGCTCCACATTCCAAAGACACTTTCAATACTGCAAAAGAAAACAATATAGGCTGCGCTTACCAGCTACAATTTAAAATATGACAACATGACAAACAAATAAAACAATCTGTATAATAAAGAACCAGAAGATGTCCCACCTAAAAATATTTGAGTTCCTGAGTAAGGTGAGCTATCAGGAATGTCTTTTCACTTAGGTGTCTTTGCATTCAGGTTTTTGTGATCATAAATCCAAAAACCAGCCTCAGGTTGCGATGCCAGTGGGTGCTGCTCCAATAACAAAGAGAGGAGATTGATCCACCTCCCAGAGGATACTTAAAAGACAAAAAAGAAAAGAGCGCAGAACCACTCTAAGAGTAAACGTTTTAATTATAAATAAAAAAGCACAAGTTAAAAACAAACATACAGAATTTTAGAATAAAATATAGTCAATATCACCAGAGGTCCTCAACTGCAAGCCAAGAGAGATTCAGCTTCAGTCTGCTTGTTCATTCCTTTAGTCACAGCGTACGCAGAACTCCTTGTATATCCCAGGGGAGCGGAGTGACTCAGAGATGTTAAAGCTTGTGTCGGCATGACCTATTGGACTTCTTAACTCCTAAACACGTTTCTTCTGGTTCTGACCAGACTTTTTCAAGAGGTTGTAATTAGGTAGGTAACTCGCTTCCTTTTGAATCTAGCATGCTGTCACTATGGAATACGTGGCAGTGTGTGATAGGTTGACTACGTGTCAGCGTATGATAGGCTGGATTACACCTATAGTGTGCTCACATAATGGTTGAGTTCTGTTTGATATACTAGCCTAAAACGCTACAACACATTGAGGGTGAAAACACGGTAAAGATGGAAACACATACGTGCATGATTGAATACAATCTATAGCCTAACACCACTATACTCATGATATAGGCGCATAACTGGGTACGTGTTCACCATGAAACATACAGAGAAGTATTAAACACTGTAGATGAAAACATTAATAGAACTGGATAAAAACAACAATAAATAGACATAATAAAAAACAACAATGAATGAACATTATAAAAAACAACAATAAGTGTACATTATAAAGAGAGCACCAGTAGTTGATGACTGTATATATGCGGAATGAATGTGTACATACAGTACTTGGGTAAGTAAGCACAATACAGAATGCAGAGTATGAAATAAATGTTTGCATATTCAGGAACATAAATATAACTAAACAAAGGCGTAAATTAATGTTTAATCAAATATTAAACAATATATTTAACAAGCACAATTCAAGGTGGGTAAACCTATAGTATGAATATGGGCATTTTCAAAAATGTGTACACTACAAAAAGATGGATATGTATGATTTAATATGATAAAGTGATCTAAACATCCCAACAGATAAAACATATGTCAAGTGGTATATATGAGAACCTTCTATACTGCATATTAGGAGATGAGAAAAAATGTGTTTATGTATATAGGGAAAATACACTTTTTAAACAAATATGGAATACTTCAATATAATAAATGCTTCAATATAATAAATGCAGAAGATCAATTTAATTTTAGAATTAAATTTAAATTTACAAATTAAACAAAGGCGAATGACCTATGTCTAAAAAATACTGCATATTATTATAATGCTGGAGAATTCTACCAGTGGAGCTTCTAGTATTACACTCTGAATGATGATTGTGACCTAAAAGTATATATTTAGATGATATGGACTCGAAGAATAAAGAATGGCTACATAAAAGATTGTAGGTCTAAATCTATATTTAGTCCTTTTGGATGAGATGTATTTAGAGTGTTAAATTCATGAATTCAGTACGTTTAACATTTTTAATCTATTGTTGGAACTATTGGGAGGAATCCAATCAATTACTTTGATTTGTAATCCATTGAAATTAGCATTATGAAAGATTCTAAAGTGATTCTGTACACTATGGGTCTCAATAGGATTTTTGATATTATTACAGTGTTCAATGAATCTAGTTTTTATCATTCTTTTGGTTCTTCCAATATAAAAACAATTGCATGTACAGACTAATAAATACACAACAAAACTAGATTTACACGAGTATTTATGTTTGACTTTGTACTCTTTTGTCCTATCAATATTGTGAAAATTATCACCGTTTATGATGCAGCTACACATATTACAATTGCTGTTTCCACACGGCCATGTCCCATTGACTCTATTTAGCCAGTGGGAATTTTAAGTATTTTAGCCCTTACTATAGGTCTCAATTTGAAAGGACCTAACATGTTTTTAAGATCTTTTTAAAGGTGATTAAGGGTCTCCCTGGGAGAATTTTACCTAGAATCAGGTCACTAGTTAGAATGTTCCAGTGTTTTCTAAGTATATTTTCAATATCTTTGCTTCCCTGACTGAATGTAGTGATGAACCTGACATCATCCTTTTTCGCAATCATTGCATTAGTTCTATCTACGGGGTTAAGCATGTCCTCTCTGTTCATTTTTGATACTTTGTCCTTAACTGTATGTATAAGAGTAGTGCCATACCCTTTTTCTTTGAACCTGTTGTTAAGTATAGTGGATTCTTTGATGTAATCTGAAGTATATGTACATTTTCTACGTATCCTCTGATATTAACCAAGATGGACATTATTTTTCAATCTCGAGAGGTGTTCACTCTTGGCTTTGAGGAACCCAGTTTTATCTGTTGGCTTTCTGTAGTTTTTAACAGCAACTTTATGATCCCAGTCCATACGATAATGATATCGTCTATGTATCTGAAATAACAAACTATCACCTAGATTACAAGTTTTGCGTTTGTGTTTTAATGTTGAAAAAATGGCTATTTCAGCAATAAAAAAGCACCGCAACCATTACAAGTCTTGTCTGTATAGCTGTACCGCAAGCCTTTTTAGCCTGTACCACAACATCAGTCCGCCATACGTAAAAATTATGTTTTTTCATGGGACGTCCATAGCGCTGCCATTACGAATTTTGCGGTGAGGCTAAAAAGCTTGCATTAAACCCTATAATGACAAGATTCGTTCTGCAATCTAAAAGCAGAAGTTATCAATTTTACGCTACAAAACTGTAACATAAAACTCATAACTAAACTGCTACAATATGCACTAAACACCCATAAACTACCTATTAACCCCTAAACTGAGCCCTCCCGCATTGAAAACACTATATTAAACATATTAACCCCTAATCTGTTGCTCCCGACATTGCAGCCACAAAAATAATTATTAACCCCATATTCCGCCGCTCCCCGACATCGTCACCACTATAATAAAGTTATTAACCCCTAAACCGCCGCCCTCCTGCATCACAAACACTATTTAAATAATGTTAACCCCTAATCTGCCGTCTGCCCATATCGCCCCACTGTACTTAAGTTATTAAACCCTACACCGCCGCCACTTTAATAAAACTATTAACCCCTAAACTGCAAACCCCCACAATGAAATATACTAAAGTAAACTATTAACCCTTAAACCAAAAGCCCCCACATCGCAATAAACGAAATTAAACTAGTAACCCCTAAACCTAACGCTCCCCTAACTTTATATTAAAATTACAATACCTCTATCTTAAATTAAATTAAAACTTACCTGCCAAATTAAAAAAACTAAGTTTAAACTAATATAATTATTAAACTAAAATAAAACTAACTACCAATTAAATAAAAAAAATCCTAACACAACTCTAAAAATTACAAAGTATATAATTACAAAAAAATAAAAAAGGCTAAATTACAAAAAATAACAAACGAAATTATGCAAAATAAAAAAAGAATTACACCTAATTTAATAGCCCTATCAAAATGAAAAAGCCCACCTAAAATAAAAAAAGCCCTAGCCTACAATAAACTACCAATAGCCCTTAAAAGGGCCTTTTATAGGGCATTGTCCTAAGTTAAACAGCTCTTTTAGCTGTAAAAAACATACAAAGACCCCCCAACAGTAAAACCCACCATCCAACCAACCTCCCAAATAAAAAACCTAACTCTAACAAAAACCTAAGATACCCATTGCCCTGAAAAGGGCATTTGTATGGACATTTTTCAGGTAAAAGAGCTGTTTCATTTAGGGCAATGCCCTACAAAAGGCCCTTTTAAGGTAGTTTATTCTAGATTAGGTTTTTTATTTTGGGGCGTTTTTTTAAAATGGGTATTATAATAGGAATATTTTTTATTATTTTTGATAATTTGTTTGTTATTTTGAGTAATGTATTTTTTTCGTTATGGGTGGTTTTTTTTTTTAGATGATGGCTTGGGCAGCAAAAGAGCTTAATGCCATTTTAAGGGCAATGCCCATACAAATACCCTTGTCAGGGCAATGGGTAGATTAGGTTTTACTTTATTTTTATTTTGTGGGTTTGAGGGGTGGGGGTTTGTATACTTTTAGGGGGGGTTTGTTTTTTTGTAGCAAAAGAGATGTTAAAGGGACACTGAACCCAAAAAAATTCTTTTGTGATTCAGATAGAGCATGCAATTTTAAGCAACTTTCTAATTTACTCCTATTATCAATGTTTCTTCGTTCTCTTGCTATCTTTATATAAAAAAGAAGGCATCTAAGCTTTTTTCTTGAATCAGGACTCTGGACAGCAGTTTTTGATTGGTGGATGAATTTATCCACCAACCAGCAAGGACAACCTAGGTTGTTCACCAAAAATGGGCCGGCATCTAAACTTACATTCTTGCATTTCAAATAAAGATACCAAGAGAATAAGGAACATTTGATAATAGGAGTAAATTACAAAGTTGCTTAAAATGTCATGCTCTATCTGAATCACAAAAGAAAAAAATTGGGTACAGTGTCCCTTTAACTGTAGGGCAATGCCGTACAAAAGGCCCTTTTAAGGGCCATTGGTAGTTTATTATAGATTAGGTTTTTTTTATTTTGAGGTGTTTTTTTAAAAAATTGTATTAGAATAGGAATAATAATTTTTATTGTTTTGTATAATTCCGTTTGTTATTTTTTTGTAATGGTAGTTTTTTTATTTTTTGTAATTTTAGTGTTTTTTATTTTTTGTAATGTTAGATTTTAGTGTAAGGCAGCTTAGGTTTTAAATGCAAAATATTAATTCTGTTCTCCAATAATAAATGAGCAATATTGATTTTTTTCATCTTTTTGCACACATCGGAAATATCGCTCGCATTACAAGTTTAAAGTAACTGCATTCGCTCAAGCACAAGGGCACTTTATGCTCGTCAGGTTAGCTCGACTGGAGACCTCACATAGACGGTAGTGCGTTAAAATGTTGCACTAAACACAACATAAATACATTTAAAATATACAGTTATTCGGATATAAACACTATCTGACAAAAAACAGTCACATAAATATAAAAAAAACACACGTTATAATGTTTTAAAAATGTATATGGAATACTACAAGGTGTTTGACTGCAAAGGGCTATAATGTATATGTACATACATATACAGGTCTAAATATGTGTTTGCATGCATATATATGTGTGTACATATGTATTTATGTGTTTTACTGTACATATTTTACATCCTATTGTTTTTCACAGGAATGTTATTAATATTGTAAATATATATAACTATAGATATATATCTGAATATACCTATATATATATATATATATATATATATATATATATATTCCTATAGATATAAAGATGTAGAAATCTATTTTACATTGCCATTATCATATATATATATATATATATATATATATATATATATATATATATATATATATTTATATATATATATATATATATATATATATATATGTGTGTGTAATCATAATAATTACATTATTTTCTATGTGAAGAACATAGGAATGTAAAATATGATTAACGTGATCCGGTTTTTGCACTTTAGTTCTAATGCGCTGTTAGGTTAGTGCACATGAAGAATTGCTAATTTCAAGTGATAACTTTTTACTTTTAACTTGTAATACAATCACAACCCGAAATCTCTAAATAGTGCTCCACTTTTAATCCGGCCCAAAGTAAGGAGGTGGTAATAGAAGAAAAGGTTTTAAATTTTAAAATACTAAATATAAAAAATAGGTTAGAATTCCTAGTCCCCCAGACGTCTTTAAAAAGAATATAATTTGACTTCATTCAAACATTATTTCTGTATGGAGTGTACATTTCTTTTGGACATTAGCTAATTGGTTTGTCCTTTGGAACTAATAATTAAAGTGAAAGGAAAGTGACAATAATGTGCGTATGATTCAAATAAAGCAAGTAATTTTAAGACACTATTAAATTCACTATATTTTCAAATTTACTTTGTTCTCTTGGAATCCTTCATTGAAAATTATATTCTACAAATTAATATCTACAAAACACCACTGGGAGCAAGCTGGTTATTGGTGACTACACATATTTGGCTAGATTACGAGTTTTGTGGTATGAGTGAAAAAAGCAGCGTTAAGGCTCATAACGCAGCTTTTTCACTACCGCTGGTTTTACGACTCTTGCAGGTTTAGGGGCACCGCACACTTTTTTGGCCTTAACGCAAATTAACTTACGCAATTTGCGTAAAGTCTTTTTTCAATGGGACTTCCTTTGCGCTGGTATTACGAGTCTGCCTGAGAGGCCAAAAAGTGAGAGGTACACTTTATACCGCCAAGATTCGTAATGTAATCTAAAGTCAGTAGTTATGAGTTTTATGCTACAACGCCGTAACATAAAACTTATAACTTAAGTGCTAAAAAGTACACTAACACACATAAACTACCTATTAACCCCTAAACCGAGGCCCTCCAGGATCGCAAACACTAAAATAAAATTATTAACCCTTAATCTTCCAGTCCGGACATCGCCGCCACTATAATAAACATATTAACCCCTAAACCGCCACACTCCGGACTCACAAACACTAGTTAAATATTATTAACCTCTAATCTGCCACCCCTAACATCGCCGCCACCTACCTACATTTATTAACCCATAATCTGCCACCCCCAACGTAGCCGCCACTATACAAAATGTATTAACCCCTAAACCTAAGTCTAACCCTAACCCTAACACACCCTAACTTAAATATAATTAAAACAAATCTAAATAAAACCTACTATTAATAACTAAATAATTCCTATTTAAAGCTAAATACTTACCTGTAAAATAAACCCTAAGCTAGCTACAATATAACTAATAGTTATATTGTATCTAGCTTATGTTTTATTTTTATGTCACAGGAAAGTTTGTATTTATTTTAACTAGGTAGAATAGTTACTAAATAGTTATTAACTATTTTCTAACTACCTAGCTAAAATAAATACAAATTTACCTGTAAAATATGACCTAACCTGTCTTACAATAAAACCTAACCTTACACTACAATTAAATACATTACCTAAATTAAATACAATTACCTAAATTACAAAAAACAAACAAACACTAAATTACACAAAATAAAAAAAGAAATTATCACATATTAAACTAATTACACCTAATCTAATAGCCCTATCAAAATTAAAAAAAAAAAAAAATAAACCCTAGCCTAAACTAAACTACCAATAGCCCTTAAAAGGGCCTTTCTCTTGTAAGGTGTATCCAGTCAACGGATCATCCATTACTTGTGGGATATTCTCCTTCCCAACAGGAAGTTGCAAAAGGACACCCACAGCAGAGCTGTATATAGCTCCTCCCCTAACCAGTCATTCTCTTGCAACTCTCAACAAAGCTGGAGGTAGTAAGAGGAGAGTGGTAAAATATAGTTAATTTTTTCTTCAATCAAAAGTTTGTTATTTTCAAATAGTATTGGAGTTGTACTATTTTATCTCAGGCAGTATTTAGAAGAAGAATCTGTCTGCGTTTTCTATGATCTTAGCAGCTTGTAACTAAGATCCACGGCTGTTCTCACATATGTCTGAGGAGTGAGGTAACTTCAGAGGGAGAATGGCGTGCAGGTTATCCTGATATTGAGGTATGTGCAGTTTTAAGTTTTTCTAGGGACTAGAAAATGCTGCTGGTACCTGATTAATGTAAGTTAAGCCTAAAAACAGTGATTTAATAGTGACTTGTATCTTACTACCAGAGATATATACTCTGATAATATGGCAATATAAAACGTTTGCTGGCATGTTTAATCGTTTTTATATATGCTTTGGTGATAAAACTTATTGGGGCCTAGTTTTTTCCACATGGCTGGCTTGATTTTGGCCTAGAAACAGTTTCCTGAGGCTTTCGACTGTTGTAGTATGAGTGGGAGGGGCCTATTTTAGCGCTTTTTTGCGAAGTTAAAATTACAGAGACATTCAGCTTCCCTCAGCAGTCCCCTGCATGCTATAGGACATCTCTGAAGGGCTCTAGAGGCTTCAAAAGTCGTTTATTGAGGAAGGTAGGGCCACAGCTGAGCTGTGGCAGTTGTTGTGACTGTTTAAAAAACGTTTATTTCTTTTTTTTGTTTGTTTGTTTTTAATCCGTTTTTTGCATTAAGGGGTTAATCATACATTTGCAAGTGGGTGCAATGCTCTGCTAACCTATTACATACACTGTAAAAATTTCGTTTGATTTACTGCTTTTTTTCACTGTTTTTCAAATTTTGACAAAATTTGTTTCTCTTAAAGGCACAGTAACGTTTTTTTATATTTGCTTGTTAACTTGATTTAAAGTGTTTTCCAAGCTTGCTAGTCTCATTGCTAGTCTGTACAAACATGTCTGACATAGAGGAGACTCCTTGTTCATTATGTTTAAAAGCCATGGTGGAACCCCATATGAGAATGTGTACTAAATGTATTGATTTCACTTTAAACAATAAAGATCAGCTTTTGTCTTTAAAAAATTTATCACCAGAGGATTCTGACGAGGGGGAAGTTATGCCGACTAACTCTCCCCACGTGTCAGACCCTTTGACTCCCGCTCAAGGGACTCATGCTCAAATGGCGCCAAGTACATCAAGGACGCCCATAGCGATTACTTTACCATACATGGCGGCAGTCATGGATAATACACTGTCAGCGGTATTAGCCAGACTACCTGAATTTAGAGGAAAGTGTGATAGCTCTGGTGTTAGGCGTAATACAGAGCATACAGACGCTTTAAGAGTCATGTCTAATACTGCCTCACAATATGCAGAAGCTGAGGAAGGAGACCTTCAGTCTGTGGGTGATATCTCTGACTCAGGGAAACCTGATTCTGATATTTCTACTTTTAAATGTAAGCTTGAGAACCTCTGTGTTTTGCTTAGGGAGGTTTTAGCTGCTCTGAATGACTGTGACACAATTGCAGTGCCAGAGAAATTGTGTAGACTGGATAAATACTTTGCAGTGCCGGTGTGTACTGAGGTTTTTCCAATACCTAAAAGGTTTACAGAAATTATTAATAAAGAGTGGGATAGACCCGGTGTGCCGTTTCCCCCCCCTCCTATTTTTAGAAAAATGTTTCCCATAGACGCCACCACATGGGACTTATGGCAAACGGTCCCTAAGGTGATGGGAGCAGTTTCTACTTTAGCAAAGCGTACTACTATCCCTGTCGAGGACAGTTGTGCTTTTTCAGATCCTATGGATAAAAAATTAGAGGGTTACCTTAAGAAAATGTTTATTCAACAAGGTTTTATCCTGCAGCCCCTTGCATGCATTGCTCCTGTCACTGCTGCTTCAGCGTTCTGGTTTGAGTCTCTGGAAGAGGCTTTACAGACAACGACTCCATTGGAGGACGTACTTAACAAGCTTAGAGCACTTAAGCTAGCTAATTCTTTTGTTTCTGATGCCATTGTTCATTTGACTAAACTAACGGCTAAGAATTCTGGATTTGCCATCCAGGTGCGTAGGGCGCTATGGCTCAAATCTTGGTCAGCTGACGTGACTTCAAAGTCTAAACTACTTAACATTCCCTTCAAGGGGCCGACCCTATTCGGGCCTGGTTTGAAGGAAATTATTGCTGACATTACTGGAGGTAAAGGTCATGCCCTTCCTCAGGACAGGTCCAAATCAAGGGCCAAACAGTCTAATTTTCGTGCCTTTCGGAACTTCAAGGCAAGTGCAGAATCAACTTCCTCTGCTACAAAACAAGAGGGAACTTTTGCTCAGTCCAAGACGGCCTGAAAACCTAACCAGTCCTGGAACAAAGGCAAGCAGGCCAAAAAGCCTGCTGCTGCCTCTAAGACAGCATGAAGGAATGGCCCCCTATCCTGTAACGGATCTAGTAGGGGGCAGACTTTCTCTCTTCGCCCAGGCGTGGGCAGGAGATGTTCAGGATCCCTGGGCGTTGGAGATTATATCTCAGGGGTATCTTCTGGACTTCAAGGATTCTCCTCCACAAGGGAGATTTCACCTTTCATGATTATCTGTCAACCAGATAAAGAAAGAGCCATTCTTACACTGTGTACAAGACCTCCTAGTTATGGGAGTGATCCATCCAGTTCCAAAGGAGGAACAGGGACAGGGATTTTACTCAAATCTGTTTGTGGTTCCCAAAAAAGAGGGAACCTTCAGACCAATCTTGGATCTAAAGATCTTAAACAAATTCCTCAGAGTTCCATCATTCAAAATGGAAACTATTCGGACCATCCTACCTATGATCCAGGAGGGTCAATATATGACTACGGTGGATCTAAAAGATGCTTACCTTCACATTCCGATACACAAAGATCATCATCGGTTCCTAAGGTTTGCCTTTCAGGACAGGCATTACCAGTTTGGGGCTCTTCCCTTCGGGTTAGCTACAGCCCCAATAATTTTTACAAAGGTTCTGGGGTCGCTTCTGGCGGTCCTAAGGCCGCGGGGCATAGCAGTGGCCCCTTATCTAGATGACATCCTGATACAGGCGTCAAACTTCCAAATTGCCAAGTCCCATACAGACATAGTTCTGGCATTTCTGAGGTCGCACGGGTGGAAAGTGAACGAGGAAAAGAGTTCTCTGTCCCCACTCACAAGAGTCTCCTTCATAGGGACTCTGATAGATTCTGTAGAAATGAAAATTTACCTGACGGAGTCCAGGTTATCAAAACTTCTAAATTCTTGCCGTGTTCTCTATACTATTCCGCGCCCTTCGATGGCTCAGTGCATGGAGGTAATCGGCTTAATGGTAGCGGCAATGGACATAGTTCCGTTTGCGTGCCTACATCTCAGACCGCTGCAACTATGCATGCTCAGTCAGTGGAATGGGGATTACACAGATTTGTCCCCTCTACTAAATCTGGATCAAGAGACCAGAGATTCTCTTCTCTGGTGGCTATCTCGGGTCCATCTGTCCAAAGGTATGACCTTTCGCAGGCCAGATTGGACAATTGTAATGACAGATGCCAGCCTTCTAGGTTGGGGTGCAGTCTGGAACTCCCTGAAGGCTCAGGGATTGTGGACTCAGGAGGAAAAACTCCTCCCAATAAATATTCTGGAATTGAGGGCAATATTCAATGCTCTTCAGGCTTGGCCTCAGTTAACAACCCTGAGGTTCATCAGATTTCAGTCGGACGACATCACGACTGTGGCTTACATCAACCATCAAGGGGGAACAAGGAGTTCCTTAGCGATGTTAGAAGTCTCCAAAATTATTCGCTGGGCAGAGAAACACTCTTGCTACCTATCAGCGATCCATATCCCAGGTGTAGAGAATTGGGAGGCGGATTTTCTAAGTCGTCAGACTTTTCATCCGGGGGAGTGGGAACTCCATCCGGAGGTGTTTGCTCAATTGATTCATCGTTGGGGCAAACCAGAACTGGATCTCATGGCGTCTCGCCAGAACACCAAGCTTCCTTATTACGGATCCAGGTCCAGGGACCCGGAAGCGACGCTGATACATGCTCTAACAGCGCCTTGGTCTTTCAACCTGGCTTACGTGTTTCCACCGTTTCCTCTGCTCCCTTGTCTGATTGCCAAAATAAAGCAGGAGAGAGCATCAGTGATTTTGATAGCACCTGCATGGCCACGCAGGACCTGGTATGCAGACCTAGTGGACATGTCATCCTTTCCACCTTGGTCTCTGCCTCTGAGACGAGACCTTCTACTTCAAGGTCCTTTCAATCATCCAAATCTAATTTCTCTGAGACTGACTGCATGGAGATTGAACGCTTGATTTTATCAAAGCATGGCTTCTCCGAGTCTGTCATTGATACCTTAATACAGGCACGAAAGCCTGTTACCAGGAAAATCTACCATAAGATATGGCATAAATATCTTTATTGGTGTGAATCCAAGGGCTACTCATGGAGTAAGGTCAGGATTCCCAGGATATTATCTTTTCTCCAAGAGGGTTTGGAGAAAGGATTATCAGCCAGTTCTTTGAAGGGACAGATCTCTGCACTGTCTATTCTTTTGCACAAGCGTCTGGCGGATGTTCCAGACATTCAGGCGTTTTGTCAGGCGTTGGTTAGAATCAAGCCTGTGATTAAACCTGTTGCTCCCCCATGGAGCTTAAATTTGGTTCTTAAAGTTCTTCAAGGGGTTCCGTTTGAACCTCTTCATTCCATAGATATCAAGTTTTTATCTTGGAAAGTTCTTTTTTTGATGGCTATTTCCTCAGCTCGTAGAATCTCTGAGTTATCTGCTTTACAATGTGATTCTCCTTATCTGATCTTCCATGCAGATAAGGTAGTTCTGCGTACCAAACCTGGGTTTTTGCCTAAGGTGGTATCTACTAAGAAAATCAATCAAGAGATTGTTGTTCCATCATTGTGTCCTAATCCTTCTTCAAAGAAGGAACGTCTTTTACATAATCTGGACGTGGTTCGTGCTTTAAAGTTTTACTTACAAGCCACTAAAGATTTTCATCAAACATCTGCTTTGTTTGTTGTTTACTCTGGACAGAGAAGAGGTCAAAAGGCTTCGGCAACCTCTCTTTCTTTTTGGCTAAGAAGCATAATCCGCTTAGCCTATGAGACTGCTGGACAGCAGCCTCCTGAAAGGATTACAACTCATTCTACTAGAGCTGTGGCTTCCACTTGGGCCTTTAAAAATGAGGCTTCTGTTGAACAGATTTGCAAGGCGGCGAATTGGTCTTCGCTTCATACTTTTCCAAATTCTACAAATTTGATACTTTTGCTTCTTCGGAGGCTATTTTTGGGAGAAAGGTTTTACAGGCAGTGGTACCTTCCGTTTAAGTACCTGTCTTGTCCCTCCCTTCATCCGTGTACTTTAGCTTTGGTATTGGTATCCCACAAGTAATGGATGATCCGTGGACTGGATACACCTTACAAGAGAAAACACAATTTATGCTTACCTGATAAATTTATTTCTCTTGTGGTGTATCCAGTCCACGGCCCGCCCTGTCATTTTAAACTACAGTCACCACTGCACCCTATGGTTTCTCCTTTCTCGGCTTGTTTCGGTCGAATGACTGGAGGAGCTATATATAGCTCTGCTGTGGGTGTCCTCTTGCAACTTCCTGTTGGGAAGGAGAATATCCCACAAGTAATGGATGATCCATGGACTGGATACACCACAAGAGAAATAAATTTATCAGGTAAGGTTTTTGCGGGGCATTGCTCCAAATAAATCAGCTCTTTTACCTGTAAAAAAAATACAATCACCCCCCCAACAGTAAAACCCACCACCCACAAAACCAACCCCCCCAAACATGTTATTTGTGTTTGCACAGCTTTAGAAAGGGATAGTTATTCCTGAAGCGTTTCTGCATTTTTATGTTAGAGCTGTTTTGGAATAATAAATAAAGAAAAATGGGTTAAATTGAAAATGACTTTTTGTGTATGACGTACTGTCCCTTTATTCTTTTTAGGTGTGCAATGTATAAATCTTTTACAAATATACCACAATAACAGTTACATTGTTTGCTTTAATATTTTGACTAGTATATCATAACAAAAAAGTATAATTAATTGTATATGAGCTGTTAAACCATTTATATTATTTACTAAATTAAAAAATAATAATAATAAAAAATCCTACATATTAATTCTTTCCAGTTATTTTATACATTAACTTTAAAATGTTAATTATTTTTAATGTTTTATTTTCCATTCCCAATGTACTTTAAAACCTTTTCTTATTAAGCATTATTTGCCATGCTGAAGCAATACAACAAATGCAATGTATACAATTACTTATTCTTGTGTTTGTGTGTTAGTGTCACTGTTTTACTGAAGTTAAAGTATTTTCTTTTACATTTTGCAAAGCTTTGTCTTTATACAAATTGTGGGGCACGATCAAATATGCGGCACAGGTTTCGGCGCAAGAGTGGAAACCTGCGCCGCCCGTAATTTCACCTTGCACATCGGGGTATTACATATATGGTGCCCGCATTTCCTAAGTGGCTTAAGTCGGATAAACTAGCGATGTCCAGAAATAAGTGTAAATACAAATTTCTGGAGTCGCTAGTGACTTACGGCACTTTAGAAACTGCCGGCGCCTAAGAAAATTAAAGAAAATAACAAATCTCCCATAAAAGTCTAATCTGCCTTCCAAAAATAAGCTTGACACGTAAAACCTCTACATCCGCAATCCCCCCCTCTCATTACTAATATTAAATGTATTAACCCCTAGACCAACAACCCCCCACAACGCAATATGCCTATTTAAACTAATAACCCCTATATCCGCCATCAAACCCACACCGCAAGTAATAACTAAATTATTAACCCCTAAACTGCCATAGCCCACAACGCAATTAACCTATTCAAGTATTAACCCTTAAACCATAGCCCACATAGCCTATTAAATGTATTAACCCCTAATCTGCCGCCACCAACGTCGCCGCCACTATAATAAAGTTATAATAAAGTTATTAACCCCTAAACCTAAGTCTAACCCTAACACCCCCTAACTAAATGTATATGGAATACTACAAGGTTTTTGACTGCAAAGGGCTATAATGTATATGTACATACATATACAGGTCTAAATATGTGTTTGTATGCATATATATGTGTGTACATATGTATTTATGTGTTTTACTGTATTTATACTGTACATATTTTGCATCCTATTGTTTTTCACTTACAGCAATGTTATTAATATTGTAAATATATATAACTATAGATATATATCTGAATATACATATATATATATATATATATATATATATATTCCTATAGATATAAAGATGTAGATATCTATTTTACATTACCATTATCATATATATATATATATATATATATATATATATATATATATATATAATCATAATAATTACATTATTTTCTATGTGAAGAACATAGGAATGTAAAATGATTAACGTGATTCGGTTTTTGCACTTTAGTTCTAATGCGCTGTTAGGTTAGTGCACATGAAGAATTGCTAATTTCAAGTGATAACTTTTTACTTTCAACTTGTAATACAATCACAACCCGAGATCTCTAAATAGTGCTCCACTTTTAATCTGACCCAAAGTAAGGAGGTGGTAATAGAAGAAAAGGTTTTAATTTTGAAATACTAAATATAAAAAATAGGTTAGAATTCCTAGTCCCCCAAACGTCTTTAAAAAGAATATAATTTGACTTCATTCAAACATTATTTCTGTATGGAGTGTACATTTCTTTTGGGCATTAGATAATTGATTTGTCCTTTGGAACTAATAATTAAAGTGAAAGGAAAGTGAAAATAATGTGCGTACGATTCAAATAAAGCAAGTAATTTTAAGACACTATTAAATTCACTATATTTTCAAATTTACTTTGTCTCTTGGAATCCTTCATTGAAAAATAATATCTACATATCAAAACACCACTGGGAGCAAGCTGGTTATTGGTGACTACACATATTCGGCTAGATTACGAGTTTTGTGGTATGAGTGAAAAAGCAGCGTTAAGGTTCATAATGCTGCTTTTTCACTACCGCTGGTATTACCAGTCTTGCAGGTTTAGGGGCACCGCACACTTTTTTGGCCTTAACGCAAATTAACTTACGCAATTTGCGCAAAGTCTTTTTTCAATGGGACTTCCTTTGCGCTGGTATTACGTGTCTGCCTGAGAGGCCAAAAAGTGAGCGGTATACTCTATACCGCCAAGATTCGTAATGCAATCTAAAGTCAGTAGTTATGAGTTTTATGCTACAACGCCGTAACATAAAACTCATATCTAAAGTGCTAAAAAGTACACTAACACACATAAACTACCTATTAACCCCTAAACCGAGGCCCTCCAGGATCGCAAACACTAAAATAAAATTATTAACCCTTAATCTTCCGCTCCGGACATCGCCGCCACTATAATAAACATATTAACCCCTAAACCGCCGCACTCCGGACTCACAAACACTAGTTAAATATTATTAACTTCTAATCTGCCACCCCTAACATCGCCGCCACCTACCTACATTTATTAACCCATAATCTGCTGCCCCAACGTCGCCGCCACTATACTAAATTTATTAACCCCTAAACCTGTCTAACCCTAACCCTACCACACCCTAACTTAAATATAATTAAAACAAATCTAAATAAAACCTACTATTAATAACTAAATAATTTCTATTTAAAGCTAAATACTTACCTGTAAAATAAACCCTAAGCTAGCTACAATATAACTAATAGTTATATTGTATCTAGCTTATGTTTTATTTTTATGTGACAGGAAAGTTTGTATTTATTTTAACTAGGTAGAATAGTTACTAAATAGTTATTAACTGTTTTCTAACTACCTAGCTAAAATAAATACAAATTTACCTGTAAAATATGACCTAACCTGTCTTACAATAAAACCTAACCTTACACTACAATTAAATACATTACCTAAATTAAATACAATTACCTAAATTACAAAAACCAAACACTAAATTACACAAAATAAAAAAAGAAATTATCACATATTAAACTAATTACACCTAATCTAATAGCCCTATCAATGCCTTTTGCGGGGCATTGCTCCAAATAAATCAGCTCTTTTACTCGTAAAAAAATACAATCACCCCCCCAACAGTAAAACTCACCACCCACACAACCAACCCCCAAAATAAAAACCTAATCTCTAAAAACCTAAGCTCCCTATTGCCCTGAAAAGGTCATGTGGATGGGCATTGCCCTTAAAAGGGCATTTAGCTCTTTTTCAATTGCCCAAACCCCTAATCTAAAAATAAAACCCACCCAATAAACACTTAAAAAAAACTAACACTAACCCCTGAAGATCCACTTACAGTTTTTAAAGACTGGATATCCATCCTCAACGAAGCCAGGAGAAGTCTTCATCCAAGCCGGCAGAAGTGGTCCATCCATCTGACGTGGAGTGGGTCCATCTTCAAGACATCCGGCATGGAGCATCCTCTTCTTCCGATGACTAACAACGAATGAAGGTTCCTTTAAGTGACGTCAACCAAAATAAAGGTGAAAAATTCCTATTGGCTGCTACAATCAGCCAATAGGATTGAGCTTCAATCCTATTGGCTGATCCAGTCAGCCAATAGGATTGAGCTCACATTCTATTGGCTGATGGGAACAGAAATTTTTCACCTTTAATTCTGATTGGCTGATAGAATTCTATCAGCCAATCCGAATTCAAGGGACGCCATCTTGGATGACATCACTTAAAGGAACCTTCATTCGTCGTTAGTCGTCGGAAGAAGAAGAAGAGGATGCTCTGCGCTGGATGTCTTGAAGATGGACCCGCTCCGCGTCGGATGGATGAAGATAGAAGATGCCGTCTGGATGAAGACGTCTGCCCGTCTGGAGGACCACTTTTGTCAGCTTGGATAAAGACTTCTCCCGGCTTCGTTGAGTACTTCTTGCCACTTGGATGAAGACTTCTCCCGGCTTCGTTGAGGATGGATGTCCGGTCTTCAAAACTGTAGGTGGATCTTCGGGGGTTAGTGTTAGGTTTTTTTAAGGGTTTATTGGGTGGGTTTTATTATTAGATTAGGGGTTTGGGAAATTGAAAAAGAGCTAAATGCCCTTTTAAGGGCAATGTCCATCCAAATGCCCTTTTCAGGGCAATGGGGAGCTTAGGTTTTTTTAGATTAGGTTTTTATATGGGGGGGGTTGGTTGTGTGGGTAGTGGGTTTTACTGTTGGGGGGTGTCTGTATTTTTTTTCAGGTAAAAGAGCTGATTTATTTGGGGCAATGCCCCGCAAAAGGCCCTTTTAAGGGCTATTGGTAGTTTAGTTTAGGCTAGGGTTTTTTTTTATTTTGGGGGCTTTTTTATTTTGATAGGGCTATTAGATTTGGTGTAATTAGTTTAAATATATGATAATTTCTTTTTTTATTTTGTGTAATTTAGTGTTTGTTTTCATTGTTGTAATTTAGGTAATTGTATTTAATTTAGGTAATGTATTTAATTGTAGTGTAAAGTTAGGTTTTATTGTAAGACAGGTTAGGTTTTATTTTACAGGTAAATTTGTATTTATTTTAGCTAGGTAGTTAGTAAATAGTTAATAACTATTTAGTAACTATTCTACCTAGTTAAAATAAATACAAACTTGCCTGTGAAATAAAAATAAAATCTAAGCTAGTTACAATATAACTATTAGTTATATTGTAGCTAGCTTAGGGTTTATTTTACAGGTAAGTATTTCGTTTTAAACATGAATTATTTAGCTATTAAAAGTATGTTTTATTTATATTTAAGTTAAGGGGTGTTAGGGCTAGGGTTAGACTTAGGTTTAGGGGTTAATAAATTTAGTATAGTGGCGGCGACGTTTGGGCGGCAGAAAAGGGGTTAATAAATGTAGGTAGGTGGCGGCGATGTAAGGAGTGGCAGATTAGGGGAAAAGGGTTTAATAAATGTAGGTAGGTGGCGGTGATGTAAGGAGTGGCAGATTAGGGGTTAATAATGTTTAACTAGTGTTTGCGAGGCGGGAGTGTGGAGGTTTAGGGGTTAATATGTTTATTATAGTGGCGGCAATGTCCAGAGCGGCAGATTAAGGTTTAATAAGTATAATGTAGGTGTTGGCGATGTCGGGGCGGCAGATTAGGGCTTAATAAGTGTAAGATTAAGGGTGTTTAGACTCGGGTTTAATGTTAGGGTGTTAGGTGTAAACATAAATTTAGCTTCCCCATAGGAATCAATGGGGCTGCGTTACGGAGCTTTACACTGCTTTAGTGCTTTTCTCAGCCGGCTCTCTTTATTGATGTCTATGGGGAAATTATGCACGAGCACGTAAAAACAGCTCACCACTGCTTTCAGCAGCGCTAATATTAGAGTGCGGTATGGAGCTCAATTTTGCTCTACGCTCACTTCTTGCTTGTTAACGCCGGGTTTTTAAAAACCTGTAATACCAGCGCTGTAGGGAACTGAGTGTGGACAATAACGTGCAAGTTAGCACCGCACTCCTCATAACGCAAAACTCGTAATCTAGCCCATTGTTTCTTGTCACTTGCTTACACAATGTGTTCAACTAGCTCCCAGTAGTGCATTCATACTCTGGAGCTTACTTTAACTATGTATACACAAGCACCTGCTATGATTGCCCTGTATTAGGATGTGGCATATTTGGGGGTGGGGTTAAATACTGTTGGTATGTTATTTGTGTTTGCACAGCTTCAGAAAGGGATAGGTATTCCTGAAGCGTTTCTGCATTTTTATGTTAGAGCTGTTTTGGAATAATAAATAAAGAAAAATGGGTTAAATTGAAAATTACTTTTTGTGTATGACGTACTGTCCCTTTATTCTTTTTATGTGTACAATGTATAAATCTTTTACAAATATACCACAATAACAGTTACATCTTTTGCTTTAGGATTTTGACTAGTATATCATAACAAAAAGGTATAATTAATTGTATATGAGATGTTATTTACTAAATTAAAAATAATAATAATAAAAAATCCTACATATTAATTATTTCCAGTTATTTTATACATTAACTTTAAAATGTTAATTATTTTTAATGTTTTATTTTCCATTCTTTTCTTATTAAGCATTATTTGCCATGCTGAAGCAATACAACAAATGCAATGAATACAATTACTTATTCTTGTGTTTGTGTGTTAGTGTCACTGTTTTACTGACGTTGAAATATTTTCTTATACATATTTCAAAGCTTTGTCTTTATACAAATTGTGGGGCGTGATCTAATATATACGGCGCCGGTTTTGGTGCAAGAGTAGAAACCTGCGCCGCCCGTAATTTCACCTCGCACATCGGGGTATTACATATATGGTGCCCGCATTTCCTAAGTGGCGTAAGTCGGATAAACTAGCGATGTCCAGAATTAAGCGTAAATACAAATTTCTGGAGTCGCTAGTGACTTACAGCACTTTAGAAACTGCCGGCGCCTAAGAAAATTAAAGAAAATAACAAATCTCCCGTAAAAGTCTAACCTGCCTCCCAAAAATAAGCTTGACACGTAAAACCTCTACATCCGCAATCCCCCCCTCTCATTACTAATATTAAATGTATTAACCCCTAGACCAACAACCCCCACAACGCAATATGCCTATTTAAACTATTAACCCCTATATCCGCCATCAAACCCACACTGCAAGTAATAACTAAATTATTAACCCCTAAACCGCCATAGCCCACAATGCAATTAACCTATTCAAGTATTAACCCTTAAACCGCCATAGCCCACATAGCCTATTAAATGTAATAACCCCTAATCTGCCCCCGCCAACGTCGCCGCCACTATAATAAAGTTATTAACCCCAAAACCTAAGTCTAACCCTAACCCTAACACCCCCCTAACTTAAATATTATTTAAATAAATCTAAATAATATTACTATTATTAACTAAATTATTCCTATTTAAAACTAAATACTTACCTGTAAAATAAACCCTAAGATAGCTACAATATAATTAATAATTACATTGTAGCTATTTTTTTATTTATTTTTATTTTACAGGCAACTTTGTATTTATTTTAACTAGGTACAATAGCTATTAAATAGTTAATAACTATTTAATAGCTACCTAGTTAAAATAACTACATCCGAACCTAAGTTACAATTACACCTAACACTACACTATCATTAAATAAATTAAATTAATTAACTATAATTACCTAAAATTAAATACAATTAAATAAAATAAACTATAGTAAAAAAAAACCCCACTAAATTACAGAAAATAAAAAAATTACAAGAAGTTTAAACTAATTACACCTAATCTAAGCCCCCTAATAAAATAAAAAAGCCCCCCAAAATAATAAAATTCCCTACCCTATACTAAATTACAAATAGCCCTTAAAAGGGCTTTTTGCGGGGCATTGCCCCAAATTAATCAGCTCTTTTACCTGTAAAAAAAGAAATACAATCCCCCCAACATTAAAACCCACCACCCACACACCCAACCTTACTCTAAAGCCCACCCAATCCCCCCTTAAAAATAACTAACACTAACCACTTGAAGACCACCCTACCTTGAGCTGTCTTCACCCAGCCGTGCAGAAGTCTTCATCCGATCCAGGCATAAGAGGTCCTCCAGCCAGGCAGAAGTCTTCATCCAAGCGGCATCTTCTATCTTCTTGAGGAGCGGCTCCATCTTGAAGACATCCGACGGAGCATCGTTCCTGGCCGACAACTAACCGAAGAATGAAGGTTCCTTTAAATGATGTCATCCAAGATGGTGTCCCTTCAATTCCGATTGGCTGATATAATTCTATCAGCCAATCGGAATTAAGGTAGGATAAATCCTATTGGCTGATGCAATCAGCCAATAGGATTGAGCTTGCATTCTATTGGCTGATTGGAACAGCCAATAGAATGCGAGGTCAATCCTATTGGCTGATTGGATCAGCCAATAGGATTGAACTTTAATCTGATTGGCTGATTGCATCAGCCAATAGAATTTTTCCTACCTTAATTCCAATTGGCTGATAGAATTCTATCAGCCTATCGGAATTGAAGGGATGCCATTTTGGATGACATCATTTAAAGGAACCTTTATTCGTCGGTTAGTCGTCGGCCAGGAAGGATGCTCCGCATCGGATGTCTTCAAGATGGAGCAGCTCCTCGTCGGATGGAAGAAGATAGAAGATGCTGCTTGGATGAAGACTTCTGGGCAGAAGAGGTCCTCCAGCTGGGCAGATCGGATGAAGACTTCTTCCCAGCTGGAGGACCTCTTCTGCCCAGATCGGATGAAGACTTCTGCCGGGCTGGGTGAAGACGGCTCAAGGTAGGGTGGTCTTCAAGGGGTTAGTGTTAGGTTTTTTTAAGGGGGGATTGGGTGGGTTTTAGAGTAAGGTAGGGTGTGTGGGTGGTGGGTTTTAATGTTTGGGGGGTTGTATTTCTTTTTTACAGGTAAAATAGCTGATTACTTTGGGGAAATGCCCCGCAAAAAGCCCTTTTACGGGCTATTTGTAATTTAGTATAGGGTAGGGAATTTTATTATTTTGGGGGGCTTTTTTATTTTATTAGGGGGCTTAGATTAGGTGTAATTAGTTTAAACTTCATGTAATTTTTTTTATTTTCTGTAATTTAGTGTTTGTTTTTGTACTATAGTTTATTTTATTTAATTGTATTTAATTTTAGGTAATTGTAGTTAATTAATTTAATTTATTTAATGATAGTGTAGTGTTAGGTATAATTGTAACTTAGGTTAGGATTTATTTTACAGGAAAATTTGTAGTTATTTTAACTAGGTAGCTATTAAATAGTTATTAATTATTTAATAGCTATTGTACCTAGTTAAAATAAATACAAAGTTGCCTTTAAAATAAAAATAAATCCTAAAATAGCTACAATGTAATTATTAATTATATTGTAGCTATCTTAGGGTTTATTTTATAGGTAAGTATTTAGTTTTAAATAGGAATAATTTAGTTAATAATAGTAATATTATTTAGATTTATTTAAATAATATTTAAGTTAGGGGGGTGTTAGGGTTAGACTTAGGTTTAGGGGTTAATAACTTTATTATAGTGGCAGCGACGTTGGCGGCGGCAGATTAGGGGTTAATACATTTAATAGGCTATGTGAGCTATGGAGGTTTAGGGGTTAATACTTGAATAGGTTTATTGCGGTGTGGGCTATGGCGGTTTAGGGGTTAATACTAGAATAGGTTTATTGCGGTGTGGGCGATGGCGGTTTAGGGGTTAATAGACTTTATTAGTTATTGCGGTGGGGGATTGCGGTTGACAGGTAGATAGACATTGCGCATGCGTTAGGTGTTTATTTTTCCAGGCATTTTCGGGAGTTACGGTGCTCCCATACTCAGTGCAAGGCCTGCTACGGCTGCCTTTTATGGCGAGGTAAAAATGGAGTAAGATTTCTCCATTTTCGCCACGTAAGGCCTTGCGCTGGATATTGGATACCGATTTACGACGCGGTCCCATGTTCGCCTATGGGAGTAAAAATTGCGAGCAACGGGTGAAATATACGGGCGTAACTTGTATGCTACACCGTATATGTAATACCAAAACAGCGCAAAAAACGGCGTCGCCATCTTTTGCGGGCGACGCTGCATATGTAATGGAGGCCGTGATTTCTTACTATCAATAGATATACATTTTAATGTATAAATGAAATATGATACTCCCAATTGATTCAGTTTTAAAAAGAACTGTTTTTAATACAATATATTAAGCAGTGTTCTTACAACTAGCTATGACACAAATCATTTTATGGTGAAACAAATACAGAATAAACATATTAGTAGCTAACAATTCTTTGTACATGTAAATATAGGTTTCTTAGTATGTCTAAGGGATATGCAATATATGTCAAAGGACCTGTGCAGTATTGGTTTTTATATCCTGTAAAAGAGCTACTAAAATATTTTAAGCAGACTTAACATTTTTCCTGTTTTTGTAAAAAAAATGCTTTCTATCTTTGCAAATAAAATTGGGTGCAACATTGAATCTTTTCTGTTTTATGTGTTAGGACTTTTTGTGTGATTGAAACAGACTTTCAAAATGTTCCTATTCTTGGCATGATATGAAACTAGAGGAGACAATTATTTTTCTTTTTGTAGTGTAAAGCCAAGATGAAAAACATCTAGGTCATGGGCGCAATGTCTATTGCACACATTGTTATAGTCCTAATTTGGCAGATCTCTCAAAAGGCTGAGCTTCAGCATCAAACTACAGTATTATGATGGAGTGCTGTTTGAAAAATCCATCATAGTCCAAGTCAAGGTGAAACACAATGCTGATATAAAATCCTATTCCACATTCCTTTTCACTAAAATTGGCTCCCTGTTAAGTCCAGTCAATGTAGGAAAACAGTGGAAATATTGTTTGAAACTCAAAACAAGATAGCAATTTTGTTTGTTTCATAACCACTGCGAAGATTTATTATTTCAATTGTTTGACAGTAGTTTTTTTCACATCTGAAATAATTTAGTAAACTACATTTGTTAGCTTATCTAACAAAGCAATTCAAATATTTTAATATCATATAAAGTTCTTCCCTTTTTAGTATTACAAGTTGAAAGTAAAAATGATGCGTTTGCATGAAATCCAACGTCCGCAAAAATGTAATCACAGGATATCGGGTTTGTGATATCACAATAACCACTATGGGGTCTATTTATGAAGCAGCGGCTGCTGCTTCCGACCCTCTCCGCTTCAGTTCTGACTGAAGCGGGAATGTTAAGAAGCAGCTGCCCTAAGAATGCTGCTCCATAAATCGCCCGCCACCTCTGAGGTGGCGGACAGCAATCAGCCCAATCGAATACGATCGGGTTGATTGACACCCCCTGCTAGCGGCCGATTGGCCGTGAATCTGCAGGGGCGGTATTGCACCAGTAGTTCACAAGAACTGCTGGTGCAATTATAAATTTATCGATGTGCGGCGGACATGATTTGCTATAGCGCAGAGCTTTCCAAACTTTTCATGTTGGTGACACACTTTTTAGACCTACATAATTTTGTGACACAGTAATTCAGAAGGAGGTTAAACTAATTTGTTTTAAGAGATACAGACACAAACATAACTTATATAATAACGAAATGTAGTTACAAGTAACAGTATGTATGTGCAAGAATTAAACAAAAGTTTAATAACACCAATAGTTACTTACTATTTTAATGGGATGTATGAGAAGACACTCACTTTTCATCATCAAGCATTTTTAAGCTTCCACTTCCTATCAATATATCAAGAGCAGGAGCAGCAATGCACTACTGGGAGCTAGCTGCAAAAAAATACCCCACTTTGACTTCTGACTTCAGCTCAGCGTTTAAGCTGCTGCCCTCAGAACTCTGCGAGTCCGACCGACTACTGCCCGCGCTGCAAACACACTGCTGTCCCACTCACTGACTACACATGCAGTCACAAGGCGATTGAGGAGACTACACGTGCAGTCAGGAGTAGGGTGACCATATTGCCGCTTTAAAAAGGGACACATATGAAAAATACATATGTCAGGGTTCTTATACAAAACATTTCTGAAAACAGCCCTGAAAAGAGCTCTGACATATTGACGCTTTAAAAAGAGACACATATGAAAAATGCATGTGTCAGGGCTGTTTTCAGAAATGTTTTGTATAAGAACCCTCACATATGTATTTTTCATATGTGTCCCTTTTTAAAGCGGCAATATGGTCACCCTAGTCAGGAGCCAATGTGCTATCAATGGGAATAGTTTCAGTTCCCACTAAGCTGCGCCAATAGGTTAAGATAATCTGTGACCCACTAGGTATCAATCAGGCGGAAAGTCGGAAACCAAAAGAAAATGTAAAAATAATTTTAAATTAAAACAAATTTGTGCTGAAGCTGGGACACACCTACACAATGCTGCTGACACACTAATGTGTAACGACACGCAGTTTGGAAAGCACTGATAGCGGATCATGTCTGTCCGCACCTACATAAATAGACCCCTTTGACTTAAATGGAGCAGAGAAGTAAAAAAAACTCTAACATTTTTACTCGCATGCTAACCCCCCTCACAGTAAAACCCCTTACTATTTTTAAATATTATTTTTATTGTTTTTTCTACACAACATAGATTCTAATATTAAGCATTAGATAATAATATATCATTCACGATCAAAGCATATAAGATTAGAATTAAGCTAAATAAAGAGTTCCAAACATATTAGGTCATTCATGCAATACCCAAGTACCATGACAGAAGACTTACAGGTAGTGATGTCGCGAACCTAAAATTTTCGGTTCGCGAACGGCGGACTCGAACTTCCGGTATTGTTCACGAACCTGCGAACCGCGCGAACCGCCATTGAATTCAATAGGCAGGCGAACTTTAAAACCTACAAGGACTCTTTCTGGCCACAATAGTGATGGAAAAGTTGTTTCAAGGGTGCAAGGCAGGAGGAAAGTGAAATTAAATGGCACCAGCAAACTGAGGATTCACAACAACTATTAAATTTTTTTTTAATTATTAAGAATATTGTGACAACAAATATGATTGGTGTAAATATTTTTCAAGTAGGCCTGGCACACAGGCTTGGAAGGCACTAGAAAAGTGCAATTCTATGGCACGAGCAAACTGAGGATTCATTTTTTAATTTTAATTAGTAACTATACTGTCTGTGACAACAATTATGATTGGTGTAAATAGTTGGCTAGACGGCCTGGCACAAAAGGCTGGCAGTGGCAGGCAGGAGGTAAATGCAATTCAATGGCACTAGGAGACTGAATATTTGCAGTCCAAAAAATTATGATTTTTATTTTTTTATATACTGTTAGAAGAATTATGATTGGTGCCACTAATTGGCTAGTTGGGCCTGGCACACAGGCTGGCAGATATGAGTCGTGGATGGTAGGTAGGGCAGCAATTTAACACAGTATGCTGTGTAAGTGACAAAAACACAGGCCTGATAGAAAATTAAGTTAGATTACACTAGCAAAATTTTTAAAAATTTTAGATTTTAATATTAAAATTATGTTAATAAGTGCAATTCACATATGACTCTATGAGTGGTCGCACTGGCTGGCTGCTACGTAGGGCAGCAATTAACAATAGTATGCTGTGTAAGTCAGATAGACAGTTAGACACAGGCCTGATAGAAAATAAAATTAGATTACACTAGCATAATGATTTAAATACTTTTTTGGGGGAATTTAAAGAAAAAGGTTAAGCACATACATATGAGTCATGGCTGATAGGCTTGGAAGGGCAGCTATTAAAAACAGTAGGCTCTGTAAGTCAGATACACACACGCCTGATAGAAAATACTATTAGATTACACTAGAAAAATGATTTAAATTATTTTTTTGGGGGGGAAATTAAAAAAAGGTTAAACACATATGAGTCGTGGCTCATAGACTAGGGAGGGCAGCAAGTAAACACAGTAGGCTCTGTATGTCAGCAAAACACACAGGCCTGATAGAAAATTATATTTGATTACACTATCAAACAAATTTTTTTTTTTATATATTTAAATTAAGGTGAAGAAGATATGAGTGCTGGGTGGCTGCCTGGCACAGACCAATTAACCAAAAGACTGAAAAAATTAGGTATATTAATGCTGAGTGAGCCTGACAGACACAGGCCTGATAGTAAATTTAATTAGATTACACTAGCAAAATATTTTTTTATTTTTTTTAAATTTAAAATAATGTTATAAACGGATATTAACACTGGTGGCTGGCACAGAGCAATGAACCAGAGTGTATGCTATGTGACACAGGCCTGATAGAAAATGAAAAAAAATTACACTAGCAAAATAATTAAATTTTTTGGTTAGTTAAATTTAAACTAATGTTGTTAGGGAGATATCAGTGGTGGCAGTAATCACAGCATATGCTGTGAGCCTTAAACACACAGCCTGAAAGCCAGGCAAATGCCAATAAAAAAAAAAAAAACAAAAAAAAAAAACGGCACGAAATATAGCCCTTAAAAGGGCTTTTTGGGGTGCTGTGCTTGCAGCAGAGATGAGTGGAGTCCTTCTGGACTGTAGTGGACAGTGGACTGTAGTGGACACTAAATACACTAGCCTAGCTATGTTTTTCCTATTAATGTCAGGAGCAAAAACACAACACGTCCTCTCATTAAGAAAGCAAGGTCGTTATGAGTCTAAAATGGCGGATTCCGAGTAGCTGGGAGGGTCTGTGAGGGAGTGTCTGATGTTGATTGGCTCTAATGTGTCAGACGGCTGTGACATAAAGGGTCAAAGTTTCCTCAATGATGACACATAGGGGCGGATTGAACATTGCCATGTGTTCGCCCACAAACGCGAACAAGCTATGTTCGATGTGAACCGTTCGTGGGCGAACAGTTCGGGACATCACTACTTACAGGTAGAAAATAACACAGTCATATGAGGTCATATTAGTAGTGTTTATTTATTTATTTATTTTTTACAGGTAGTTTTTTTTAAATATTTTTTTTATAACTTGGGGGGTCTTAGGTTAGGGTCTTGGGGGGTTAGCTGTTAGGAGGTTAATAGAGTAGAAGTTATTGAGATGGGGTAAGGGCAGTTTAGGGGTTAAGTAGTGTAGGGGGTTATTGGGGTTTAGGTGTTAAAAGTGTAGGGGATAGTTTGCGATGGTGATGTGGAAATTTACGGGTTAAGTAGTGTAGGGGTTATTGAGGTGGGAGTTATGGTAGTTTAGGGGTTAATAGTGTAGGGGTTAATAGTTATGGTTGATTAGTGGTTTATAGTGTAGTGGTGTATTTTACTTTTGGGATGTGGTGAATTAGGGGTAAATAGTGTAGCGGGGTATTTTGCAATTGGGATGTAACAGATTAGGGGTTAATAGTGTTGGAGTGGATAGTGTAAGTCCGGAAACCTTATTTTTTTTGTGTGTGTTTAGTGCAACTTTTTTCAAGCACAGACCCTTTATTTTGTGCTCAGGTAAAAAGTTTAAGTGTAAAATGTGATTGCGGTTGAGCAATCGCATTTACATTTAACTTGTGATATGAGCGTAAGATAACACGCTCGCGATATTGCAATATAGCACTCAAGTTAACGTTACCACTCCACTTGTAATCAAGACTATAGAAGAATAAAATAAAATTTCCTCTCTCTGGAACATTATTTTAAACTTTAAAACCTTTTTTTATATAATATATATAAAAATATATAATTATATATGATATGCATGTAACTACTCAATTAATTTAGATCTTTGGAGAATATAATGCACTTTCTGAGCTTCTGACACTTGGATTTTCATCTGATTCTGCAATGTTGCCCATGCTTGCCTGCAGTCAATTAGCTTTCAGTTATCTCAAATGAATCAGGATAAGTTCCCACTCAACCACACTTTAAGTGGTGGAGAGGTTGAAGTGACATCAAACCCCACAATTTTTCTTTCATGTTTCAAATAGAGCATATGAATCTTAACAATTTGCTTCATTTTCATGGTATCCTTTGCTGAAGTAGCAACAATACATTATTGGGAGCTATCTTAACACATCTGGTAAATCAATAAGAAGAGGCGTTTGTGTGCAGCCACTAATCAGCGGCTAGCTTCCAGTGGTGCATTGCTGCTCTTGAGCCTACCTAGCTATGCTTTTTAACTAAGGATAACAAGAGAATGAAGCAAATTAGATAATAGAAGTCAATTAAAAAGTTGTTTAAAATAGCTTACTGAATCATGAAAAAAAATTGGGTTTCATATACTTTTAAGTAGCAGCAGTCTTAAAGGGACATGAAAACCAATTTTTTTTCTTTCATGATTCAGATAGAGCATGCGATTTTAAGAAACTTTCTAATTTACTCCTATTATCAATTTTTCTTTGTTCTCTTGGTATGCTTTTTTGAAGGAGCACCAATGCACTACTGGTTTCTAACTTAACACATGGGTGAGCCAATGACAATCAGTATATATATACATCCACCAATCAGCAGCTAGAACCTAGATTCTTTGCTGCTCTTGGGCTTTCCTAGATAAACATTTCAGCAAAGGATAACGAGAGAAGGAAGCAAATCAAATAATAGAAGTAAATTGGAAGGTTGTTTAAAATTGTATTCTCTATCTGAATCATGAAAGAAACATTTTGGGTTTCATGTCCTGAAACGCGGATGCCCGAAGCTGCTTTTACAGCTTCATAAATGGAGCCCAAGGTCCTTTTTAAAAAATGTATCCCATCAATGATATTTTGTTATAAATCCTTGTGTTTGCATTTACTCATTATAGAACACAATGCATCCGATAATTAACCCCTTCAGAACCAAGTTAGAATTTTTTTTCCACCACCCAAAGCCAGCCTGATATCTACTAATTTTAAGTCATTCCATTTTTATTTGATAATAAATGCAATAAAATGCATTAAATCTAACAAAAAATTTTTTAAAAATGCTTTGTTTTCTTTTTTACATATTATATAATGTAAAAGTTGATAGCAATTTTACACTTGTTTTCAACACATAAAGATTTCTGAAACTTAGCTGATCTTACAGTGTTTTTAAAGTGATCACAATCCTAAAATGCATCTGCTATTAATATCCCTTAAGTTCAAAATGTTCATCTCTCAAAAACAACACAGAATTTTATCTTCAAAGTTAACGTCCAAAATGGTTGAGTTTAGCAATTATATCACAGATTGAAGGACCTGCTTGTTCATTGATCCATTTTAATAATGTGTAGTGATGCTTATAGGTGATGTTTCCAAATAACCTGCTGTGCCCAAAAGCCTTAGCGATATGTGTAAATGGCTCTCTAAAGGGCTTTATATAACATAACATAGTAGATGGCATTGAAAAAAGACAGAAGTCCATTGAGTTCAACCTAAACAAATCTAATATAATTACAAAAAAAGCTCCAGTTGAGCTAAAATTAATCCCTTTTAAAAGGTGACCCATTTGACACAAACAATTATATCCCTGAATTCTGTTTCTAGACAGAAATATTTCCAAACCATTTTTAAATGTATCTAACGTATTGGCATTCACTACTTCCTTTGGTAATGAGTTCCACATTTAATTGCTCTTACAGTGAAGAAACATTTCCATTGCAGGGGACCTCTTGTCGCAAACAATTTTCTTGGAAAATATATTTCCAGTATTTATACTGATATCAAGTTTTGAAATTCAGCCAGTTTCATCAGCATGTTTTTTGAATGACCATAATCTGAAAACCTCTTAAAGCATGTTTTTGTTTGTTACGATTATGTTGTCAAGAAAGAAATTCATATTCCAAACACAATTGTCAAATGCAAATGCTATTTGCCAGCTCAAGATATTAAATTTGTTTTGCTTGGATTTATATTTTATACAGTGTATCATGGTAATAATAATTAACATGTTTAAAAAGTTAGAAGGTTTACTCTATTTAAAAAATAGTCAGTTAAATCTTGCTAAAAGTTTACTATCATATTATACTGAATAGGGGTTGTCTTTGCCAAATTGCAGCATAAAAAAGTGAATAACTCTTTTTTTGACCTAGAGTCCTACCTTATATGGTGTATATGGTGTATTACAGCCTCCTCCTTTTAGTACATGGGACAGTCTACACCAGAATTTTATTGTTTAAAAAGATAGATAATCCCTGTGTAGCCCATTTCCAAATGTTGCATAACCAACACAGTTATATTAATATACTTTTTACCTCTGTGATTACCTTGTATAAAAGCCTCTGCAGACTGCCCCTTTATTTCAGTTCTTTTGACAGACTTGCATTTTAGCCAACCAGTGTTGACTCCTAGGTTACTCCACAGGTGTGAGCACAATGTTATCTATATGGCTCACATGAACTAATGCCCTCAAGTTGTGAAAAAATGTCAAAATGCATTCAGCTAAGAGGCTGCCTTCAAGGGTTAAAGAAATTAGCATATGAGCTTCCTAGGTTTAGCTTTCAACTAAGAATACCAAGAGAACAAAGCATAATTGATGATAAAAGTACATTGGGAAATTATATGCCCTATCTTAATCATGAAAGTTTATTTTTGACTCATCCCTTTAATGAAAAATCAAACTGGTGGGCATGCCTAGGCAGCATAGGCAGTTCCCCATGATCCGATCCCAAAGTGTTTAGATTGTACTTGAATTGTGCATTAAAGGGTGAGGCTTTCAAAGAATATCTGATAGGTATTGCAGGCACAGCTGGTACAAGGAAAGCAGACACAGAATTCTTAGCAGGCACAAAATACCAAGAGGATACTGTTGGTGAGACTCTCACAGGATACCAAGTAGGTACGGTAGACACAGCTGATATGAAGTTTACTGGTATAGAAGACACAGGATTCTCAGTAAAAACAGGATACCCAGCGGGTATTGATGGTGAGACTGTAACAGGATACCAGATAGGTAAAGCAGGCAAAGGAAGGCTGTCAGTGCTATAGTAGACACAGGATTCTCAGCAGGCACAGGATATCCAGCGGGTACTATTGGTGAGACTGTCACAGGAAACCAGGTAGGTTATGCACTCACAGCTGATTTGTGGAAGGCTGTCACTGGTATAGTAGATACAGGTTTCTCAGCAGGTACAGGATTCCCAGCGGGTACTGTTGGTGAGACTATCACTGGATACCAGATAGGTACAGCAGACACAGCTTCAAGAACAAGGTGAACATACACAGGTATCAAGCAAGTCTGCTTGGCTTTCAGGAACCAGGTGAGCATACTCAGGTTCAAGGTAAGTATGAATGATCTCTGGAACAAGATTAGAGTACACAGGTATCATGTAAGTATGCTTGGTCTCTGGAACAAGGTGAGCATAAGAAGGAGGTACAAGTTAAGTATGCTTGGTCTCTGGAACAAGGTGAGTATAGACAGGTACATGGTAAGTATGCTTGGTCTCTCTGGAACAAGGTGAGCATAAGAAGCAGGTACAAGTTAAGTATGCTTGGTCCCTGGAACAAGGTGAGCATAGGTAAGTATGCTTGGTCTCTGGAACAAGGTGAGCATAGACAGGTACAAGGTAAGTATGCTTAGTCTCTGGAACAAGGTGAACATACACAGGTACAAGGTAAGTATGCTTGGTCTCTGGAACAAGGAGAGAATAGGCAGGTACGAGGTAAGTATGCTTGGTCTCTGGAACAAGGTGAACATACACAGGTACAAGGTAAGTATGCTTGGTCTTTGGAACAAGGAGAGAATAGGCAGGTATAAGGTAAGTATGCTTTGCTCTTAAGAACCAGGAACAAGGTAGGAAGGCAATAACTCAGCCCAGTGGTGGGATGAGTGATCTTTTATATGAACTCCCACACCTGAGTCCTCCAGGTGGGAGTTCCAGTAATCTAGGGAGCACACGGCTCTATGCGCCTAAAGAGCTGCTGCTGCAACTGTAGGAGAGGACTCCTCTACATGAGACGCTGAGGCCAGGGAGGCAGACATCAGTGTCTCCCCACATTGAGCACTGGGAGCGGAACCTACGGTAAGCCCCTGACACTCATTATATTGAACAGGGTTTGTCTTTGCATAAAAAATCAAATAAATAAATAAAAATAGAATAACTAAGTTTTTTGTTTTTAAATCTACTGTGGCATTTAAAAAAATCCTTTTTAATTTTCTAAAAATATTTCTTTTACTGTAAGCAGACCACAACAAAAGATTTTTCTTATTGAACATATTGGGTCAGATTATGAGGGGAGTGCAAGCACTTTCATAGGCTCCAAAGAGAGTCTTGTTTTCATGCTGGCAGCCATGGCAAATCACCTAGTGCATCGCAGCATTGCAGGGGGCAAATTGCGCAGCATTGGGCAGCAATAAATAAATATATATGTATATGCTTACATACATATACAGTATATGTATGTGTTTTTGTGAGTATATACACATAATAACATATAAATGTATATAAGCATATACATATACTTTATATTTATAGTGAAAACATAGTCCCTATTGACCTAAATGTAAAGGCACATACCCCCTTCCTTTAACCTCTGAGAACTGATTTGTACATTTTTTTAAGTTAGATTCTTTTATATTTCTTTTATGTTAAAGTATTGTCCTCTTTATTGCAGGGGCAATTGAGGCAAGGCAACTTTTTATTTTTAACCATAGGTCTAACCTCTGGTTAATTGTGCTTAGCGCAATGTGAAATTGTTTGCGATAAAATTAACCAGCCACTTGTAATGGCTGGTTATTTAACCTGTGCCCATAAACGTGCAAATTTGCCCCTTTACAGGCAAACATTAAGATAGCGCTACACTTGTAATCTGGCCCATTGTGTATTAATATCACAATTTTTGGACTTCTGAATTAACAAAAAGAGAGGTTAGCCTAATTGCGTCTGTTTACTCTAGAAAACAGGTGCTTGAGAGATGATATGGTTGCTGTAAATATATTCAAGGCCCATATACAGAGTTGGTGGAAGCGCTGTTTATTCCAAAGCTATTGTTTGTGACAAGAGGTCACACTTTAAGGGTAAAGGAAAAGAGATTTGATTTCCAGCATGTCAATTTTTTTTTCACTATAAGGGCAATCAAATTGTGGAACTTATTGCCTAAGGAGGAAGGGAATGCTAATATCTTATGAAAATTTAGAAATAGCTAAGATACATTTCTGGCACAAAAAATAAACATTCAGTGATATGATAGCCTTGTTTAAAAAACGAGTTGGCTTCTCATTGTGTTAATGTAAGCTTCTTTATTGAAAATCAGGCATGGACAATATAGGTTAGACTTCTGTCTTCTTTCAACCTCATCTACTTTGTTACTATCTTAGGTAAAAGGTATTGACATTCACTACCTCCTTAGGCAAGAAGTTCTACAATTTGATTTCTCATATAGTGAAAAAAAGTTTACTTTGTGAGAGATTACCTCTCCTTTCCTCTAGCCTTAAAGAGAACTTCCTTATGTGAAGTATGTGAATAGCTAAGGAAAAAATGGCATTGGTAAAAGAAATTGCATTAAACCTACATGCCACTGTTATTTGGCTGAACTGGAACCCAAAAAGATTCTGAAATATTGCATACAGTATTTGAGTGATTAAACTAATTCAAGTGGCAGCTCTTCTAATTGATTGGAATATAACAAGAAATTAAGTGGAAAAACCCTTCACTTCATGAAATGGACTCCATTTATCAAGCAGCAGTGGTCGTAAGACTGCTGCTCCTTAAATTGATTGAAATCTGATTCGAATGAAATCTGATCGGGATGATTGACAGCGCCTGCTAGCAGCCAATTAACTGTCAGTGATCAGGGGGTGACATTTCACAAGCATTTCTGGTGAAATGCTTGTGCAATGTTATATGTGGACAGGGTATGCTGTCTGCCTGCAGCGACGTTCAGCTGACATGTTTTTACCTGCACAGTATCATGGATTACAATTATGCTTTTAATGTGCTTTTATGCAACTTTATTTGTATAGAATAGAAATTTTCATAACTATTTTCATAACTAAAATGCATGTTAGTCACCCATTACAGCTTCATTCTAGACATTCCATAATTCATTTATGATATTAGTAAGCATCAAAAGATGTTCAAAAGATGAGCATTGAGCAATCTTGAGTTGAAAGACATTAAAGAAATGTACAAAGAGACACAAATGTAAATTTGGATCTTTTTATTTTCATAAAAACAGAATTTATGTTTACCTGATAAATTTCTTTCTCCAACGGTGTGTCCGGTCCACGGCGTCATCCTTACTTGTGGGATATTCTCTTCCCCAACAGGAAATGGCAAAGAGCCCAGCAAAGCTGGTCACATGATCCCTCCTAGGCTCCGCCTACCCCAGTCATTCGACCGACGTTAAGGAGGAATAATAGCATAGGAGAAACCATATGGTACCGTGGTGACTGTAGTTAAAGAAAATAAATTATCAGACCTGATTAAAAAACCAGGGCGGGCCGTGGACCGGACACACCGTTGGAGAAAGAAATTTATCAGGTAAACATAAATTCTGTTTTCTCCAACATAGGTGTGTCCGGTCCACGGCGTCATCCTTACTTGTGGGAACCAATACCAAAGCTTTAGGACACGGATGAAGGGAGGGAGCAAATCAGGTCACCTAAATGGAAGGCACCACGGCTTGCAAAACCTTTCTCCCAAAAATAGCCTCAGAAGAAGCAAAAGTATCAAACTTGTAAAATTTGGTAAAAGTGTGCAGTGAAGACCAAGTCGCTGCCCTACATATCTGATCAACAGAAGCCTCGTTCTTGAAGGCCCATGTGGAAGCCACAGCCCTAGTGGAATGAGCCGTGATTCTTTCGGGAGGCTGCCGTCCGGCAGTCTCGTAAGCCAATCTGATGATGCTTTTAATCCAAAAATAGAGAGAGGTAGAAGTTGCTTTTTGACCTCTCCTTTTACCTGAATAAACAACAAACAGGGAAGATGTTTGTCTAAAATCCTTTGTAGCATCTAAATAGAATTTTAGAGCGCGAACAACATCCAAATTGTGCAACAAGCGTTCCTTCTTTGAAACTGGTTTCGGACACAGAGAAGGTACGATAATCTCCTGGTTAATGTTTTTGTTAGAAACAACTTTTGGAAGAAAACCAGGTTTAGTACGTAAAACCACCTTATCTGCATGGAACACCAGATAAGGAGGAGAACACTGCAGAGCAGATAATTCTGAAACTCTTCTAGCAGAAGAAATTGCAACTAAAAACAAAACTTTCCAAGATAATAACTTAATATCAACGGAATGTAAGGGTTCAAACGGAACCCCCTGAAGAACTGAAAGAACTAAATTGAGACTCCAAGGAGGAGTCAAAGGTTTGTAAACAGGCTTGATTCTAACCAGAGCCTGAACAAAGGCTTGAACATCTGGCACAGCTGCCAGTTTTTTGTGAAGTAACACCGACAAGGCAGAAATCTGTCCCTTCAGGGAACTTGCCGATAATCCTTTTTCCAATCCTTCTTGAAGGAAGGATAGAATCCTAGGAATCTTAACCTTGTCCCAAGGGAATCCTTTAGATTCACACCAACAGATATATTTTTTCCAAATTTTGTGGTAAATCTTTCTAGTTACAGGCTTTCTGGCCTGAACAAGAGTATCGATAACAGAATCTGAGAAACCTCGCTTCGATAAAATCAAGCGTTCAATCTCCAAGCAGTCAGCTGGAGTGAAACCAGATTCGGATGTTCGAACGGACCCTGAACAAGAAGGTCTCGTCTCAAAGGTAGCTTCCAAGGTGGAGCCGATGACATATTCACCAGATCTGCATACCAAGTCCTGCGTGGCCACGCAGGAGCTATCAAGATCACCGACGCCCTCTCCTGATTGATCCTGGCTACCAGCCTGGGGATGAGAGGAAACGGCGGGAACACATAAGCTAGTTTGAAGGTCCAAGGTGCTACTAGTGCATCCACTAGAGCCGCCTTGGGATCCCTGGATCTGGACCCGTAGCAAGGAACTTTGAAGTTCTGACGAGAGGCCATCAGATCCATGTCTGGAATGCCCCAAAGTTGCGTGACTTGGGCAAAGATTTCCGGATGGAGTTCCCACTCCCCCGGATGCAATGTCTGACGACTCAGAAAATCCGCTTCCCAATTTTCCACTCCCGGGATGTGGATAGCAGACAGGTGGCAGGAGTGAGACTCCGCCCATAGAATAATCTTGGTCACTTCTTCCATCGCTAGGGAACTCCTTGTTCCCCCCTGATGGTTGATGTACGCAACAGTCGTCATGTTGTCTGATTGAAACCGTATGAACTTGGTCCTCGCTAGCTGAGGCCAAGCCTTGAGAGCATTGAATATCGCTCTCAGTTCCAGAATATTTATCGGTAGAAGAGATTCTTCCCGAGACCAAAGACCCTGAGCTTTCAGGGATCCCCAGACCGCGCCCCAGCCCATCAGACTGGCGTCGGTCGTGACAATGACCCACTCTGGTCTGTGGAATGTCATCCCTCGTGACAGGTTGTCCAGGGACAGCCACCAACGGAGTGAGTCTCTGGTCCTCTGATTTACTTGTATCTTTGGAGACAAGTCTGTATAGTCCCCATTCCACTGACTGAGCATGCACAGTTGTAATGGTCTTAGATGAATGCGCGCAAAAGGAACTATGTCCATTGCCGCTACCATCAACCCGATCACTTCCATGCACTGAGCTACGGAAGGAAGAGGAACGGAATGAAGTATTCGACAAGAGTCCAGAAGCTTTGTCTTTCTGGCCTCTGTTAGAAAAATCCTCATTTCTGAGGAGTCTATAATTGTTCCCAAGAAGGGAACCCTTGTTGACGGGGATAGAGAACTCTTTTCCACGTTCACTTTCCAGCCGTGCGATCTGAGAAAGGCCAGGACGATGTCCGTGTGAGCCTTTGCTCGAGGGAGGGACGACGCTTGAATCAGAATGTCGTCCAGGTAAGGTACTACTGCAATGCCCCTTGGTCTTAGCACAGCTAGAAGGGACCCTAGTACCTTTGTGAAAATCCTTGGAGCAGTGGCTAATCCGAAAGGAAGCGCCACGAACTGGTAATGTTTGTCCAGGAATGTAAACCTTAGGAACCGATGATGTTCCTTGTGGATAGGAATATGTAGATACGCATCCTTTAAATCCACCGTGGTCATGAATTGACCTTCCTGGATGGAAGGAAGGATAGTTCGAATGGTTTCCATCTTGAAAGATGGGACCTTGAGAAATTTGTTTAAGATCTTGAGATCTAGGATTGGTCTGAATGTTCCCTCTTTTTTGGGAACTATGAACAGATTGGAGTAGAACCCCATCCCTTGTTCTCTCAATGGAACAGGATGAATCACTCCCATTTTTAACAGGTCTTCTACACAATGTAAGAACGCCTGTCTTATTATGTGGTCTGAAGACAACTGAGACCTGTGGAACCTTCCCCTTGGGGGAAGTCCCTTGAATTCCAGAAGATAACCCTGGGAGACTATTTCTAGCGCCCAAGGATCCAGAACATCTCTTGCCCAAGCCTGAGCGAAGAGAGAGAGTCTGCCCCCCACCAGATCCGGTCCCGGATCGGGGGCCGATATTTCATGCTGTCTTGGTAGCAGTGGCAGGTTTCTTTGCCTGCTTTCCCTTGTTCCAGCCTTGCATTGGTCTCCAAGCTGGCTTGGCCTGAGAAGTATTACCCTCTTGCTTAGAGGACGTAGCACCTTGGGCTGGTCCGTTTTTACGAAAGGGACGAAAATTAGGTCTATTTTTTGCCTTGAAAGGCCGATCCTGAGGAAGGGCATGACCCTTACCCCCAGTGATATCAGAGATAATCTCTTTCAAGTCAGGACCAAACAGCGTTTTCCCCTTGAAAGGAATGTTTAGTAGCTTGTTCTTGGAAGACGCATCAGCCGACCAAGATTTCAACCAAAGCGCTCTGCGCGCCACAATAGCAAACCCAGAATTCTTAGCCGCTAACTTAGCCAATTGCAAAGAGGCGTCTAGAGTGAAAGAATTAGCCAATTTGAGAGCATTGACTCTGTCCATAATCTCCTCATAAGGAGGAGAGTCACTATCGAGCACCTTAATCAGTTCATCAAACCAGAAATATGCGGCTGTAGTGACAGGGACAATGCATGAAATGGGTTGTAGAAGGTAACCCTGCTGAACAAACATCTTTTTAAGCAAACCTTCTAATTTTTTATCCATAGGATCTTTGAAAGCACAACTATCCTCTATGGGAATAGTGGTGCGTTTGTTTAAAGTAGAAACCGCTCCCTCGACCTTGGGGACTGACTGCCATAAGTCCTTTCTGGGGTCGACCATAGGAAACAATTTTTTAAATATGGGGGGAGGGACGAAAGGAATACCGGGCCTTTCCCATTCTTTATTAACAATGTCCGCCACCCGCTTGGGTATAGGAAAAGCTTCTGGGAGCCCCGGCACCTCTAGGAACTTGTCCATTTTACATAGTTTCTCTGGGATGACCAAATTTTCACAATCATCCAGAGTGGATAATACCTCCTTAAGCAAAATGCGGAGATGTTCCAATTTAAATTTAAAAGTAATCACATCAGATTCAGCCTGCTGAGAAATGTTCCCTAAATCAGTAATTTCTCCCTCAGACAAAACCTCCCTGGCTCCCTCAGATTGGGTTAGGGGCCCTTCAGAGATATTAATATCAGCGTCGTCATGCTCTTCAGTAACTAAAACAGAGCATCCACGCTTACGCTGACAAGGGTTCATTTTGGCTAAAATGTTTTTGACAGAATTATCCATTACAGCCGTTAATTGTTGCATAGTAAGGAGTATTGGCGCGCTAGATGTACTAGGGGCCTCCTGAGTGGGCAAGACTCGTGTAGACGAAGGAGGGAATGATGCAGTACCATGCTTACTCCCCTCACTTGAGGAATCATCTTGGGCATCATTGTCATTATCACATAAATCACATTTATTTAAATGAATAGGAATTCTGGCTTCCCCACATTCAGAACACAGTCTATCTGGTAGTTCAGACATGTTAAACAGGCATAAACTTGATAAGAAAGTACAAAAAACGTTTTGAAATAAAACCGTTACTGTCACTTTAAATTTTAAACTGAACACACTTTATTACTGCAATTGCGAAAAAACATGAAGGAATTGTTCAAAATTCACCAAACTTTCACCACAGTGTCTTAAAGCCTTGAAAATATTGCACACCAATTTTGGAAGCTTTAACCCTTAAAATAACGGAACCGGAGCCGTTTTAAGCTTTAACCCCTTTACAGTCCCTGGTATCTGCTTTGCTGAGACCCAACCAAACCCAAGGGGAATACGATACCAAATGATGCCTTCAGAAGTCTTTTAAAAGTATCAGAGCTCCTCTCACATGCGACTGCATGCCATGCCTCTCAAAAACAAGTGCGCAACACCGGCGCGAAAATGAGACTCTGCCTATGCTTTGGGAAAGCCCCTAAAGAATAAGGTGTCTAAAACAGTGCCTGCCGATATTATTATATCAAAATACCCAGAATAAATGATTCCTCAAGGCTAAATAAGTGTTAATATCAATCGATTTAGCCCAAAAAATGTCTACAGTCTAAATAAGCCCTTGTGAAGCCCTTATTTACAATCGTAATAAACATGGCTTACCGGATCCCATAGGGAAAATGACAGCTTCCAGCATTACATCGTCTTGTTAGAATGTGTCATACCTCAAGCAGCAAAGGACTGCAAACTGTTCCCCCAACTGAAGTTAATGCTCTCAACAGTCCTGTGTGGAACAGCCATGGATTTTAGTTACGGTTGCTAAAATCATTTTCCTCATACAAACAGAATTCTTCATCTCTTTTCTGTTTCTGAGTAAATAGTACGTACCAGCACTATTTGAAAATAACAAACTCTTGATTGAATAATGAAAAACTACAGTTAAACACTAAAAAACTCTAAGCCATCTCCGTGGAGATGTTGCCTGTACAACGGCAAAGAGAATGACTGGGGTAGGCGGAGCCTAGGAGGGATCATGTGACCAGCTTTGCTGGGCTCTTTGCCATTTCCTGTTGGGGAAGAGAATATCCCACAAGTAAGGATGACGCCGTGGACCGGACACACCTATGTTGGAGAAATATAAATAATGAAAATTAAATAAATAGTATTTATCAATTTAGGTGTGTAGGTGTGTGCATGGTATCTAGCTATCTATAATCTATCCATCTATCTATCTACCTATCTATCTATATTATATATATATATATATATATATATATATATATATATATATATATATATATATATATATATATATATATATTGTCCATTTTATTTATTTACATTCGGATGTACTTTATGTGCCTTTGATTTATTGGAAATTCGGCACTGAATTAGCTTGCTGCTAAAGTTAACACCCTGGAGCGATAAGGGGTATATCGCAAGGGTTTTTGCTCAAAGGGCTTATCACTCATAGTACGTAAACTGTTTCAGGAAACTAAAAAGTGTCACAAAACACACCCAAAATACATTGCAAAATAATGAATGTAGGGGTGTGATGTGAGGGTTCCATATTGCAGCGCTCATAGAAGGGAGGAAACATAAACAGGAAACAATTTATGGTGCAGTATGAAAATACTAATATATAGTGTATAACAAAAAAATAGAATAATGCTCACCATTTTTTACCTCAAACATGTGAGGTAAATTGAGAGCGTTGAGGGATTTAATCCCTATCTGTGTTAAAGCTAATAATGCTTCTGTGACCTGTTGGAGTAGGGTGCTTCTTTCTTTCAATATCCTGGGAATGTGTTTGACTTCTCCTCTATGAAGTATGGTATATTTTTCCTTTTGTAGGATATGGAAGGCTTCTTCTAAACACAGTATGGTGTATTAGTCCTCTGTGGAGTATGGTGTGCTCCTCTTGCGAAGAATATGATGTGCTTCTCCTCTGTGGAGAATGGTAAACATTTATTTCCTCAAAGGGGTATGGTAGAAAGCATCAAGTGATGGAGGTTAAAAATAGCACTCCTTTGCTTTTATAATGATTGTGTACGATGTTTAGGTCTTAAATGAAATAGAAAAAACTCAGATTGCAAGTTTTGTGAATTTCAAGAATAAAAAAAACTTTATTTAACATAAATTAAAACACAAACTCCATGTTTGTGATTAATTGCATAAAAGTTAATTTGTGGGAGAAAAGCCCCCAAAAAAGGATTGTGACTGGCCTCTTGAACTCTTAAACCGTAGGATGTTAGTGAACCATTTCCCTTAGAAAGTTGTTATTGGCAAATTAATGTTTGGGTTTTAAAGTTTTGCCATTTAACTTAAAGTTGTAAAATTCCCCTTGCAGACACTACCTTGATGTGTCCTGTAAACATCCAGATGAAATTGTTTCACAAATGATGATCCTGGTGAGTGGATGGTTATGGATAAAAGTCCTGTCTGTGAGAGGCTCCGTTTGCAGCTGTGCAGATTGCGACGGTCTCGCCAAACCGGAAGTGACGTCAGTGGTGGGCGTGCCCTTACGCATTTCGGGAACCTACGTTCACTTCGTCAGAGGGTATGCCCACAAAGCTCTTGGATGTGCTTTTATAGCGTGTCTGAGATTTAGTTGATTGATGATTGCTGCAGTGTGTTGAAAAATTGGTGGCTGTTAATGTAAAACGGGGGAGAAACCTTATTTGGACACCTTTGATGGCTCAATGTTGTATATCCACATTTTATATAAAGGATACGTTCCCATTTTTTGTATAAAAAAATATTATTATTGTTTAAAACGTTTGCTCAAGCTTTAACTATGTGTTTAAAACGGCTCAATCTATTCATGATTTTGATGTTTAAGAGTATCAGTATTTCAATGTTATTTCCATCTATTTGATGTGCCACATTTGTATGAATATTTATGGTGAATGAATCGTGGTGAGGGTTTCACTAAAATGCTCTGTTAGTAAATTGCATTAAATTTTAGTAATGTACTAAGAAATAAACCACACTTAAACAAGATAAAATTCTGGAAAAGATTTATTGATGACATCATCCTTATTTGGGAAGGGAATGAAAGTGAATTCAATAACTTTACTACCCACCTAAACACAAATGATATGACTTTGGAGTTTCTAGACATTACTATTTTCTGTGAAGGCACCAACATTAACATGACAAATTATACTAAAAAAAAACAGACACTAATGGTTACCTACATGCTGCCAGTTGTCACCACCCTAACTAGATTAATAACATTCCTTCCGGGCAGTTTCAAAGAATAAAACAGAACTGTAGTAAAGATAAGGATTTTGAAACTGCAGCTGAATAATTAAAAAAAAAATTAAGAACAAAAACTATCTAGATGCCATAGTAGAAGAAGCCTACGATAAAGTAAAAAACACTGACAGGAGAAGTCTTTTGAAAATTATAGACACCAAGCCCAAGATAGAGAACCAAGACACGAGCACTAGATACATCACCACATACAAAAATGATGCTAAACAAATAGAGAGGATTCTGAAAAAACACTGGGGAATCCTACAAAAAGATCCAGTATTAGCAAACATTCTTACTGAACCCCCAAAAGTCACTTACAGGAAAAAAAGTGTATTAAAAATATTCTTGCACCAACCACCTTAAAAAGAACTAAGAGTAAAGAAAACTCTGTGGACGAAAAAACTGCATATGCTGTAGTCACACTAACAAAAACAAAGAAATAAACAAATGGATTATTAAAAATTACAACGAACAGGTACCCATAGAAGGTTTCTTAAATTGCAAATCAGAGATTGTGGTGTACTTATTGGAATGCTCATGTCAGAAAATCTAAAAGAAGTCTAAAGAAACAAGCATTGGAACACATAAACAACATTAAAGAAGCAGATTCTAGATATGGCATCGGAAAACACTTTGAACATTTCCACAATAAAAACAGTGATAATTTTACAATCAAAGCAATGGAACAAATACCAAGTTCCAAAGGAAAAGAGAGACTACTAGAGTTACGCAAAAGAGAGACCTATTTTATCCATCGTTTAAAGTCTTGCAACCAATAGGTCTAAATAAGGATACCGATCTTGCTGCGTTCTTATAAGATAAAACACAAATCTTTTTGACATTTTATGCAGATCTCAAAAGATCTGATCCTTCTCTCCCCACAATTACACAAAACATTTAAAAAAATCCCCTTTCTGGAATATATTAAAAGATGTTTTAAAAGGTTTCTCCCCCTTTTAAATTAACAGCCACCAAGTTTTTAAAACACTGCAGCAATCATCAATCAACTAAATCTCTGACACTCTATAAAAGTGCATCCAAGAGCTTTGTGGGCATACCCTCTGATGAAGTGAACGTAGGTTCACGTAACACATAAGGGCACGCCCACCACTGATGTCACTTCCGGTCTGGCAAGACCATCGCAATCTGCACAGCTGCAAATGGACCCTGTCACAGGACTTTTATCCGCAACCATCCACTCACCAGGATCATCATTTGTGAATCAATTTCATCTGGATGTTTACAGGACACATCAAGGTTGTGTCTGCAACAGGAATTTTACAAGTTTAAGTTAAACAACAAAACTTTAAACATTCAATTGCCAATAACATCCTATGGTTTAAGAGTTTAAGAGGCCAGTCACAATCCTTTTTTGGGGGCTTTTCTCCAACAAATTGACTTTTATGCAATTAATCATGAACATGGAGTTTGTGTTTTAATTTATGTTAAATAAAGTTTTTTTTTATTTTTGAAATTCACAAAACTTGCAATCTGAGTTTTTTCTATTTCATATAAGACCTAAACATCTTACCGCACAATCATTATAAAAGCAAAGGAGTGCTATTTTTAACCTCCATCACTTGATGCTGTCTACCATACCCATTTGAGGGAATATAAGTTTACCATTCTCAACAGAGGAGAAGCACATCATATTCTTCGCAAGAGAAGCACACCATACTCCACAGAGGACTAATACACCATACTGTGTTTAGAATAAGCCTACCATATCCTACAAAAGGAAAAAGATACCATACTTCATAGAGGAGAAGTCAAACACACTCCCAGGATATTGAAAGAAAGAAGCACCATACTCCAACAGGTCACAGAAGCATTATCAGCTTTAACACAGATAAGGACTAAAGGATTAAAGCCCCCTCAACACTCTCAACATACCTCACATGTTTGAGGTAAAAAAAGGTGAGCATTATTCTATTTTTTTGTTATACACTATCTACTAGTATTTTCATACTGCACCATAAATTGTTTCCTGTTTATGTTTCCTCCCTTCTACGAGCGCTGCAATCTGGGACCCTCACATCACACTTATATATACAGTATATATATATATATATATATATATATATATATATAATTTATATATATGTACATATCTATTCCTATATATATATATATATATATATATATATATATATATATATATATATTCAACAAACTGTAAGAAAAGAACAAATAAATTAATGGACCTAAACAGATAGGGAATCAAGCACTCTTCTAAAATTGAAATTGTGTAAGAAATAAATCTCTGACCAGTATATTCATAATAAGCAAAATAATTAGTTTAATAATGAAATACCTAAGTTCACAAAATAGCAATCAGCTACATAAATGTATGTTGTCATATCAGAAAAATAGCAATCAGCTACATAGGTGTATATTATCATAACATCAAAATTAGCTCAAGTACATGAGACAATACAGTACACTTGAGATTTGCACATCTTAAGATGCAAAATAACATGTATACCATTCAAAGCTACCTTATATATTACTACACCCAGGTTGTACACGGTACCCAAGACAATGCAAGGGATCACTACCGGACAGGGAAAGTATTAGGGATCTAAGTAATACAAGGTGCTCAAAATGAAAGAAAATTAAGTACACATATAATAATGTAGTGCCAACAATCACAGAATAGTACATGCAATTATACAAATGAGGTTGTTAGCAATGAAGTTGTTAGCAATGAAGCAGAATGTTAATATTCAATGGTGCTAAAGATGCAATCAGAGTCATTCCAGGTTGACCCTCCACATATGGCGGTATTGCCTTTATCAGAAAAAATGCATGACATCCATAAGCAAGCAAGTGTGATGAATAATGGCAAAGTTGCAAACAGATTGCAAAGCAGATAGCATGAGTAATGGCAAGACTGCAGACAATGTTCAAAAACGGCAAGCCAGCGTGACAAGCAAACAGAGTCAGACCGGGCTGACCCTCCACATACTGCGGTATTGCAATAGAGTTCAGTCACATTCCAATATGTCTCAATGTTAATACACTTATCTGAAAAAGAAAGCATCCGCTGTAAACATCCGATGGCTGATGCAGGAACACTTGATTACTCATAGGAGTAAGAGCCTTGTTGTTGTACTCAAATAGAGGATTGCTGTACCAAACTGTGTTGTGCACGCCAGAGTGTTGTGGCGTGGTTTAGCTGCATGCTCATTTCCAGGTTGGTCACATTTACATCAGAGATCCAATGCCTACGATCCTGATCGTTTCACCCACAATGCCAAATAATAGACTGGGCTTCCTCAGGGCGGATGGATCATAGCCCTACAAGGAGGGGTTATAATAACAACAAACTCCTCCCATTTTTTAACCTATTGGGTACTTACATACTTATACTATTAACATGAATGGAATACACACCTAGCATATATAAACATATGTATGAACAAATAGAAACTATTGATCAATGCTAACGGGACAGTTTTAAAACTCATGACTTGCACCAAGCTGATTTAAAGAAATCAATCACTGTGTTACACAAAAATGAATATCTTTTTATTTATAATTTCATAGTGAATTGCAACTATGGTGTCAGGGAAACCACAAGATCCTTTAAAGCTAGAAAAAATGATAAAATAAAGAATAAGAATAAAAATAAAAAACTTCACATAGCTTATTTCAAATTTAAAATAAAAGAGGTTTTTAGATGAAACTAGCCATGTCCAACTTTTCATTAAGACCTGCTGGCGAAAGTGTGTTGAGAGTGAAGATCCACTTACACTCTTTTTGGAGCAGACATTTATCATTGCCCCCCCCCCCTCTTCCATGCAGAATGCCTTTGTCAATACCTGTGAAACGTAAGCAACCAGGATTGCTATTGTGTTTTGCTTGGTAATGTCTAGCAATGCTGCTAGTTTGAATTTTACCTTTTATATCATCCCGATGTTCTTTGATACGATCTTTGAAGACCCTTTTCGTTTTGCCCACGTAAAACGCCGGGCATGAACATTGCAGGAGATATACAACCCCTTCGCTATTACATAGTAACATAGTAGATAAGGTTGAAAAAAAGACTGAAGTCCATCGAGTTCAACCTATACAAATCTAAAATACTTACAAAAAGCTCCAGTTAAGCTTAAATAACCCCATTAAAATGTGACCCATTTAATACTAGCAATCATATCCATGAATTTTGTTTGTATACAGAAACTTATCCAGACTATTTTTAAATGTTTCTATGGTATTGGCATTCACTACCTCCTTTGGTAATGAGTTCCACAATTTTATTGCTCTCACAGTGAAAAAACGTTTCCGTTGCAGGAGATTAAATCTCCTTTCCTCCAACCTTAAATTATGACCTCTTGTCAGAAACAATTTTCTTGGAATAAACAGAGCTTCTGCCATCTCTGTATATGGGCCTTGAATATATTTATATAAAGTAATCATGTCACCTCTCAAGCGCCTTTTTTCTAAAGAAAACAGACCCAGTTTGGCTAGCCTCTCCTCATAGGTTAATTTCTCCAATCCCCTTATTAGCTTTGTGGCCCTTCTCTGAACTTTTTCTAGTTCTGCAATATCTTTTTTAGCAATTGGTCCCCAGAATGCACTCCAAACTCAAGGTGAGGTCTTACCAGGGCTTTATATAATGACAGAATTATGCTTTCCTCCCTTGAATCAATGCCTCTTTTAATACATGCTAGTATCTTATTAGCCTTTGAAGCCGCTGCCCTGCATTGTGCACCCATCTTTAGCTTGTTATCTATTACTACTCCCAATTCCCTTTCCTCCTGTGTTTGGCTAAGTCTTGTCCCATTTAAAAAATACGTAGCCTGCTTATTTTTACTTCCAAAATGTAGAACCTTGCATTTTTCCGTATTAAATCTCATTTTCCATTCACTTGTCCATAGTTCTAATTTTAGCAAATCCCTTTGTAAAGACAGTTCGTCCTGCTCTGACCTTATGACCTTACTTAACTTAGTATCATCTGCAAAAATAGAGATGTCGCTATTTAATCCTTGCTCCAAGTCATTTATAAAAATATTAAAAAGAACAGGGCCCAGTACTGATCCCTGGGGGACGCCACTGATTACCTTTGTCCAATCTGAGTGTGATCCATTTACTACTACTCGTTGCTCCCTATCTTTTATCCAGTTATTTATCCATGAGCTAACATTTTCAGTGATTAATATGAAAAGATTTCTTACTATTGCCAGAAAATGTCTTAGTTTTTTTCATGTACTCACATGTTACACACTTTCCACAGGGAAAGTTACCATTTGGTATGTGCTTATTAAGCCAGGTTCCTTCTTTATCTGTCGGTTTGAATTGGCTAGTGACCAGATTATCTTTTAAGTTTTTTGCTCTTTTTGCTGTCAAGCTGGGATAAGTCCCAACTTCCTCAGCAATATTACCATCACTTAGTAGAATTGGACAATGTTTCTGAAGAACTGACCTAATGGTTTGCCAATGACAGTTAAATGTCGTAGTTAGACGTATCACTGATTTAGATTGTTTAGTCTTCTTAAACAGAAGATCATCCCTTTCAGTTTTTCTTGCGTAAGCCATTGCTTTCTTAATTTTACGCTGTGAATAGCCTCGCTCCAGAAATCTGTCTTGCATCATTCTTGCATGTTCGTCAAACTTCTCTTTAGACGAACAATTGCGTTGTAATCGAAGGAATTGTCCTTTTGGAATTCCTCCAATGATTGATGATTTAAGTTTGACTACTGAGGACAGGTTAGCACTACAAGATCTAAATGAATTATATCAAGAGTCCACTTCTGACGAGGATTCATTTCTGGCGTCAGAGATGGATTTACCATTTAAACTATCCTCTCATTTTAAGAAAAGGTCCACGTATATGCCTCAATTGTCATTTTCCCCTCCAGTGAACCTATTTGTTAAACTGGTGGAGAGGGATATCCAAGAATTGCCACTAATTGGTATTGTTGATGACAATTTGACTAAAAAAAGAACGAAAAGCTCTGAAAGAGCTTAAAGAGGCCCCCAACCTCATGTTTAAATCGGCAGATAAGGGGGGAACGTTGTTTTGTGGAATGAAACTGTACTGTAGGGAAGTAATGAGGCAACTCTCGGATAACAGCCAGTATTCAAGGCTTGGCTTCAATCCTATAACTACCCTACAATCTAAATTATTTACAATCCTGAATGATGCCAGAAATGATGGGACTATTACTAATACGGAATTTGGTTATTTGATGGTTGACAATCCAGTCATGCCTATCTTTTACTGCATACCAAAGATTCACAAGAACCTAAAAAATCCGCCTGGACGTCCCATCATTTCTGGCATTGGGAGTCTGGTTGAACATGTGGGTCATTTCATCGATCACGCCTTGCTTCCTTTTCTAGTGACTTTGCCGTCATTTGTTCTGGACACAACTGATTTCTTGAAGAAAATCAATGAAATGCCGGTTGTAAAGGAATCACTACTACTCACAATGGACGTAGAAGGACTTTACTCCAGTATCCCACACGATACTGGCATCAAGGCTTGCGAAAGTTTTCTGTTGAGCAGAGGTACTACGTTTTCTAAGCATATTGAACTTGTTATTGATCTTTTAAGATTTATTTTGAATAACAATGTATTCATGCTTAATAACATAATCTATAAGCAATTGAGGGGAACCGCCATGGGGGCAACTTGTGCCCCCACCTATGCTTGTTTGCGTTTAGGTAAATGAGAAATGGATACAGTTTACCAAAATGATTTGTTTATTAAACATGTAAATTTTTGGTTGAGATATGTGGACAATGTTTTCCTCATTTGGGAGGGAGATCATGTAGAGCTGTTGAAATTTGTTAGCAGTTTGAACCAAAATGATTTTAATATACGGCTTACTATGCAGTATAGTAAGTCAGAGATTGACTTTCTAGATATTAAGGTTAAAAATGTTAAAAATATGCTTGTTACTGAAAACTATAGGAAGGTTACTGCCACAAATAGTTTGTTGCTTGCTAGCAGCCACCATCCTCAACATCTCATCGCAGGAATTCCAAAAGTACAATTTCTTCAATTACGACGCAATTGTTTGTCTAAAGAGAAGTTTGACGAACATGCAAGAATGATGCAAGACAGATTTCTGGAGCGAGGCTATTCACAGCATAAAATTAAGAAAGCAATGGCTTACGCAAGAAAAACTGAAAGGGATGATCTTCTGTTTAAGAAGACTAAACAATCTAAATCAGTGATACGTCTAACTACGACGTTTAATTGTCATTGGCAAACCATTAGGTCAGTTCTTCAGAAACATTGTCCAATTCTACTAAGTGATGGTAATATTGCTGAGGAAGTTGGGACTTATCCCAGCTTGACAGCAAAAAGAGCAAAAAACTTAAAAGATAATCTGGTCACTAGCCAATTCAAACCGACAGATAAAGAAGGAAATTCAAACCGACAGATAAAGAAGGAACCTGGCTTAATAAGCACATACCAAATGGTAACTTTCCCTGTGGAAAGTGTGTAACATGTGAGTACATGAAAAGAACTAAGACATTTTCTGGCAATAGTAAGAAATCTTTTCATGTTAATCACTTCTTTAACTGCGATACCGAAGGGGTTGTATAACTCCTGCAATGTTCATGCCCGGCGTTTTACGTGGGCAAAACGAAAAGGGTCTTCAAAGATTGTATCAAAGAACATCGGGACAATATAAAAGGTAAAATCCAAACTAGCAGCATTGCTAGACATTGCCAAGCAAAACACAATAGCAATCCTGGTTGCTTACGTTTCACAGGTATTGACAAAGGCATTCTGCATGGAAGAGGGGGGGGGACAACGATAAATGTCTGCTCCAAAAAGAGTGTAAGTGGATCTTCACTCTCAACACACTTTCACCAGCAGGTCTTAATGAAAAGTTGGACATGGCTAGCTTCATCTAAAAACCTCTTTTATTTTAAATTTGAACTAAGCTATGTGAAGTTTTTTATTTTTATTCTTATTCTTTATTTTATCATTTTTTCTAGCTTTAAAGGATGTTGTGGTTTCCCTGACACCATAGTTACAATTCACTATGAAATTATAAATAAAAAGATATTCATTTTTGTTTAACACAGTGACTGGTTTCTTTAAATCAGCTTGGTGCAAGTCATGAGTTTTAAAACTGTCCCGTTAGCATTGATCTATAGTTTCCATTTGTTCATACATATTTTTATATATGCTAGGTGTATATTCCATTCATGTTAATAGTATAAGTATGTAAGTACCCAATAGGTTAAAAAATGAAGGAGTTTGTTGTGGTTATAACCCCTTCTTGTAGGGATATGATCCATCCGCCCTGAGGAAGCCCCATCTATTATTTGGCATTGTGGGTGAAACGATCAAGATCGTAGGCATTGGATCTCTGATGTACATGTGACCAACCTGGAAATGAGCACGCAGCTAAACCACGCCACAACACTCTGGCGTGCACAACACAGTTTGGTACAGCAATCCTCTATTTGAGTACAACAACAAGGCTCCTACTCCTATGAGTAATCAAGTTTTCCTGCAGCAACCATCGGATGTTTACAGCGGATGCTTTCTTTTTCAGATAAGTGTATTAACATTGAGACATATTGTAATGTGACTGAACTCTATTGCAATACCGCAGTATGTGGAGGGTCAGCCTGGTCTGACTCTGTTTGCTTGTCACGCTGGCTTGCCGTTTTTTAAAGTTGTTTGCAGTCTTGCCATTACTCATGCTATCTGCTTTGCAATCTGTTTGCAACTTTGCCATTATTCATCACACTTGCCTGCTTATGGATGTCATACATTTTTTCTGCTAAAGGCAATACCGCCATATGTGGAGGGTCAACCTGGAATGACTCTGATTGCATCTTTAGCACCATTGAATATTAACATTCTGCTTCATTGCTAACAACTTCATTGCTAACAACCTCATTTGTATAATTGCATGTACTATTCTGTGATTGTTGGCACTACATTATTATATGTGTACTTAATTTTCTTTCATTCAGAGCAGCTTGTATTACTTAGATCCCTATTACTTTCCCTGTCCGGTAGTGATCCCTTGCATTGTCTTGGGTACCGTGTACAGCCTGGGTGTAGTAATATATAAGGTAGCTTTGAATGGTATACATGTTATTTTGCATCTTAAGATGTGCACATCTCCAGGGTACTGTATTGTCTCATGTACTTGAGCTAATTTTGATGTTATGATAATATACACCTATGTAGCTGATTGCTATTTTTCTGATATGACAACATATATGTACCCCTAATCTGCTGCCCCTAACATTGCCGACCCCTATATTATATTTATTAACCCCTAATATGCCGACCGGACCTCGCTGCTACTCTAATAAATGTATTAAGCCCTAAAGCTAAGTCTAACCCTAACACTAACATCCCCCTAAGTTAAATATAATTTTTGTTCTAACAAAATAAATTAAATCTTATTAAATAAATTATTCCTATTTAAAGCTAAATACTTACCTGTAAAATAATCCCTAATATAGCTTCAATATAAATAATAATTATATTGTAGCTATTTTAGGATTAATATTTATTTTACAGGCAACTTTGTATTTATTTTAACCAGGTACAATAACTATTAAATAGTTAATAACTATTTAATAGCTACCTAGTTAAAATAAATACAAAATTACCTGTAAAATAAATCCTAACCTAAGTTACAATTAAACCTAACACTACACTATCATTAAACAAATTAAATAAATTAAATACAAATACCTACAAATAAATACAAATAAATACACTAACTAAAGTACAAAAAATAAAAAAGAACTAAGTTACAAAAAATAAAAAAATAATTTACAAACATTATAAAAAGATTACAACAATTTTAAGCTAATTACACCTACTCTAAGCCCCCTAATAAAATAACAAAGCCCCCCAAAATAAAAAAATTCCCTACCCTATTCTACATTTAAAAGATACCAGCTCTATTACCTTACCAGCCCTTAAAAGGGCCTTTTGCGGGGCATGCCCCAAAGAATTCTGCTCTTTTGCCTGTAAAATAAAAATACAACCTCCCCCAACATTAAAAACCCACCAACCACATACCCCTACTCTAACCCACCCAAACCCCCCTTAAAAAAACCTAACACTACCCCCCTGAAGATCTTCCTACCTTGAGTCGTTTTCACTCAGCCGAGCCGAATTCTTCATCCAAGCAGGGGCTTAAGAGGTCCATCATCCGGCTGAAGTCTTCATCCAAGCGGGGGCTGAAGAGTTCCATCATCCGGCTGAAGTCTTCCTCCAAGCGGGGGCTGAAGAGGTCTTCCATCCGGCTGAAGTCTTCTATCAAGTGGCATCTTCAATCTTCTTTCTTCCGGCTCCATCTTCATCCCCCCGACGCAGAACATCCTTCCTCCATGACGAACTCCCAACGAATGAAGGTTCCTTTAAATGACGTCATGCAAGATGGCGTCCTTCGAATTCCGATTAGCTGATAGGATTCTATCAGCCAATCGGAATTAAGGTAGGAATAATCTGATTGGCTGATGGAATCAGCCAATCAGATTCAAGTTCAATCCGATTGGCTGATCCAATCAGCCAATCAGATTGAGCTTGCATTCTATTGGCTGTTCCGATCAGCCAATAGAATGCAAGCTCAATCTGATTTGCTGATTGGATCAGCCAATCCGATTGAACTTGAATCTGATTGGCTGATTCAATCAGATTTTTCCTACTTTAATTCCAATTGGCTGATAGAATCCTATCAGCCAATCGGAATTTGAGGGACGCCATCTTGGATGACATCATTTAAAGGAACCTTCATTCGTCGGGAAGGATGTTCCGCGTCGGCAGGATGAAGATGGAGCCGGAAGAAAGAAGATTGAAAATGCTGCTTGATAGAAGACTTCAGGCGGATGGAAGACCTCTTCAGCCCCCGCTTGGATGAAGACTTCAGCAGGATGATGGACCTCTTCAGCCCCTGCTTGGATGAAGACTTCAGCTGGATGATGGACCTCTTCAGTCCCCGCTTGGATGAAGAATTCGGCTCGGCTGAGTGAAGACGACTCAAGGCAGAATTCTTTGGTGCATGCCCCGCAAAAGGCCCTTTTAAGGGCTGGTTAGGTAATAGAGCTGGTATCTTTTAAATGTAGAATAGGGTAGGGAATTTTTTTTATTTTGGGAGGCTTTGTTATTTTATTAGGGGGCTTAGAGTAGGTGTAATTAGCTTAAAATTGTTGTAATCTTTTTATAATGTTTGTAAATTATTTTTTTATTTTTTGTAACAGTTCTTTTTTTATTTTTTGTACTTTAGTTAGTGTATTTATTTGTACGTATTTGTATTTAATTTATTTAATGATAGTGTAGTGTTAGGTTTAATTGTAACTTAGGTTAGGATTTATTTTACAGGTAATTTTGTATTTATTTTAACTAGGTAGCTATTAAATAGTTATTAACTATTTAATAGCTATTGTACCTGGTTAAAATAAATACAAGTTGCCTGTAAAATAAATATTAATCCTAAAATAGCTACAATATAATTATTATTTATATTGTAGCTATATTAGGGTTTATTTTACAGGTAAGTATTTAGCTTTAAATAGGAACAATTTATTTAATTAGATTTAATTTATTTTGTTAGAATAAATTATATTTAATTTAGGGGGGTGTTAGTGTTAGGGTTAGACTTAGGGGTTAATACATTTATTAGAGTAGCGGTGAGGTCCGGTCAGCAGATTAGGGTTAATACTTGAAGTTAGGTGGCGGCGATGTTAGGTAGGGCAGATTAGGGGTTAATACTATTTATTATAGGGATTTTGAGGCGGGAGTGAGGCGGATTAGGGGTTAATAACTTTATTATAGTAGCGGTGAGCTCCGGTCGGCAGATTAGGGGTTAATAATTTTAGGTAGGTAGCAGCGACATTGGGGGCGGCAGATTAGGGGGTAATAAATATAATATAGGGGTCGGCAATGTTAGGGACAGCAGATTAGGGGTACATAGGGATAACGTAGGTAGCGGCGGTGTGCGGTCGGCAGATTAGGGGTTAAAAACATTTATTAGAGTGGCGGCGATGTGGGGGGACCTCGGTTTAGGGGTACATAGGTAGTTTATGGGTGTTAGTGTACTTTAGAGCACAGTAGTTAAGAGCTTTATGAACCCGCGTTAGCCCAGAAAGCTCTTAACTCCTGGCTTTTCTCTGCAGCTGGAGTCTTGTCGTTAGATTTCTAACGCTCACTTCAGCCAAGACTCTAAATACCAGCGTTAGAAAGATCCCATTGAAAAGATAGGCTACGCAATTGGCGTAGGGGGATCTGCGGTATGGAAAAGTCGCGGCTGGAAAAAAGTGTTAGACCTTTTCCTGACTGACTCTAAATACCAGCGGGCGGTAAAAACCAGTGTTAGGACCCCCTAACGCTGGTTTTGACGGCTAACGCAGAACTCTAAATCTAGGCGTTAGTTATTTCATTATTAAACTAATTTTTTTGCTTATTAGGAATATACTGGTCAGAGATTTATTTCTTAAATTTAGAGCAAAATTGATTACACAATTTCAATTTTAGAAGAGTGCTTGATTCCCTATCTGTTTAGGTCCATTAATTTATTTGGCCCTTGTTCTTTTCTTACAGTTTGTTGGAAATATAAAATTGTTATAGGGTCTGCACCATTGAACTTTTCATTTAGCTATTCATTTGATATCAGGTATACACACATTCATATTAGCCATTTGTTCTGAGCCCCTGTTGGTTATATATATATATATATATATATATATATATATATATATATAGGTATATATATATAGGTATAAATATATATTGTACCAAAATAGCATCAGATACATATACAAATAATTATTTATGAATAAATAGAACATACTCTGTTATCTGCAGTATATTGGAATGTGAAATATTCATATTTTCATGTTGGGTTATTGCAAATGAGAATATGAAATCGTTTTTGCACGAGAGTAGGGTGATAGGTATTTTTTCTACTTTTTTTTTCTCCATTTACTTCTATGGGGAAATTCGTGAACAAGGGATATTCTAACTTCAGATTTTTGCGCTTGCCAGGTTACCACTAGATCGAAAACAGCTTATTTTCAACTCGTAATATGAGCGCAAAAATCATACTTCTAAACTAGAGCGTTAATTTGCACTTCCCTTGTAATCTAATCCTACATAAGTCATAATTTCATGTAGTTTCTGTATCTTATAACTTATCCATCCCACTCATGCAATTTGTACGTAAAACATTAGCCTATCTCATTTTTAGCTCATTTTGGTTTCATTGCACATAGCAGTGCAATGAAGCCAAAATGAGTTAAGATGAGATAGGCTAATGTTTTACGTACAAATTGCATGAGTGGGACTGATACGTTATAGGATACAGAAACTACATGAAATTATGACTTAGCATATAATTATGACATAAGCATATAATTAGTGGATTGACTACTCAGGAATTGCTGTGATTACATTTTATTTGTGACATTCATAATAAAATCTTCAAGTATGGAAATTAGATTTTTAACACTACTGTTTATTATGGACCTATATCCCCTTTACTTTTATTAGTTTTCTTTGTCTTACCCTAGCTAGTAAACACAGAAAAGAACATTTTCACCCATTCATTAAGAGTGTGCTCATTTCTTTTTTTTTTTTTATCAAACTACTTGATCATTAACTTTATCATAACGGTGCTGTTGTTCTATTTCTCTGTGTTTATTATATTACAATATAGATGTATCTGTTGAGGCATGAAAAGAACAATGGTAAATAAGCACGTCTTTTTTTCACAGTCTGTTAAAGTTAGAACATCATTTTGTTATGGAATTAAACAAAATGCATACATATTTACCATTTTCTACAAAAAAAATGTATGAGGTAAAGTACACAAACCTTTAAAATGAAATATTTTAAAGTGTATGTAAAAGGGATGTTTAGGTACAAAATTAAATGCACATAGTAGATATAGGGCTAGATTACAAGCAGAACACTAAATTATTGTGTTCCTGCAAACCGACAGATTTCACTTCACTGCAGCAATTAGAACTTATAAAATTAACCAGAGATCTGATCTCTGGTTCATTTTATAAATCTGCCATAAATGCCCCCACAATACTGTCTAGTTTAGGTTATTAAAAAAATATAGATGGCAGCATCTTTATCTTTTAATAAAAGTACTGCACTAGGCAGTCTTTTCGGGTTCAAGTTGGTAGAAGGGGGGTGTTGGAAAAAAAACGGCACTTTAAAGTGCCTTTCCATTGCATTCAATGGGAACTGTATGTTTCCAGTAAATATATATATATATATATATATATATATATATATATATATATATATATATATATATATATATATATATATGCTTATATACATATATAATTATGTAAAATATCCAAAGATACCAGCCACTGAGTCTTAGTATGAAAAAAAGAATTTTAATTCTTCAACAAAGAATACAATGCAGTGTAATCTTTCACACTATGCAATAATAACATAGATAGGAGAAGTGTTTGATGCAAGTTCATTCAAATCCACACATACCCCATCCACCAAACACATCCGTACCAAACAATCAGCAAAAATATGAAAAGTAAAATGCAAAAATAATTCAAATCAAAAAATTATTTTTACAAAAATGATAACACTCTCAGGGCGTCCCCAGGGAGTGAAGACAGACACCACCCGTAACAGTAAAGTAACTATATCATCTAGGAGTAATACAGTGTTGTAGCAAATACAGAATGTCCACTTGATCCGTAACTTTGTAACAATTCATATAAATGATGTATCACACTATATTCCGGATACTCAAGCTGAACCTGTAATGTACCAATTGCAGTTATTATCCAATGACTCTATTGTCGGTGTGTTTAAGCAGTCACAGAATAAAGAAACATGCTACAGCATTTGTAATCCTTAATGACTAAATCCTGGAGAGACCTAAATAGCGTATCTTGCAGCTGTATCAGTACTAAAAATACAATGTCCCTCAAAGGAAACTGTCATGCGTCTGGCCACAGATAGTGTACAGGGAGATATGCTTGTAATTCTGGCCCAGCCTCACACTCTTAATATTTCACTCACGGTATCTCATACAGCACCGTATATAAAGTTCCTTTCTTCAAAAGAATGCAATATGCCCCACAATAATATATGCAAAAGCTGCGAATATCTCATATCCTTGTAACAGCTAGCAACCTCTGACTTGCACGGGCCGATGAAGAGAAATGAATAACAGTGTTACCTGCTTCAGTGCATGTACATCTTCCAAGTGATACCGTGAGACTAGATCACCGCCGTGTATTTCAGTGTGGTAATTAGGCCATTTCGACGAAGAGCTCCAATCTGACCTCTCATATCAGGTAACCGTTCACCGGGAACACACTCTGGGGCTCAGACAACATAAAACAGGTACCGGTGGTGGCGACTAACTGTTCCGATGCACGTTTCGGGACTCCGCCCCTTTCTCAAGGAATGTGCAGGTACTAGCGGGGAGGTGCTGTTTAAACTTGATTACATGTATCCCTATTGGGTAATCACACTCACACCTCCACTCTGACATCACAATATTCACATACGGATTTGTTATCATTGCTTACTTTGAAAAAACGGATGTATTTAAGTCTCACGAATAGTTGCCAGACACAACGATATAAATACTGCAAGGTAAGAATAAATGTGACTATCATATATATGTTAATATAGAGCCGAATGAAGAGCAACCCTCAAACCAGTCCCAAACTAAAAATTCAAATTACAACGAAAAAGGAAATTCATTGTTAACTTTAATAACGCAAACAGGCATATACGTGCCTATAAATCCATATAGAACTACATTGCAAAATAAAACATAATAAATGCTAGTACAGATAAGAAAATCAATTCATAATATCTTCCACATTTAGCAACTAGATTAGAGGGATCTCTGCAGATGGGCTCCCTATCCAAGTTCAAATAATAACTCAATAATAAAGCATTGGGTGGTGCGGTCACTTTATATTACATATATAATTATGTGTTAATATGTGTATATACTCATATTAGCACATACATATATTTGAATATAAGCATTTCACTGCGCTACTTACCTCCTTCACTGGTGCAGAAGTTCTGATGCCATCTTTGATGGCATCAAAACGAGGCTCCAATAGGAGCCTATGGAAGCGCACTCTCGTATAATACTTTGAAATGAAAATTGAAATGCACAGATTGCTTTTAAATTTATACTAGAGTGCCCCTTTAATGTTTTCTACACACTTGTATGGGATGGAAAAACTTTTATGATTCCATAAACAAAAAAAATAATCAATTGTCAATTATTAGTTTACATTACAAATTTTGCTTATTAGAGAACATATATACATAGTATACATAAAAATATTCAGTATTACTGTACATATATTTTAGTATCTACTTATATCCATTTAGAAAAAAGCCTTTAAGAATTAAGATACACAGTTTTACATGTATTTCGGCTTCAATTTTTTTGCTTTCCTGTCTGTTCTCACACAGCATCTTATAATGAAGAGGGAAGGGGGGTCACATTCCAATGCAGAGTGTGAAAATATGTCTGTTATAGAACATGATTATAAAGCAGGAAATTTCGGACAGTCCGTGGTTAAAACTTAATATTTATTGAAATACATTAAAAAATGATACAGGAACAAGCTAGGATAATTGAAGGATAATTTTGCATTATAGTATGTATGTTTATATTATATATTATATATTTTCCTTACATATGTCTTCACTAGTATTAGCTAAGTAGATCACATTTCTAACTCTGTATTTAATACCTTGTTTATTTATGTCATGCATATTAAGACAGGTCACATGTTTATGAGTAGGCGTATTATGGTTTCTTTTACTAATTAACTAACAACCAATCAGATTTTAACATGTGCTACTTAAGACTAGAGAGCCACCCTAAATCTATGGCTATGATTACGGCAAACGCCGAAACGCGTAAGCCTGTTTAGGTTTACCCCTACTCTACTTTACTAGCTTGTTCCTGTATCATTTTTTAATGTATTTCAATAAATATTAAGTTTTAACCATGGACTGTCCGAAATGTCCTGCTTTATAATTATATTATCACCAGTTGAGGACAAGTCCGTACCATTGCTGCACTGACTACGTTGGCATCTTTCCAAGATAACCTTTTGATGTATCGTGTGGGATAGTGAACGGACATCCAATCCTGTCCCAGAAGTGGTGACACACCTTGATTCAACATACCTGGATAGGCTATCGGTATCCAGATTCGTCATCACTGACGTCACCTCATTCTCCGTCTTTGCACACTGAGGATTATCGCACGTTTTTTGTTTAGTGGTGTTGAACCTGTGGACGGTTTTGCTACGGAAGCATTGGAGGGGTCACACATTTGTGGAATAGTGACAACCTCCCAAGCCAAAGGTTCCACCTGAAGCAACCGCATCTATCCATATTACAAGGGGCCAGCCTGGTTTGGTCACGAAGAGAGGTGAGGAATCCATTTCACTTATTTTATTGAACCAAGTGTTATATGTTTGCACTTACCGGGACTGTGGTCACACACGATACGGAGGTTTGTCCTTGTGTTTTACGCCATATATTGACTTTTGTCATTTTCGAAGATTAACCTACAGTGTTTTGAGATATGTTTAATATACGCCCCACTCAACTTTCTTTACATATGTTATAGAACATGCACTGTATTTTGATAAAGCTTATTAAATTAGACTAAAACATTGTTACAAAATATGAGTGATACTATATGTAGTCATGCTTGCTACACAAACTGTTAATTATTAGATAGCTAAGGGGGGCAGATTAGATTGCAAATTAGGTCAAAGCAGTCTTGATTGAGGGATTCATTTGCATGGATTCATTTTTGGGAGGGTTAGCTTAGAAAGGGTGAGCAATGGAGAATTTTCTGGAAAACAGCTGAGAAAGAGGGCTGAATTTAACACCTGTGAAAATCTGATGTGTAAGATTCTTTAAGTGAAACCCGAAGTAGAGTAATGCATTCATAGTTTAATAACAACTTTGCTTGATTAGCTGATTACTGATTTATATGATTTTAATATGTTCATAATAAACACTGCTAGTATTATACTGCATTCTTTTGTTAGCCTACAATTTTATCAGTGCTGTGATACCCATTTGCAGAATACAGAACAACAGTACTGAACACTACTGCTTTTTAAAAAAAATTGTAGTCCTGATATTGTTCATGAATGTAATATGTGCCATTAAAGACTGTTAAAAAAACTAGTGATCAAGGGGCATATTTATCAAGCTCCATCTGGAGTTTGATGCCCCTAAAGGCTCACCAGAAACAGAAGTTATGAAACAGCGGTCTAAAGACCGCTGCTCCCTAACTTGTCCACCTGCTCTGAGGTGGCGGATACGATCAGATTGATTGACACCCCTGCTAGCGGACGGTTGGCCGCAAATCTGCAGGGGCAGTATTGCAGCGCATATGATCGGCTATATCGGATCATGTCCACTCGTATCATCATAAATAGGCCCCCAAGACTTTACTATTTTCTATTTAAAGGTCTCCTAAGTACAATGCTTTTTCAAGGGATATGAAACCCAAAATTTTACTTTCATGATTCAGATAGAACATGCAAATTTAAACAACTTTCTAATTTACTATATCAATATTTCTTCCTTCTTTTGCAGAGTCGGCCTTAACATTAGGTCAAATAGATGGTCACCTAAGGCCTCGCATAAGTAGGGGCCCCAGAATTTGCCATCCTAGATGCCTATCTAATAACAACCTCCTGGTGCTTCTCTGAGCAATGTGCAGCTCATATTATGCTGCTTTTTTTGCCTGCAGTTTATTTAAACATCTCTCTCTCTCTTTAGGTCTAGCTGCCAATGATTTTCAATCATATTGCAGAACCTCCAGACCATTGCTTAAAAATGCAATACTCAGGCAAAGGAGAGGATTCCAATGCGGGCAGTGCTAATATCAGTAATATAACAGGGATAGTGCATATCTTTGTTTGAAATTAATTGTATTTAATTTTTCTTCCTTCTGAATGCTGCGGTGCTGGCGTTGTTGGTTGTTACAGATTACTCTGGCAATACTGTTGTACTGTGTGCTCTAAAAGATTTTCTGGCCAGCGGAGTGCATTGCACAGAGCCCCACAAACTGGAAACCTAGGCATCTCTAGTAGGGGTTAAAAAGTACAATAGTAAAAAATGAACATTTTGATGGAGGAGCTGAACATTTTAAACAGTTTTAGGATCTTTTAATTTTTTCAACTTAAAGTTGCTCGTGGATCTTTAATCTGGAGAGATAAATTATTAACTACAGGGGTCAGTCAAGCCACTCTGCAGAACAATGAGAGCAGAGCATTCCTAAAAGCAGTTCTTAAGAGACCAGTTCTCTGGCAGCTCTTTATTAAAAAAAAATACAACTTTATTTTTTAATTAAAAACTATAATGCCCTCTGGTTAATTTTCTGAGGACTAATTATTACCACAAATTTAAAGGTGCAATAACCAGTGTTATGTTCCTGTCCCTTTAAATCAGGATGTTCAGGTATTCACATTCCTATATAAGGCCCCTCCTCCAGTCTACCTATGCTTGGTAATTTGTATTCACTTAGCTATAAGCTGAGCAACAACGAAGACACCTTGCTGATATTCCTAACCAAGGAATTTACTATTAGTAACTACAACTGCTGAGTGCTTTTCTACTTTGGATCGTCATATTTCAGGTTTCCTTATTTTGACCGGAATCCTCAAAGTATCTTTTACTTGTTAAATCTGTTTCTCCCGGCTTATACATTGAAGCCGTGTATCGGCGTCTGACGTCACCGTAAGTCTCAGGAGCTCTCTCTCACTCTGGCTGCAAACAACCAACTCCTGTGCTTAATAGCAACTCACCTTGAAGCTGCGGTAACCGTACTATTTCTTACTCTCTGAAGGTGGTAACGTATTATACCTTAATTCACTTACTACTTTAAAGGACTTTCCTGCATGTTATACAGTCTGACGCTTATGCAAATACAGCTACCTTTAACAATCTGATTGCTTGTAATTTCTATCGATTCAGCTTGATGAACTGTGCTTTAATATTCTATGTGCCTTATCAAATATCATACTGTTGGTTGTGAAGGACTGCCTGCTGTTTACATGAATACTAACAACGTTATAGACTAACTAAGGACTGCCTGTTAACTAAAAACAATATAACCTGCTATAGAGCTCTCCTGCTTAATTTATATAGAAACACCTCCTGGTTGCAACCTGTGTTATTTGAGGCTGACATTCACCTACTAACACTAATCTGTATTTATCTTTCTTTTATATACTATCTCTATAATTATCTGCATATTGCAACCTGCTATTGCAATCGGGATAATATACCTTTAAATCTCATTTCCTCCTCTCTGTATAATTATCTGCATATTGCAAACTGCTATTGCAATCGGGATAATATACCTTTAAATCTCATTTCTTTCACTCTGCATCCATGCAGCAGTGACCCTCAGATCTATGAGCAAAAACTAGGTTCTTGATTACATCTAATGAACCTAAAGGTTTGGTGTGAGACTGAGTGGTCCTGCAGTAAAGGATATCAAATACTTACACCTGACATAACATATTACCAAGCCTAACATATATCCTACAGCATGGATATCAGTGAACTTACAAACCGTGTTGGTTCCCTTGCACAAAGCATGGACCATATGCTACAAGGCCTCAGAGAAATTAAAATTGAAAATGATCACATTAGGAAGTTTATTAATGTGCATTTATCTGATAAACCTGCTCCTATTGATTTAACACCTGAACCAATTGTATCTCCACCTGAAAAGTTCTTTGGTGACAGGACTCAGTTTAGAGAATTTAAAAACTCCTGTACTTTGTATTTTTCTTTAAAACCCCGAACCTATGCATCTGATCGAGTCAAAGTTCTAACGGTCATCTCATATCTCAGAGGAGAGGCTAAATCATGGGCTAACGCCTTCTATGAGAACAATGACCCCATATTGGACTCCTTAGATGCCTTTTTCTCTGCCATGTCCCTATTATATGAAGACCATCATAAGCAGAATACTGCTGAGACTGCTCTTAGGAACCTACGACAAGGTAAAAGAGCAGTAGAAGAATATATCACGGACTTTAAAAGATGGGCACCAGACACCCAATGGAATGAACCTGCTCTGAGAAATCAGTTCAGAACAGGTCTTTCTGAAACATTAAAAGATGAATTAGCCCGTGGTGCAGTTCCTGTGGATTTAGAGAATCTTATGACCTTATGTATCACTGTTGATAGAAGGATAAGAGAACGTAGATCTGAAAGGGCACTATCAGATCCTGTTGTCAAGAAAATCCCAGCATACCATCCTGTGGTCACTGCACCATCTAAATCAAATGATGAACCTATGGAAGTTGCTGTCATGAGGGGTCCTCTAAAACCAGAGGAAAAAGCCAGAAGGAAGCTACATAACTTGTGTTTATATTGCGCAGCAAAGGACCATGCTGTTAGAGACTGTCCTGTGCTTATCAGAAAGAAGAGGGGTAAGAATCTTCAGCACCAAAATTGCCTTAATAAATTGTCTGCGCTTACCACTCATTTACCAATTTCTGTTCTTTTGCAGTGGCGTCTACAGAAGACAAAAACCCAGGCCGTTATTGACTCTGGTGCATCTGGGAATTTCATTGACCAAGCATTTGTAACAAAACATAAAATACCCACAATAAAAAAAGATAGTGCACAAGCCATAAGATTGGTTGATGGTTTTCTTATGAATACGGGGCCTATCACCCATCACACTACACCCTTACAAGTTATCACACAGAAGGGCCATACTGAGACATGTACATTTGACATTTTGCCCTCTAGTTTATACCCGTTAATTTTTGGTATCAATTGGTTGATAAAACATGATCCTGATATTTCTTGGAAGCAAGGTGTTGTGAATTTTAATTCCACTTACTGTAAGGAAGTCTGTTTTCCCAAAGCTTCTGTGTGTTGTATGACTGATCATGTTTTACCTGAATGTTATAAAGAATATTCTGATGTGTTTGACAAAGTAGAAGCTCAGAACTTACCCCCCCACAGGTCATATGACTGTCCTATAGACTTACTACCGGGCAGTTCCATTCCCTTTGGTCATATATACCCTATGTCAGAACCTGAATTGGTTCATTTGAAACAGTACTTAGAGGATAACCTTAAGAAAGGTTTTATAAGACCTTCCACCTCTCCAGCGGGTGCTGCAATGTTTTTTGTTAAAAATAAGGACGGATCACTTCGTCCTATTATCGACTACAGACAACTTAATAAATGTACCAAGAAAAACAGGTACCCACTCCCACTTATCCCTGAACTTATAGAACGGTTGCAAGGAGCTAAAATTTACACAAAATTAGATCTTAGAGGAGCTTATAACTTGATAAGAATGAGGAAAGGCGATGAGTGGCTAACAGCTTTCCGCACACGTTATGGACTGTATGAATATACAGTAATGCCTTTTGGGCTGTGCAACGCTCCTGCAACGTTCCATTATAAATGACGTATTTCATGACTTACTTGATGTCTGTATGGTCATTTATTTAGATGACATTTTAATCTATTCTGACAATATAACAAACCATCACACCCATGTCAAGCTTGTTTTGTCCAGACTTCGTACACACCATCTCTATGCCAAGTTAGAGAAATGCATTTTTAATACCACTACTATCTCCTTCTTAGGATACCAGGTTTCCCCTTCTGGTATCGCTATGGAAGCAAACAAAGTGGAAGCTATTACTAACTGGAGCACCCCCCGTACAAAAAAAGATGTTCAGAGATTTCTTGGGTTTGCAAACTTCTATAGGAAGTTTATCAAGGGCTTTTCTGAGATTGCTAGACCCTTGACTAAATTAACTCAGAAAAAACCTGGTTTCTCTTGGAATATACATGCTGAGAACGCATTTAAAGTATTAAAGGAGAGGTTTGTAACAGCACCGATACTTAAATTCCCAGATCCCAGTTTACAGTACACGCTTGAGGTTGATGCTTCTGAGTACGCTCTTGGAGCTGTACTCTCACAAAGAGTTTCACCCAAGGAAGCACTACATCCAATATCATATTACTCTAGGGTAATGAGCTCAGCCGAGCTAAATTATGCTATTGGTGAAAAAGAGCTTCTCGCTATAAAATCAGCACTAGAGTTTTGGAGACACCTCCTTGAGGGTGCTAAACATACTATTCTTATATTTACGGATCATAGAAACCTTGAATATTTAAAAACCAGCAAAACATTAACATCTAGACAAGTTAGATGGAGCCTCTTCTTTTCAAGATTTGATTTTACCATCACTTACCGCCCAGGTTCCAAAAATACAAAAGCAGATGCGCTTTCAAGGAAGGATCCAAAACCTCAACATTATATACCTCCAGATTCTATCATTCCACAAAATAAGTTCATTGGATTGACTTCAATCACTGAAACCTCTATAAAAGAGTATCAGAGAGCAGATCCAAAACTCCCATTAGCAGATCTACAAAAACACAGTAGTAATCTGTATTACCATGGAAACCAGATATACATTCCAGAACCTCTACGAAATGAATTGATGCATTCTGCACATGATTCTCTCCTTTCAGGACATCCTGGACTTCATAAAACACTACGCATACTACAAAGAGACTATTGGTGGCCCAATATGAAAAGTTCTGTCTCTTCTTACATTCGATCCTGTTCTGTCTGCGCTACTTGCAAACATACTAGAACTCATCCTTATGGACTTCTACTTTCATTACCAGTTCCTGAAAGACTCTGGAAGGACATAGCAATGGACTATATAGTGGAGCTACCTCCATCCTCTAACCATAACACAATTCTAGTCATTGTTGATCTGTTTTCTAAAATGGCACACTTTATCCCACATATGGGTTTACCAACCGCATCCGAAACAGCCATACTGTTCTTGAATCATGTTGTAAAGTTACATGGACTACCTGACTCCATCACGTCTGATAGAGGATCTCAATTCACCTCTAAGTTCTGGACTCAGTTATGTTCAATTCTCAAGATTACTAGGAGATTAAGTACTGCTTATCATCCCCAGACTAATGGTCAGTGCGAAAGGACTAACCAGTCTCTTGAACAGTATCTGAGATGCTATTGTACCAACCAACAGGATAACTGGTTCGCTCTGCTGCCTACTGCAGAATTTGCACATAATAACATGACCAACGCATCCACAAAAACTTCCCCATTCTATATTAATTATGGTTTTCACCCTTCATATCATCTTTTCCACAGAACCGATTCCTTGCTACCTACGGTTGATCAGACAGTTAATACTATTGCTGAGGGTTTTTCTGTTCTCAAAACAACCTTACAAGAAGCTCAAGCTTCACAGAAACATCATTATGATTTGAGACGCTCAAAACCCCCTCCTTATAAACCTGGGGATAAGGTTTGGTTAAGTACCAAACACCTGAAACTTTGTATTCCAAGTAAAAAGCTTGGAAGTCTCTTCATAGGTCCCTATGACATAGTTAAGGTTGTTAATCCAAATGCTGTGACTCTTCAGTTGCCTCCCTCTCTCAGGATACATCCTACATTCCATGTGTCCCTCCTGAAACCTTTCTCTCCGACAAGGGATCCCCCTCATCCGTCATTGACTAACCCTCCAGTTGTGGATGATGTTGAGTATGAAGTGGATTCTATTTTGGACTCTCGTTTATATCGCAATCAACTCCAGTACCTGGTACGATGGAAAGGTTTTGGGGCTGATGAGGACTCCTGGGAACCATACTCTAATTTGTCGGCACCCCGTCTTCTTTCAATTTTCCATCGAAGACATCCCGACCGACCCAAGCCTTGATCCGCGGAGCGGCTCTTTTTAGGGGGGCGTCCTGTTATGTTCCTGTCCCTTTAAATCAGGATGTTCAGGTATTCACATTCCTATATAAGGCCCCTCCTCCAGTCTACCTATGCTTGGTAATTTGTATTCACTTAGCTATAAGCTGAGCAACAACGAAGACACCTTGCTGATATTCCTAACCAAGGAATTTACTATTAGTAACTACAACTGCTGAGTGCTTTTCTACTTTGGATCGTCATATTTCAGGTTTCCTTATTTTGACCGGAATCCTCAAAGTATCTTTTACTTGTTAAATCTGTTTCTCCCGGCTTATACATTGAAGCCGTGTATCGGCGTCTGACGTCACCGTAAGTCTCAGGAGCTCTCTCTCACTCTGGCTGCAAACAACCAACTCCTGTGCTTAATAGCAACTCACCTTGAAGCTGCGGTAACCGTACTATTTCTTACTCTCTGAAGGTGGTAACGTATTATACCTTAATTCACTTACTACTTTAAAGGACTTTCCTGCATGTTATACAGTCTGACGCTTATGCAAATACAGCTACCTTTAACAATCTGATTGCTTGTAATTTCTATCGATTCAGCTTGATGAACTGTGCTTTAATATTCTATGTGCCTTATCAAATATCATACTGTTGGTTGTGAAGGACTGCCTGCTGTTTACATGAATACTAACAACGTTATAGACTAACTAAGGACTGCCTGTTAACTAAAAACAATATAACCTGCTATAGAGCTCTCCTGCTTAATTTATATAGAAACACCTCCTGGTTGCAACCTGTGTTATTTGAGGCTGACATTCACCTACTAACACTAATCTGTATTTATCTTTCTTTTATATACTATCTCTATAATTATCTGCATATTGCAACCTGCTATTGCAATCGGGATAATATACCTTTAAATCTCATTTCCTCCTCTCTGTATAATTATCTGCATATTGCAAACTGCTATTGCAATCGGGATAATATACCTTTAAATCTCATTTCTTTCACTCTGCATCCATGCAGCAGTGACCCTCAGATCTATGAGCAAAAACTAGGTTCTTGATTACATCTAATGAACCTAAAGGTTTGGTGTGAGACTGAGTGGTCCTGCAGTAAAGGATATCAAATACTTACACCTGACATAACAACCAGCCACTTGTAATGTCTGGTTAATTATCGCACGCCCGCAAATGGGCACACCTTATGCATAGGCTTCAATGGAGAAGCCTGCAAAACCTGTAATACCATATTCAGGCTCCAAGGTAGAGAAATTAGTTCAATAACAGGCTTAATACAAACTAAAGCCTGAAAAAACATGAGTGTAACCTATTTTGAGAACAAAAATAGATACCAGCCATAAGAGAGAACAGTACAAGATCAGAACCCCACCGTCAGTAGTAATTCACTTTTTTTTGAGGAGACCCCCGAATGGCAACATCCACCAGAAAACCCAATGCCACAATGTTCAAAAAGAGCATTTGGAAGTGGGGATGTAGAGGTAAATCACTCACCCGCAAAAAGGATAAACTACAGAAACTGAGTAAAGGCATTCACAATATCTTTTAGTTTATCTAATGAAGAGATCAAAGTACTAGGGAAGGGATTATCTTTCTGTCCCTCTAACAATTTTAATATGTATGAAACATATGTTGATTTAAAAATGACATTAGAAAATTGTCATTACAAAAATATTTTGCAGATAAAAAAGATTAAAAATGACAAACTAATAGCAATCACTACTAACACAGTCGATTCACGTATGTGGTGATGGTTTTTTCACATACAAACCAGATCTTCTTACTGAAGATCTCTTTGATACATGTATACAGATGCCCTTTTAACCCAAATAATATTTTGTTCCCCCTAAGAATTCCAACAACAATATAGAACTTTGTAGTACCGTGGTTCTAAATGATCATGAGAAATTATCTAAAAATGCCAAAAAATTATGATACAAATATAACTTGAACACTAATGAACGGAAAACACTAATCAGCCTCACCAGTGACCCCAATTTGGTCATACATCAGGCTGACAAAGTGGGAGAAGTAGTTTTAAAGATATGAAGGACTACCTGACTGATTGGAGGGCATTTTAAAATCAGGAGTAGAACAGGTCATTATTACTAAACACGAAATTGATTTGTGTTACCCCAGGTACCCTAACAACACCTTTTATTATCATTTGCCCAAAATTAATAAGGACCCTGTCAATCCACAGGGTAATCCCATTATCGCTGGTATAGGTAGCCTGACTGATTCTTTATCAGCATACATAGATTTTTTTCCTCCAAAAAATGTGTTGTGACTTTGTCATCATACATTAAGGACTCATCAGATCTTCTGAATAAATTAAAGGGAATACAAGGAGATGACTGTTGGTGGCTCACATGTGATGTTGGAGCTTTATACTCCAACATCAAACATGAGCTAGGGATTAAGGCCGTATGTTCTTTTTTAGAACAAGATATATACATGCCCTGCAAACAAAGGGAGTTTAATCTTGAATGAATTCTCTTCATTCTACAGCATAACTATTTAAGGAAAATTTTATTTACAGACAACGGGAATGGCCATGTGAACAAGGTTTGCCCCAAGTATTGCAAAATTATTCATGGGTAGTTTTGAGAATCAATGGCCCAGATTACGAGTTTTGCGTTAGAGGCTGTGCGGTGCTAACGAGCAGTTTTCCCTCACTGCTCACTTACCTACAGCGCTGGTATTAAGAGTTTTTACAAACCCGTTGTTAAAAGGCAAGAAGTGAGCGTTGAGCAAAATTTTGCTCATTACCGCACTCCAATACCAGCGCTGCTTAAGTCAGCGGTGAGCTGGTGTAACACACTCATGCACGATTTCTCCATAGGAATCAACGGGGAGAGCCGGCTGAAAAAAAAGTCTAACACCTGCAAAAGAGCAGCCTAAAACTCCTTAACGCAGCCCCATTGATTCCTATGGGGAAATAAAAGTTATGTCTACACCTAACACCCTAACATGAACACCGAGTCTAAACACCCCTAATCTTACACTTATTAACCCCTAATCTGCCACCCTCGACATCGCAGACACCTACATTATACTTATTAACTTCTAATCTGCCTCTACAGACACCGCCGCCACCTACATTATACTTATGAACCCCTAATCTGCTGCCCCCAACATCGCCGAACCCTACATTATATTTATTAACCCCTACTCTGCCAACCCCAATGTCACCACCACCTACCTACACTTATTAACCCCTAATCTGCCTCCCCCAACGTCGCCATCACTATAATAAACATATTAACCCCTAAACCGCCGCACTCCCGCCTAGCAAACATTAGTTAAATATTATTAACCCCTAATCTGCCGTCCCTAACATCGCCACCACCTACCTACATTTATTAACCCCTAATCTGCCGTCCCCAATGGAAATCGAGGGACGCCATCTTGGATGACGTCATTTAAAGAAATATTCATTGGTCATTAGTCAGTCGGCCGATAAGGATGTTCCACGACAGAGGTCTTCAAGATGGAGCTGTTCCTCGTCGGATGGATGAAGATAGAAGATGCCGCTTGGATGAAGATGTCTGCCCGTCCAGATGTCCTCTTCTGCCCGGATAGGATGAAGACTTCTGCTGGTCTGGATGTCCTCTTCTGCCCCATCGGATGACCACTGGTGCCCGGCTGGGTGAAAATGGCTCAAGGTAGGGTGATCTTCAATGGGGTAGTGTTAGCTTTTTTAAGGGGGGATCGGGTGGGTTTTAGAGTAGGGGTGCGTGGGTGGTGGGTTGTAATGTTGGGGGGGTATGGTATTTCTTTTTTTTAAAAGGTAAAAGAGATGATTACTTTGGGGCTATGCCCTGCAAAAAAAGCCCTTTTAAGGGCTGGTAAAAGAGCTGATTACTTTGGGGCAATGCCCAACAAAAGGCCCCTTTAAGGGCTATTTGTAATTTAGTGTAGGGTAGGGAATTTTATTATTTTGGGGGGATTTTTTATTTTATTAGGGAGATTAGATTAGGTGTAGTTAGTTTAAAATATTGTAATTTCTTTTTTATTTTCTGTAATTTAGTGGGGTTTTTTTGTAATTTAGTTTATTTTATTTTATTGTATTTCATTGTAGGTAGTTTAGGTAATTAATTTAATTATAGAGTAGTGTTAGGTGTAATTGTAACTTAGGTTAGGGTTTATTTTACAGGTAAGTTTGTATTTATTTTAGCTAGGTAGTTATTAAATAGTTAATAACTATTTAATAACTATTGTACCTAGTTAAAATAAATACAAAGTTGCCTGTAAAATAAAAATAAAATCCTAAAATTGCTACAATGTAACTATTAGTTATATTGTAGCTATATTAGGGTTTATTTTATAGGTAAGTATTTAATTTTAAATAGGAATAATTTATTTATTTATAGTAATTTTATTTAGATTTATTAAAAATAGATTTAAGTTAGGGGGGTGTTAGGGTTAGAGTTAGACTTAGGTTTAGGGGTTAATACATTTAATATAGTAGCAGCGATGTTGGGAGCGGCAGATTAGGGGTTAATAATTGTAGGTAGGTGGCGGCGATGTTAGGGCAGGCATATTAGGGGTTAATAAAATGTAACTAGTGTTTGCGAGGCGGGAGTGCGGCGGTTTAGGGGTTAATACATTTATTAAAGTGGCGGCTATGTACGGTCGGCAGATTAGGAGTTAATAAGTGTAGTTAGGCTGCGGCGACGATGGGGGCGGCAGATTAGGGTTAATAAATATAATGTAGGTGTCAGCGATGTTAGGGGCAGCAGATTAGGGGTTCATAGTTATAATGTAGGTGGCGGCGATGTCCGGTCGGCAGATTAGGGGTTAAATAATTTTATTATAGTGTTTGCGATGTGGGGGGCCTCTGTTTAGGGGTTAATAGGTAGTTTATGGGTGTTAGTGTACTTTATAGCACTTTAGTTAAGAGCTTTATGTTCCAGCGTTAGCCCATAAAACTCTTAACTACTGACTTTTATATGCGGTAGGAGTCTTGGAGGTAGAGGCTGTACCGCTCACTTCTTCCAAGACTTGTAATACCAGCGTTAGGAAAATCCCATTAAAAAGATAGGATACGCACTTGACGTAAGGGGATTTGCGGCATGGAAAAGTCGCGGAAGAAAAGTGAGCGGTACACCTGTACCTGCCAAACTTGTAATACCAGCGGGCGTTAAAAAGCAGTGTTAGGACCCCTTACCCTGCTTTTTAAGGCTAACGCCAAACTCGTAATCTAGCCGTAATTTAGTACTTCAAACGTGTTTTTGTACTGCAATCTGCTCAGATGAGAACAAAAGATTATTTACTTCATTGCTTAGTGAGATCAGATATCTCCCAAATTAAATCAACTTCCAGAACTAAGTAAACAACCCCCCTGTGGTGATAGGGACATTCAGTCTGGATTTGTGTTTGAGATGTAGCAGAGTCTTCAGGATATAGTGAGTTAACAGATACATGTGATAAGCGAATGATAGGACCCTGAGTCACTTTGAAGTCTTAATACACAATATTATGTCTGGAAACATTTGCCAAAAGACATTTACAGGCATGTGAAAAAATTGAGATTGCAAAGTTTAACTTATATCTGTAATTTGCAGGTATATGTAATATATACTCAGGATTGGATTGAATGTATCAATATATATATATATATATATATATATATATACTGTATATATAAATAATAAAGCACAGGAATAGGGTCATATACACAGTCAAAATGGCAAAGCAGTCACCACCAAAACACAATGGTAAAGAGTCTTTATATTCATTAATAGTAATGAATGGGTACCGACCTCACATGAAGCTACTGCTTCCAGCACTCCGTTCCCTTAGGGATTCACCTGATCAGTGGACATGCATATCCGCTACCATCACAGCTCCGGGGACTTACTTGCCGGTGGAAGCAAACTTGAAAGCATCCGCTAGTCTTAACCCCACTCTGCTTGCCGCAGTTGAATCCGGGTCCTTAGGGATACACGCTGGGTTGCGTTGGTTGACTCCTCCCACTCCACTCGGCAATAATTACCACTGAAGCCGCCACAGTCAGGAATCGGTCCAAGGGTTAATGGATTCCTCACTCCATGAAAGATATTATAGAAAAAATAGAAATGGGACCGGAAACATCCATTAAAAAAGTACAACTTTATTATTCCATTAGGAGCCGTTAAAACAACAACAGCAAACCACCTTGTAACAAAAATGGGCTCAGAAAGCGATCTTACGCGTTTTGGCTTGAGCCTTAATCATAGATCATAAAGCACCTGTGTACAACACACCTATTTAAAAGAAATCGTGCTCACTTGTTATTGGTTAAAATTTAAACACACCCATTATTGCATTTTTTACCTGATTTACAACAGCATGTAGTACAATGATTAAGAATACTAAATAACAAACAAACATTAAGGCTCAAGCCAAAATGCGTAAGATCGCTTTCTGAGCCCATTTTTGTTACAAGTTGTTTTGCTGTTGTTGTTTTAACGGCTCCTAATGGAATAATAAAGTTGTACTTTTTTTATGGATGTTTCCAGTCCCATTTCTCTTTTTTCTATAATACTGTATATATGTCTAGGAGATATGTCTAAGCATAGCACAAATTTCAATTCTAGTCCCCATTCCTCACAGAAGGTAGCACCCCCAAACAAGTGGTATCCCTAGGTGCCTCATCAACATACTAAAAGGGTGACTTGATTCCCTTGAACCCTACTTAATTGGCACCCCTATTAAGAAGTGGCGGCAGGGCTCAATTTCAGTCCAGTGCTGAGTTCCAGGAGCCTGGCTGGGATGGGGAGGTTTTCCTGGCCCTCTGGCGTTTAACATATCTCCTTGACAAAATGTGCATTGTCATGTACAATGTATATTATTTAAAGTATTGTAGATATGTTAAAAGGTTGAAGGTTAAAAAATATGTTTATGTTTAAAATAATAGGAAGCATCATTAAATCCATTTTAATCTATAATTATATATAATGCTTTAAACAATATGCATTGTACATGACTATGAGTATCATTTAAACATTGACCCCTAAATTGTCATAACCTAAAACTAACTATAGAATCTAAAGCCCTACACATAAATATTCAATATTTAAAATGATACATTGCTATGTAGAATTCATATTGTTTAAATATTTGAATATACATTAAAATGTAATTAATGTTGCTTGTTATGCTTATTATTTGTTATTAAAGACATTAATTAAATACATTAATTAACATTATAGTTCTATATAACTGCATGCCTGTTATGTGAAAATATTATTTAATGCTACTGACTACTATAACATGAAAATATATTAACATATATATCTATGTTATCACTAATAAACACAATAAGCTAACATTTATATGTTAATGTATATGCAGTACTTAAAGCATTATGCAATATACATGCATAACTGTTTAAATATTGAATATCAATGCAAGGCCTGACTAAATTATATCTACAATGTTTGAAATAAAATAATGCATATTAGTTTAAGTATTGGATATATAAATAAAATGTATCTATTCTTGCTTGATGCATTTATTATTTTAAATATAAATTATATATATTGTTAAAATAGATATGTTATAAAAGACAGTTGCATTATAATTATAGTACTACATAACTGCATGCCTGTTATGTAATAAAACAATTGTAATACTAATTCCTTTTGTAACATAAATATACATTTTAAAATATATATTTATGTTTATAATAAAAAACACAAGAAAAAATAAATACATGTTTTAAAAGAAAATGCATCATACGTAAGAATGCATAATATTTTAAAAATTGTAGATCAATGCACTATTAACCCCTAAGCTGTCCTAACTTAACCACCTAATCACCCCCATACAGGTATAGGGGTGGTTAGGAGATTAAGGCCTAATAAATGGTAACTAACAATAATTACCTAATCAACCCCCATACAGGTATAAGGGTGGTTAGGAGATTAAGGCCTAAACCTCCACCTCCCAACACAAACTAGAACTACAAAAACACCTAACCCCACTTTCTAAATGAATCCCTCCTAAATTAACCCCCCCCAAGTTAAAAAACAAAACAAACTAAGTTACAATAAAATAAGAAAATGAAAATTACAAAAAATAATAAACTATAGTATCCAAAATAAAAGCCACCATTATACATTACACTTATCTATATGCCCCATAAAAAATCCACCCAAAATTAAAAAAACTAAGCCCTAACACTATCAAAAAATAACAATAGCCCTTAAAATTGCTTTTTGTAGGGCATTGCCCTAAAGTTATTTCAGCTCTTTAAAAAAAACATTTTTGTTTCTTTGATTATAACTTAGTTTTTTTAGGGGGTTTAGTTGAAAGGGCGTTTTAGTTTAGAGTGGGGGGCAGTAGGTGTTAGGTATAGTAGGGATAGATTGTGTTTGGGGTTGTGGGGGTTTAGGTTTAATTTAACTTTTTTTTTAAACTTAGATTTTTATTTTTATTGTAACATGTGGTGGTATGTGGTGGTATAGAGGTTAATAGTTTAGTACTTATGGTGGGTATATGGTGTATAGGGGTTAATATTTTAGTATTTGTGGTGGGTATGTGGTGGTATAGGGGTTAATAGTTTAGTTCTTAAGGTGGGTATGTGGCAGTATAGGGGTTAATAGTTTAGTACTTGCAGTGGGTATGTGTTGGTATAGGGTTTAATAGTTAATTACTTGCGGTGGGTATGTGGTGGTATAGGGGTTTATAAGATAGTACTTTCTGGGGGTATGTGGTGGTATGGGGTTCATTTTCAAAGTTATGTCTTTTCTACTCCCACTGTATCATGTGACAGCCATCAGCCAATCACCAATGCATATATGCATATTCTTTGAATTCTTGCACATGCTCAGTAGGAGAGGTTGAATCAAAAAGTGTAAGTCTAAAAAACTGTGCACATTTTGTTAATATAAGTAAATTGGAAAGTTGTTTAACATTGCATTCTCTATCTAAATTATTAAAGTTTAATTTTCACTTGAGTGTTCCTTTAAAGTTATATCATATTACTCACTGCTAAAATGAGCAAAAAATAAACTATTATTTGGCCAGTCATCACTACAGAAGCAGCATATTTTAGCCAAAACTTGCCTTTTACAGTGAAAAACTTTCTTGCTTTATTTCAGTCTGGTCCCTTCTAAAAGAGACAGTCTATTCCTGATATGAAGGCAATTCATGCCTGAGAAAGAGACATGACAACCACAGACACATGATTTCATCTTCTGTGAGCCTCCTTGTGAGGGGCAGACATATTTCTTTAAAATACTAGACAACATGGCCTCATCTGGTTGCAACATTCCAAGGAGACTAGTCACTGAGTGTTATAATTACCATTGTAACAACTACTTTAATATTCTTGGTATCCTGTAAAAGAAGCCAGGGCTGTCAAAAGTATTCCCCTATAAAATATTGTAATCTAAAGGTTTGATAACGCATGGGGTGGGCATTGAAATGGTAATAATTTTTTAAGTTGCAAGCTTTTTTAGATTCAAGTCAGGAATAATGATTTATTTTTTTAGCAAGACTAAAATATAATCTATCTATCTATCTATCTATCATATATCTATCTATCTATCTATCTATCTATCTATCTATCTATCATCTATCTATCTATCTATCTATCTATCTATCTATCTATCTCTGTCTGTGATACATGTTAACTGAAAAGTGAGCGGTACACCTGTACCTGCCAAACTTGTAATACCAGCGGACGTTAAAAAGCAGCGTTAGGACCCCTTACCCTGCTTTTTAAGGCTAACGCCAAACTCGTAATCTAGCCGTAATTTTGTACTTCAAACGTGTTTTTGTACTGCAATCTGCTCAGATGAGAACAAAAGATTATTTACTTCATTGCTTAGTGAGATCAGATATCTCCCAAATTAAATCAACTTCCAGAACTAAGTAAACGACCCCCCTGTGGTGATAGGGACATTCAGTCTGGATTTGTGTTTGAGATGTAGCAGAGTCTTCAGGATATAGTGAGTTAACAGATACATGTGATAAGCGAATGATAGGACCCTGAGTCACTTTGAAGTCTTAATACACAATATTATGTCTGGAAACATTTGCCAAAAGACATTTACAGGCATGTGAAAAAATTGAGATTGCAAAGTTTAACTTATATCTGTAATTTGCAGGTATATGTAATATATACTCAGGATTGGATTGAATGTATCAATATATATATATATATATATATATACTGTATATATAAATAATAAAGCACAGGAATAGGGTCATATACACAGTCAAAATGGCAAAGCAGTCACCACCAAAACACAATGGTAAAGAGTCTTTATATTCATTAATGGTAATGAATGGGTACCGACCTCACATGAAGCTACTGCTTCCAGCACTCCGTTCCCTTAGGGATTCACCTGATCAGTGGACATGCATATCCGCTACCATCCCAGCTCCGGGGACTTACTTGCCGGTGGAAGCAAACTTGAAAGTATCCGCTAGTCTTAACCCCACTCTGCTTGCCGCAGTTGAATCCGGGTCCTTAGGGATACACGCTGGGTTGCGTTGGTTGACTCCTCCCACTCCACTCGGCAATAATTACCACTGAAGCCGCCACAGTCAGGAATCGGTCCAAGGGTTAATGGATTCCTCACTCCATGAAAGATATTATAGAAAAAATAGAAATGGGACCGGAAACATCCATTAAAAAAGTACAACTTTATTATTCCATTAGGAGCCGTTAAAACAACAACAGCAAACCACCTTGTAACAAAAATGGGCTCAGAAAGCGATCTTACGCGTTTTGGCTTGAGCCTTAATCATAGATCATAAAGCACCTGTGTACAACACACCTATTTAAAAGAAATCGTGCTCACTTGTTATTGGTTAAAATTTAAACGCACCCATTATTGCATTTTTTACCTGATTTACAACAGCATGTAGTACAATGATTAAGAATACTAAATAACAAACAAACATTAAGGCTCAAGCCAAAATGCGTAAGATCGCTTTCTGAGCCCATTTTTGTTACAAGTTGTTTTGCTGTTGTTGTTTTAACGGCTCCTAATGGAATAATAAAGTTGTACTTTTTTTATGGATGTTTCCGGTCCCATTTCTCTTTTTTCTATAATACTGTATATATGTCTAGGAGATATGTCTAAGCATAGCACAAATTTCAATTCTAGTCCCCATTCCTCACAGAAGGTAGCACCCCCAAACAAGTGGTATCCCTAGGTGCCTCATCAACATACTAAAAGGGTGACTTGATTCCCTTGAACCCTACTTAATTGGCACCCCTATTAAGAAGTGGCGGCAGGGCTCAATTTCAGTCCAGTGCTGAGTTCCAGGAGCCTGGCTGGGATGGGGAGGTTTTCCTGTCCCTCTGGCGTTTAACATATCTCCTTGACAAAATGTGCATTGTCATGTACAATGTATATTATTTAAAGTATTGTAGATATGTTAAAAGGTTGAAGGTTAAAAAATATGTTTATGTTTAAAATAATAGGAAGCATCATTAAATCCATTTTAATCTATAATTATATATAATGCTTTAAACAATATGCATTGTAGATGACTATGAGTATCATTTAAACATTGACCCCTAAATTGTCATAACCTAAAACTAACTATAGAATCTAAAGCCCTACACATAAATATTCAATATTTAAAATGATACATTGCTATGTAGAATTCATATTGTTTAAATATTTGAATATACATTAAAATGTAATTAATGTTGCATGTTATGCTTATTATTTGTTATTAAAGACATTAATTAAATACATTAATTAACATTATAGTTCTATATAACTGCATGCCTGTTATGTGAAAATATTATTTAATGCTACTGACTACTATAACATGAAAATATATTAACATATATATCTATGTTATCACTAATAAACACAATAAGCTAACATTTATATGTTAATGTATATGCAGTACTTAAAGAATTATGCAATATACATGCATAACTGTTTAAATATTGAATATCAATGCAAGGCCTGACTAAATTATATCTACAATGTTTGAAATAAAATAATGCATATTAGTTTAAGTATTGGATATATAAATAAAATGTATCTATTCTTGCTTGATGCATTTATTATTTTAAATATAAATTATATATATTGTTAAAATAGATATGTTATAAAAGACAGTTGCATTATAATTATAGTACTACATAACTGCATGCCTGTTATGTAATAAAACAATTGTAATACTAATTCCTTTTGTAACATAAATATACATTTTAAAATATATATTTATGTTTATAATAAAAAACACAAGAAAAAATAAATACATGTTTTAAAAGAAAATGCATCATACATAAGAATGCATAATATTTTAAAAATTGTAGATCAATGCACTATTAACCCCTAAGCTGTCCTAACTTAACCACCTAATCACCCCCATACAGGTATAGGGGTGGTTAGGAGATTAAGGCCTAATAAATGGTAACTAACAATAATTACCTAATCAACCCCCATACAGGTATAAGGGTGGTTAGGAGATTAAGGCCTAAACCTCCACCTCCCAACACAAACTAGAACTACAAAAACACCTAACCCCACTTTCTAAATGAATCCCTCCTAAATTAACCCCCCCAAGTTAAAAAACAAAACAAACTAAGTTACAATAAAATAAGAAAATGAAAATTACAAAAAATAATAAACTATAGTATCCAAAATAAAAGCCACCATTATACATTACACTTATCTATATGCCCCATAAAAAATCCACCCAAAATTAAAAAAACTAAGCCCTAACACTATCAAAAAATAACAATAGCCCTTAAAATTGCTTTTTGTAGGGCATTGCCCTAAAGTTATTTCTGCTCTTTAAAAAAACATTTTTGTTTCTTTGATTATAACTTAGTTTTTTTAGGGGGTTTAGTTGAAAGGGCGTTTTAGTTTAGAGTGGGGGGCAGTAGGTGTTAGGTATAGTAGGGTTAGATTGTGTTTGGGGTTGTGGGGGTTTAGGTTTAATTTAACTTTTTTTTTAAACTTAGATTTTTATTTTTATTGTAACATGTGGTGGTATGTGGTGGTATAGAGGTTAATAGTTTAGTACTTATGATGGGTATATGGTGTATAGGGGTTAATATTTTAGTATTTGTGGTGGGTATGTGGTGGTATAGGGGTTAATAGTTTAGTTCTTAAGGTGGGTATGTGGCAGTATAGGGGTTAATAGTTTAGTACTTGCAGTGGGTATGTGTTGGTATAGGGTTTAATAGTTAATTACTTGCGGTGGGTATGTGGTGGTATAGGGGTTTATAAGATAGTACTTTCTGGGGGTATGTGGTGGTATGGGGTTCATTTTCAAAGTTATGTCTTTTCTACTCCCACTGTATCATGTGACAGCCATCAGCCAATCACCAATGCATATATGCATATTCTTTTAATTCTTGCACATGCTCAGTTGGAGAGGTTGAATCAAAAAGTGTAAGTCTAAAAAACTGTGCACATTTTGTTAATATAAGTAAATTGGAAAGTTGTTTAACATTGCATTCTCTATCTAAATTATTAAAGTTTAATTTTCACTTGAGTGTTCCTTTAAAGTTATATCATATTACTCACTGCTAAAATGAGCAAAAAATAAACTATTATTTGGCCAGTCATCACTACAGAAGCAGCATATTTTAGCCAAAACTTGCCTTTTACAGTGAAAAACTTTCTTGCTTTATTTCAGTCTGGTCCCTTCTAAAAGAGACAGTCTATTCCTGATATGCAGGCAATTCATGCCTGAGAAAGAGACATGACAACCACAGACACATGATTTCATCTTCTGTGAGCCTCCTTGTGAGGGGCAGACATATTTCTTTAAAATACTAGACAACATGGCCTCATCTGGTTGCAACATTCCAAGGAGACTAGTCACTGAGTGTTATAATTACCATTGTAACAACTACTTTAATATTCTTGGTATCCTGTAAAAGAAGCCAGAGCTGTCAAAAGTATTCCCCTATAAAATATTGTAATCTAAAGGTTTGATAACGCATGGGGTGGGCATTGAAATGGTAATAATTTTTTAAGTTGCAAGCTTTTTTAGATTCAAGTCAGGAATAATGATTTATTTTTTTTGCAAGACTAAAATATAATCTATCTATCTATCATATATCTATCTATCTATCTATCTATCTATCTCTCTATCATCTATCTATCTATCTATCTATCTATCTATCTCTGTCTGTGATACATGTTAACTGTTAACTGAGGTGAGTAACTATATGGATCAAAAAGTATAATATGAAAGTCACCTTTCTAAGCAAATAGATGAATGATTTACATGAAAGACAGAAATGATTCTCCAAAAAACTATCACCTAATAAAACAAGGCATGCCATGTTTCAATTTATTCAAATACATTATTTTCATTTCTTTGTAAATTGGAAATGCATAAATAGATCAGGAAAGTAATAATTTGTGGAAGGGAAAGAAAAACAATATTGTAATACACCCCATTTTAACCATATCAATTTATACTTTTACAAATGTATAAAATATGAATTTCATTTTATTCTTACAAATATTTCATTTTACAATGCCTTAGAATTAATTAATGTCCATTTATTCAGCTGTAGCCAACTTGCTCAATGTGCTTGGTTGACATAGATTGATAAAGTCAATTCCATAATGTGGTTTGTGGAAGTTTCTCTTCAGTATGCAATGGTAATTATCATGAGAAGTGGTAAAAATGATTGATGACTCTTTATGTCATGAAGTGATTATCAAAAATGCCTCACTTCACTTTTCTGAAAATATTCAAGATGATTTTCTTGTACAGTGGTTGTTTAATTCAAGAAGAAAAAATATATGAAAACTGATAAAACTATTGTTCATAATAAAATGCAGCTGGAAAAAGAGATGTTAGATTAAATAAGTTCAGAACATTTTATAAGAAATTTTAACTAATTTAATATGTGAAACAAACTGATATATATATATATAATTTATCTTATAGTAAATAACTTCCATTACAGAAGCTAGAGAAAGTTGTTATACACATTTGACATGTATACATCCTGAAGGAACATGGTAAGAAAAGAAAATAGACACCTAAAGGCTGATATAAGAGAAAGCAATAATTGAAAAGACAGGAAAGTATTTGTGATGAGAGTTTACATCTAGTGAATGGTTCAGTCTGTCATTGTAAGCTTTGTACTTTAGGATCAAGATTTTTTTTAATTGTTTCTGTATTCATTGCAGTACTGGAAGTGGGAAGCCGATGATTTAACAAAGATCCATGATGACCAGAGTTTACCCCTTCTGCTCTTTTATAATGTTTTGGCAGCTTGCTACTTAGCATTTGACTGAGCATTGTAGTCTCCACTTGGAACATTCTTCATTTTGTTTAATGTATTTAAGTGATCTTTTAGTGATCTTTTAGGCCATCCTGCTCAGTCTAACTGAACATCCTGTTTATTGTGCTTGCCTTGTCCATACCTATCTTACAATACTTAACTTGATTTAGTGTGGTTGTTAATTGCATACTTTTTGTTTTATTCCTGACAACTATCCCATTCTTCTGTTGTACTTGTTATATATTCTAACCTACTTGGGGCTATATTATGAGTGGAGCGCTAACAGTTTTGCAAGAATGAAAAGAGGTTTATTGTGGCTGTTTGCACGTTTCAGGTTTTTACTCATATTACAAGTTGAAAGTAAATTTGATTGTTTGTGCGTTATTGAATTTAACGCATGGATAGCTGTTTTGTGAAACAAAAAAGTGTCACAAAACACATCAAAAATACATTGCACTCATAATAACACCATCTACTAAAAATTATATTAAAACAACAGGTATAAGAAAAAAAAGGCAAAAGGCTTTAACATTGAGATACATACATATACATGTCTAAAGATGGATTTGTATGTATATGTCTATATATATATATGTCTATATATATCTGTACATATGTATTTATGTATCTATATGTGTATATATCTATTTACAAAAATATATACACATATAAACACATAAATATGTATGTACACACTTATAGACATATATAAGTGCATTGGAGCCCTTTGCAGTTAAGTAAATAAAAATGTAAAAGCATATTTATGCAATATTCATACTTATTAAAGTATTATATTGTGTTTTACTTGAAATATTTCCCATTCCAATTAATGTTCTGCAAATAGAAGAATATGTTCGATGTAGTTCTTGATAGATACCCCTATATATATCTGTATATGTCTATACCTATATATAATCATCAATATATATATATATACAGTATATAGTATATAGGAACGAACAACAAGCTCAATATCATTGTTAGCCTTGTTTTATGGTGATTTACCACCTGGGTGCAACTTCTTTTAGCCCAGTAATGTTTTTCACAGAGTAGAATTCTCCTGTAGTATATCAGTCTGACACCGCCCATTACGGCCAGTCCAGCGCCGAAATACCAGGCAACTCCTCTCTGAACTAGGAACACAGCAACCTCAGATGATCGTTTTGTCCTTCATTGGGCCTCGTCAGTGAGGTGTAGCAGTATTCCTCTAAGCACAATGTGCAAGGGGTCCATGTCTGTGTAACCCTTTTTCACATAGAGAGACTAGAGAGAAATGCACTCACAGGAATGAACAACCAGCTCAATATCATTGTTAGCCTGTTCTATGGCGACTCACCACCTGGGTGCAACTTCTTTTAGCCCAGTAATGCTTTTCACAGAGTAGAATTCTCCTGTAGTTTATCAATCTGACCCCGCCCATTACGGCCAGTCCAGCGCCGAAATACCAGGCAACTCCTCTCTGAACAAGGAACACAGCAACCCCAGACAATCATTTCGGCCTTCATTGGGCCTCGTCAGTGAGGTGTAGAAGTATTCCTCTTATAGGCGGGATCAGACTGATATACTACAGGAAAGTTCTACTCTGTGAAAAGCATTGCTGGGCTAAAAGAAGTTGCACCCAGGTGGTAAATCGCCATAGAACAGGCTAACAATGGTATTGAGCTTGTTGTTTGTTCCTGTGAGTGCATTTCTTTCTGTGTGTATTTAGTCTCCCTATGGGAAAAAGGGACAACCAGACGTGGACTCCTTGCTCAGTGTGCTTAGAGGAATACTGCTACACCTCACTGATGAGGACCAATGAAGGCCGAAACGATCGTCTGGGGTTGCTGTGTTCCTTGTTCAGAGAGGAATTGCCTGGTATTTCGGTGCTGGACTGACCGTAATAGGCGGGATCAGATTGATATACTACAGGAAAGTTCTACTCTATGAAAAGCATTGCTGGGCTAAAAGAAGTTACACCCAGGTGGTAAATCGCCATAGAACAGGCTAACAATGGTATTGAGCTGGTTGTTCGTTCCTGTGAGTGCATTTCTCTGTGTGTGTGTGTGTGTATATATATATATAGGTGTAGATATATATTATACCAAAATATCATTAGATATATATATAGAAATATGTATTTATAAATAAATAGAACATATTCTTCTATGTGAAGAATATTAGAATGTAAAATATTCATATTTTCATGTCAGGTTAGCACACTTGAGAATATGCGATCCTTTTTGGGCATTAGTAGGTTGTTAGGTTTCTTTCCACTTTTTGTGCTCCATTGACTTTTATGGGGGAATAGGTTATCATGTATGCGGTATAGAAGTGTTACCCGATGGATGAAAAAAGCTTACTTCTAGCTGAGTTAATGCTCAAGCGGAAACGTAAAATAACACTCCACTTGTATACCTTATAAATATTATAAAAGTTACAAATCCCACATAGGGAGATATTTATCAAAGCCTCAACTTTGTTGCATTCACCGGTACCAATATGCTCGCCTAACATTGCATAACATAGCGGTTGCGTATCTCAAGATGCTCTCCTTATTTATAAGAAAAGCCTGCAAAAAGACGCGCACCAAGTACGGGGCGATGAGCATCAGACTCATGTTAACTAACAGTCATCGATCTTGTGTCTATTTGGCTTTTTACCAACTTTATTTAAACCCTGTCACTAAATGCCGCCACTATACTAAAATGTTTAACCCCTATCCTGCCACTCCCCAAACCCGCCGCAAACTACCAATGGCCCTTAAAAGGGCTTTTTGTGGGGCATCGCCCCCCCCCCAAAAAATCAGCTCTTTTGCCTGTAAAAAAAAATACAAACACCCCCAACAGTAAAACCCACCACCCATCCAACCACCCCCCCCCAAATAAAATAACCTAAGCTCCCCATTGCCCTGAAAAGGGCATTTGTATGGGCATTCCCCTTAAAAGGGCGTTTAGCACTTTTACATGCCAAAAAACCCTTAAGCAAACCAAACACTAACCCCCGACGATCCACTTACAGTTTTTGAAGTCCCGCTTGATCCATCCAGCCGGCAAGAAGTCTTCATCCAGGTGGCCTATTCGATCTTCATCCAGCCGGCAAAGTCCTCATCCAGATGACAAGAAGTCTTCATCTAGATGGCATCTTCTATCTTCATCCATCCGACGTGGAGTGGGTCCATCCTGAAGACATCTGGCGCGGAGCATCCTCTTCATACGGTCGCCGCAGTAAGCTGGAACTTCAATGCAAGTGACGTCATCCAAGATGGCGTCCCTTGCATTCCTATTGGCTGAAAGATTTTAATCAGCCAATAGGATTAGAGCTGCTAAAATCATATTGACTGTTCAAATCAGCCAATAGGATTTGAGTAGCTCTCATCCTATTGGCTGTTCCAATCAGCCAATGGGATGAAGCTCTCATCCTATTAAGTATATTTAAATAATTTGAGTAGGGTTAGGGTTTTATAATATGTAATTCAGTTAATTTAATTGGTAGTTTAATTTTATTGTAGTATAATAGTTTAGGTAGGTTAATTAATATTTTAAAATAGTTTATTTTAATTCTACAGGTAAGCTGAAATTTATTTGAAGATAGGAATGTTGTAATTTTAATTTAAAGTTAGCAGGTTTAGGGGTTAATAGCTTAATTTATTTTTTGGTGATGTGGGGGCTGACGGTTTAGGGGTTAATAGGTTTAGTTAGTGGAAGTGATGTGGGAGGCCAGAGGTTTAGGGGTTAATACATTTATTTAGTGGCGGCGGTGTCGGGGAGCGGTGGAATAGGGGTTAATAACTTTATTTAGGTTGCAGCGGGGTCGGGGAGTGGTGGGATAGGGGTTAAAACATTTTATTTGTGTCTGCGATGTTGGGGCGGCAGATTAGGGGTGTTTAGACTTGGGTTTATGTTAGGGTGTTAGGTGTAAACGTTACATGTTCTCAACCATAGAAATCAATGGTATATCTGGCAGCATTGAACATAAGCTTTCGGTGCTTTCAGACTCCTATTGATTTCTATGGCATCTGCGGCACCTAGGGAGGAGGATTGAAAACCAGGTATGCTGGGCCGGAATAGCCATGAGCGTACCTGTTAAAAGTTTGATAACTTTGAAAAAGTTCCAGATAGAGCCGAATATGTACTCGGAACATCTGTAATGACGTAAGCATCGATCTGCGTCGGATTGAGACCGGAGGATCGTATGTTACGACACAAATTTCAACATTTGCTGGTCTGTAGGCTTTGATAACTAGGTCGGATCAAGCTTGCAACAATTACGCTGCGGAATTCCGGCGTATTTGCAGTTGAGGCTTTGATAAATATCCCCTATAGGCACAAAGACAATCATATATATATATATATATATATATATATATATATTAAATACTAATTACATTAGTCCATTTAAAAGTCCATATTCACAAAACTACAGTATTAATGTCAATATCTTTATCCAGAGTGAAATAGAATCAAAACTGGTCACAGAAAAAGAAAATAAAGGGAGTGCTCCAATTGTGTTGTATTATTCAATAAAGTGGCACACAGTGATAGACTCCATTAAGTATACTCACAATGGATATTTCAGTGAATTAAAGACAATTACACCTCCTGAACCTTTGGGAGCAGTTCAGCTACCTCAAAAACAGGTCCCCTCATTACAGGCTTCTGGTACAGGATCAGGAAACATCACATTTCTCAAGCTAGCTTATGGAATGTGTATGACTAGATGTCATAATTCCTTCTAATGGAAACATGTAGTCTTCTTCTTGGTTTTAAATGAAAATCACACCAACCCAGAAAAGAGTGCTTTTTAACCACTTACTGTAAATATTATAAAAAACAAACAATAATTTTAAAATATTTAAGTGACAATATAGTAATTAAGGAAACATGCCCATCATGTCTACATACAATTGGCATTCAGATGGTTTATTAGTGGTGAGGATGAATTATGATTGAAATAGGTTACTGCCACAGCTGTAAATGAGCTTTTTCCTGATGCAATGAACAACATGGCTAATTGAAAGAACTTTACTGTAACCTTAAGAGGTGTGAAAGGACTATTGTATATGTCAGTTTAAAGGAATATTCCAGTCAAATGCACATAGATTAATTACATCTTTGAACAGAAACATATTTGCAATATGCATGCATTAGCAAAAATGCTTCTAGTAAAAGTTATCACTGTTGTAGTGTTAACATTTTTATCTGCACGTGCATGTGAAACATAGTTAGATATTCTCAGTGCACCAGCATTATAAATAATGCAGCTGTTCATAGCACCAGTGGGGCTTGTATTATGTCTGCAATTAAGAAATTGAGTCATTACCAGTTGGTACAAACACTTAGGCTCTCTAAGCAAGTGTTGTGTTTAAAATACTGGTGCACGGTACATACTTAAATACACTTTTGAAACAGCTATAGCTTTTATTATAAGCATTTTTGCTAATACAGTACATGTATATTACAGAAATGCTTCTATAGAAAACTGAAATGCATCCATGTGGATTACAATTTTGGCTGGAATGTCCCTATAACACATGAAAGGGCCTTTTTGAGAACTTTTCTAGTGAAAACATATTTGCGGATATGGGCTTTTAGTGCACGCCACAGACACATTTGCATTGTGATAACTCGAAGAACATGCAGACCAATTCAGCTGGAAAGCAAATAGCCATGTTGGAAGGGAATAGTCAATAGATTGTGATTGATCCCATTATGTTAACTCATTCCTTTACTAGATTACAATTACCTCCAAATCAGCAACTATGATATTTAGAGGTAAGAACATTTGGAGATGGAATATAGAGTGAATATTAAAAAAAAGAGCTTTCTTAACCCGCGCTATGTAAAAGAGCACCACACTTAACCTAAGCCTTTAAGGTTTAATTTTGTAATAAGGCAATGGGAAATAACTTATGGTAGTATGATGCCTCTTAATAAATTATTGTAAATAGAAAACATGCCACAATAGGGATATCTTAAGTAAACCAAAAGGATGGACTGTTTGGAAATTCAAGATATTATAGATATGGGATTCAAACTTATGAATATCAAGTAAACCCTTCAATATTATAGTAGAGATTTGCATTTGGGTTGCTGATTTGTCAAAACTTTTGATACATGAACAGACAAATACATTATTTGATGAAATGGGCGGAAAACAAATGATTGCTTGACAAAATTGATTTGTTTATTTATTCATGCCACTTTGCACCAAAAAAGGGCAGGAAAGGTAGGAGTTATATTGTCTGGTTAATCAGCTCCTTTGTTTGTAATGATGTAAGGGGGTCTGACCATTCATTGTGCATCATTCCCTGTCCAATCCTGCTATAATATTACTAATGACTGAACTTAGGGACAGCAAGTCAGGCAATAAATGTTAGATTTTAATCTTACTGGATTGTAATTATTGACTACTATTTAATCAGAGAGTTGTATGTTCAATTAACACTGAAAGATGGGTTCTTTTAATTGTTTGAATCCTATAGTGTAATATTTTTGTTAATATTAGTTGTCTATATTTGTTGTTCACATTGAAATTAACAGCAACAAATCTAAATATAATATTCATCCTAAATGAATGCCCACATGGACAAACTTCGGTCGATCTGAATGTTGGAAAAAATCCAAAACAAATCTTTTGAGCAAAACAAACTTGCACAGGTTTATATTAAAGTAAAACTACATTAAATAACATAGTATAACAAACAGACTGAGTAAATAGTGAGTTAATCCGCTACAACTTAATTTCTTTATAAAGCTCCTCACTAACTAGCGCACTCCTAAAAAGAAACAACAATAGTATAAAACCATATACCAGCACCTAATGAGACTGAAATACTATATGACAATAGGTGCCGTTTTTATAAAATCAACTGTTAGATAACGTGTAATACAATATTTCAAATACCATATACTAATTCACTGACTAAAATTGTAAATGCCTGTAGTCACAAAGTTCAAAATCTTTTTGTTAAAAATCAGTTGAAAATGCGGCTTACATTTGGTGAGCAAAAAGTCTCATAAATCACACAAATTGCTGATAGTTCTCAGTATTATCTGATCAGTTCCAGATAAAATATTCCAGAGCCCAGCTGCTCTTATGCTGCCTGACGGCCAAATCAGGTAGATGAATCTGAAGAAATACAAAAGAAAAAAAGAGCGCACAACGGAACTCTAAGGGGGGTAGTTATCAACGTGTCTATTTTACCTGTCTTCGCCGGGCCAATACGCCCGCCTAAGCTCGCCTCACATCGCCGCCGCGGACCTGCAAAAATTCGCCTAAGTTATCAAAAAAGCTGTCAAAAAGCCGCGCACCAAGTACGGGGCGATGAGCAGCGGACTGTGATAGTTATCACTCATCCGATCTCGCTGCTCTTTGGCTTTTTTACAGCTTTCTTGCTAGCCTGTCACTAAGCACTCACACTAAACTACACTGTTCTACCCCCTATACCGGCGCCCCCGGAGCCCCCGCAACTAAATAAAGTTACTAACCCCTAAACCGCCACTACTAGACCCCGCCGCAACTCTTATAAATGTATTAACCCCTAAACCGCCGCTCCTAGACCCCGCCGCAACTCTTATAAATGTATTAACCCCTAAACCGCCGCTCCCGGACACCGCTGCCACCTACATTATACCTAGTAACCCCTATCTTGCCCCCCCTATCCCGTCGCCCTCTATAATAAAGTTATTAACCCCTATCCTGCTGATCCCGCACCTCGCCGCAACTAAATAAATAGTTTAACCCCTAAACCGCCGCTCCCTGACCCCGCCACAACCTATATTGAATTTATTAACCCCTATCCTGCCCCCCACTACACCGCTGCCACTGTAATAAAATTATTAACCCCTAAACCTAAGTCTAACACTAACCCTAACACCCCCCTAACTTAAATATTAATTAAATAAATCTAAATAATATTTCTATTATGAACTAAATTAATCCTATTTAAAACTAAATACTTACCTTTAAAATAAACCCTAATATAGCTACAATATAAATAATAATTATATTGTAGCTATCTTAGGATTTATTTTTATTTTACAGGCATCTTTCAATTTATTTTAACTAGGTACAATAGCTATTAAATAGTTATTAACTATTTAATAGCTTACCTAGCTAAAATAAAGAGAAATTTACTTGTAAAATAAAAACTAACCTAAGTTACAATTACACCTAACACTACACTATACTTTAATAAATTATTCCTATTTAAAATGAAATACCTGTAAAATAAACCCTAAGATAGCTACAATGTAATTAATAATTACATTGTAGCTATTTTAGGAATTATATTTATTTTACAGGTAACTTTGTATTTATTTTAGCTAGTTAGAATAGTTATTAAATAGTTATTAACTATTTAATAACTACCTAGCTAAAAGAAATACAAAATTACCTGTAAAATAAATCCTAACCTAAGTTACAATTAAACCTAACACTACACTATCATTAAATAAATTAAATAAATTAACTACAAATAACTACAATTAAATACAATTACATAAACTAGCTAAAGTACAAAAAAAAAGCTAAGTTACAAAAAATAAAAAAAATAGGTTACAAACATTTAAAAAATATTACAACAATTTTAAGATACTTACACCTAATCTAAGCCCCTAATAAAATAACGAACCCCCCCAAAATAAAAAAATGCCCTACCCTATTCTAAATTAAAAAAGTTCAAAGCTCTTTTACCTTATCAGCCCTTAAAAGGGCCTTTTGCGGGGCATGCCCCAAAGAATTCAGCTCTTTTGCCTGTAAAAGAAAAATACAACCCCCCAACATTAAAACCCACCACCCACATACCCCTAATCTAACCCAAACCCCCCTTAAAATAACCTAACACTAATCCCCTGAAGATCATCCTACTTTGAGTCGTCTTCACTCAGCCGAGCAGCGATGGAACCGAAGAGGAGACCCGGAGCGACAGAAGTTATCCTCCAAGCGGCGCTGAAGAAATCTTCCATCCGATGAAGTGATCCTCCAGTCGGCGCTGAAGAAGTCTTCCATCCGGGCGATGTCATCTTCCAAGAGGCGCTGAAGAAGTCTTCTATCCGGGCGATGTCATCTTCCAAGCGGGGTCTTCAATCTTCATCCCGCCGACGCGGAACATCCTTCTTTACCGACGGACTACCGATGAATGAAGGCTCCTTTAAGGGACGTCATCCAAGATGGTGTCCCTTCAATTCCTATTGGCTGATAGGATTCTATCAGCCAATCGGAATTAAGGTAGGAAAAATCTGATTGGCTGATTGAATCAGCCAATCAGATTCAAGTTCAATCCGATTGGCTGATCCAATCAGCCAATCAGATTGAGCTTGCATTCTATTGGCTGTTCCGATCCGATCTTTCGTCTCTCACGATTCTCACCGGTAAGTTGGTCCCAGACAAACACACACTCTAGGTCTCCGTAACCACACAGCAGTGTCAATGACGTAAAGGGGGGCATGCCTGATGCATTTCAAGGAAGTAACTATGCTGCATCATAGGCTATCCACACCTCACGCTTCATGCAATATTTGTATTATATACACAGTGGTAAGTCCGCCTACCCTTCACGTCATTGTATCAGAAAGAATGCCTCTCTCTCTAATTGCATTAAACCACTTCTGTTTACATAGACATATTTCAATACAACAATTCACATAACAATTAATTTCAATAAATTATTCTGTTAAAACTCACTCCTAAAATTACTTAGTAAAAAATCATCATTTGTTATAAATACTCATATTAATAGATAAAAACATAATTTTCTGATAGGTAAAAACACACAATTTGAATTGAAAAAAGGAGAAAATAAATTCCTGCTTACTTGTCGTGATATTTAAAATTACACATTAAATAACATACACCTAAATTACGAGTTTTAATTGCTATAGGGAAAGTAAAGAATGCCACAAAAGTTGTGTTATTTAATTCCCTATAGCGCTGCCATTACAAGTTAAAAAAACCCGGCTTCTGCAGGCGATATGGCTGCGTTGAGCTCCATACCGCACACAAAAGCAGCAGTGTTTTAATGTGCTCGTGCACGCTTTCCCCATAGACATTAATGGGGAGAGCCGGCAAAAAAAAAGTCTAACACCTGCGATCGCGGAAACAAAAGCTCCGTAACACAGTTCCATTGATGTCTATGGGGAAAAAGAAAATACAGTTTAAACCTAACACCCTAACATAAACCCTACGTCTAAACACCACTAATCTACAGCCCCTGACATCTCTGACGCCTGCCTACAGTTATTAATGCCTAATCTGCCACTCCCAATATCGACGTCACCTAAATAAAATTATTAACCCCTAATCTGCCGCTCCCGATATCGCCGCCACTATATTAAAGTTATTAACCCCTATTTCGCCGCTCCTGACATCGCCGCTACCTAAATAAACCTATTAACCCCCAAACCGCCAGCCCCCCACATCGCAACAACCTACATTAAACTATTAACCCCTAACCCTAACATAACCCTAACACCCCCTAACTTTAAAATAATTAAAATAGATCTAAATTAAATTTACAATTATTAACTAAATAATACCTAGTTAAAACTAAATACTTACCTTACTAACTACCTAGCTAAAATAAATACAAACTTACCTGTTAAATAAAACCTAACCTGCCTTACACTAAAACCTAACATTACAAAAATTAAAAAACTACCATTACAAAAAATAAAAAAACTTACCATTACAAAAAAAACACTAAATTATCAAAAAAAAAAAAAGATTATTCCTATTCTAATACCCTTAAAAAAAGCTGCCCAAAATAAAAAATCCAAATCTAGAATAAACTGGCAAGGGCCCTTAAAAGAACCTTTGGGGGGGTGGGGGGGCTTAAAATGGTCTTTTGTAGGGCATTGCCCTGAGTTAAACAGCTCTTTTGCTCCAAAAAAAAATACAAACACCCCCTAACACTATACAAACCCCCACCCCCAAAGTACCAAGAGCCCTTAAAATGGCCTTTTAGGGGACCCTTAAAAGGGCCTTTTGTAGGGCATTGCCCTGAGTTAAACGGCTCTTTTTCCCAAAAAATACAAGCACCCCCTAACACTATACAAACCCCCACTCCCCAAACTACCAAGGGCCCTTAAAATGGCATTTTGGGGAGCCCTTAAAAGGGCCTTTTGTAGGGCATTGCCCTAAGTTAAACAGCTCTTTTGCTACAAAAAAATAAAAACACCCCCTAAAAATATACATTACACAAAATAAAAAATGAAATCCTCCAAAATAAAAAAGAATTACAACTAATCTAACAGCCCTATCAAAATAAAAAGCCCAGCCAAATTAAAAACCCTAGCCTACAATAAACTACCAATGGCCCTTAAAAAGGCTTTTTGTGGGGCATTGCCCCAAAGACATCAGCTCTTTTACCAGTAAAAAAAAACAAAGACCCCCCAACAGTAAAACCCACCATTCAGAGGGGGCAGAGCTAACTAGCAGAGAGAGCAGACGTGTGTGTCTGCAGCTCTGCTACCAAAGTTTAGTATCTTATACTTCTACTGATACAAATATTTTTTTTTTTTTTTTTTTTTTTTTAATTATTGTTTTTTCATCAGCAATACCCAAGGGAATATAAGGTATACCCTTAAATTGCGATATCTTGGGGGCCATTCATTATTCTCCATCCCTGCAAAGCAGACCATATCTAGGAGCTGTGAGTTTTCTTGGAGCAATAACTGGAACAGCTCAGCATTGAGAATAAGGAAAATCTCTCCTCGGCAGATTTTTTCAGCTGCGCTCAGCAATAAGGTAATCAGAGGTGATTGACAGCCTGTTACGCCTGAATCCGGCCATAAGTTACACAAAGACCACTGGAATCTAAAGAAGAATAAGGTACCTTTCTCAGTATATACCCTGAGCGCTCCCTTCAACATACCAGTTGTCCATTACACCTTCAGCCCATCCGGATGGTCAAGCTCCGATTTCACACTTAGCAGGGGGAATCCATATTGAATCCCTTGCCTGCAGGAAAGAATTTTACTTTTGGCGCGAGTCGCCATTTTGCCCAGTATTGAAAGTGCGCAACTCCTCTGGCTCAAGTTAGTATAGCACCTGTACTTGAACTTTATTGGGCTTATTACACAATACAGCATAGGGGTGAGTTGAGAGGGCTACGATCCTCAGTGGAGTAATTAGAGAGAGGGAATCCCAGAGGCGTAAGTAGCGATCATTTTGCCTGCATCCTACCTACTTGATAGTGGTGAGTGTTTATACACAATCATAGGAATTCTGTATACCTCACTCCTGTGCAGAATGCTCAGAACACACTATAGACATCAGTCTCTAGCTCCCATTTATAATACCACTCATTATCTCAGTAACGTCATCACATATAGTCCTGCACACCAGAATAATTGACACTGTGAATACAGCCTAGCATGCATTAACCCTTTCTACCTAAGAGACGCTTAATTTAAGATATGCCCTAAAAGATACACTTGTAAGGAGCAGTCAACACTGAGATCTCTTATCCCAATACCACCCCTAGCTGGGAACTTATATTCATTGTGCTTGCAATAAAGGACTACAAGTGAAGCTAGCACAACTAAGCTGATACTTCCTTTCTACAGTTAAGGACCCCAAAGACGCCCTGAGTGTACTTAAGATATAACAGTTTTATTAGAAGTGAACTAGTATCATTACTACAGGAGACCTGGACTGAGCTATAGAAAAAGGGGGGGGGGGGATAAAGATCAGCACTTTCTGTGGTTCTGTGCTAAGAAGCCTGCATTCATTACTCTCAGAATTTAACCTATACATATGTAAAGCACCCCTGCATAATTTTACACTACCCGCCTGATTCAGCTCCTGAAATAACTGAGACAAATAAGGAGGTTTACGCACACCACTATCATCGGCTTTTGCAATAAAATGTATATTTAAAGCAACAGTTATTTATTTTTAATAAGAGGACACTTTCTTCATCTCCTCGTAGGTTGCAATGAACTACAAACTTCTCCTTTTCTTTTCTATTTTTGCCCTCACCCCAAAATGAGGGGGTAAACTGTAAAGCTAGGAGTAGGAAAGCACCCCAACTCAAGCATTCTATAGAAGCACAAGATAACAGGTTCTTTATATTACCACCCTGCCTGCTGTGGAAGTTATAAGCTGCAGAAATGTCTCATTCTAATAGGAAAAAAAATATCAATAAGCATTTGGAAGGCCCAAAAAGGACCGTAGCAGACCATTTTCACAGTAAATTTTTACCTGAGAGAGACCTATCTGATGAAGATTCTAGAGACTCTCCTTCTGGACAGGGTGAATATATAGTACATACCTTATGTAAACACACCCTTGATAACTCTGAAGATACTACCCTTAAAGCACTCATTAACTCTCGCTCTGCTAAAATGGACTCTCACCACTCATCCTTAAAACAGGAAATCAAAACCTCAGTTGCAGAACTGAAAATAGATATCTCTTCCCTTGGAGAAAGGACGGATAATCTTGAACGTAACATGAAGATCTAGCAACGGACTATTCTAATCTCCTGTCATACACCCAATCACTAGCAGAGATGATCTCAGACCTAGAGACGAAGCTAGCTGACCTAGAAGATAGGTTGAGGCGCACCTATGTACATATACGGGGCATACCTGAAAGTATCTCTTCTACTGAGCTCCTTACATACCTTACTGAGCTATTTGTAGTTCTACTTGACTCTCCACAGAATTCTGAGTCTAAGATTGACAGACCTTACAGAGCACTCAGAGCTAGAAACTCCAATCAAGCACAACCAAAATATGTCATTATAAGACTCCATTACTACACTTACAAGGAAAAAATTCTGAAAGCTGCCTTCCTGAATAAAAGCTTACCGGATCCCTATAAGGAGATAAAGTTTTTTCCTGACCTGTCGTCTCATACTCTATCAAAATGGAGATCCTTTCATCCAGTAACCCAGTGTCTTCATAGACACTCGATCAGATACAGATGGGGGTTCCCTGTGAAGATATTTTTTTCAGCATAATGGACTCTCTCACACCATAACTAACCTAAAGCAAGGAATGGATATTCTGAACAACCTGAATTTGCTTCAGAGCCCCCTAACTATCCCCCCAACACAATGGGAGCCTCTCCCTCTGCAGCAGGAAGCCTTTGTCCATGATCCCCCACAGCTGAACTCTTCTCTTCTTTGTGCAGCAGCTTCTGAATGGGGTCCCAAGCCAAGGCGGACGTCTCCAGCATCCAAGAGACGGAACACCACTCAGCAAGAACTTTAATGCAACACTACATGGGAAGAACTTCTCTATCCTTCGTAACTCATTTACAGGACTGGTTGTCTAAGAGCTGTTTCAGCAGTAGCAGGACCTACATATCCTTTTCTGTGATCTTTGTTTATGTTTTGCGATCTTTATTCTATTCCTTATACAGGTTAAAAACTGATCCGCAGACCCTTAAGCTAATTTGGATGTGACTAACACTTATTATTTGATTCTAGATAAGCTTAAATCAATGTGACCATTGTTACTATTAATCAGAGACTATTGTCAGCTGGGGACCAACTCACCTGACTCTCAAATCACTACAATCCACACACCCGCATTTGGACTGCTCTCAATATTGTCTTTAAATATCAAACAATTGAGCTTATCTACTTAAGGGAACAGACGATAAGATAGATTATAAATATCATTCTATTAGACAAATTAGTCTATAATTGTAACCCCTAGGCATAACTATGGCCAACAAGCATAATAATAGACCCAATCTCTGTACTACCTACAACTTTCCTATAGTTATCAAATACCCGAAAGGCTAATTAAATATTTACCCTATAACTGGTTGCACTAGGATGTCATAACACAAAAATAACGTGCTAGTTAGCAGCAAGACCCTTATGTAAGTCTAGCAATAACCATATAGCTTCTCATTACAAGTAGAAGCGCATCCATATAGAAACATCATCTATCCTCTCATCTGCTGCTAGTATATGAGCTATATATATGTCCTTAAAGCCGATCCCAACTCCTAAAAATTTAAGCTTGGTGACCCTGGAAAATAGCTACATTTAATTTAGTAGGAGTAATTATTTTCCAATAATATACAAGGCATTAGTCTGCACTTAGCAATATGCCTAATTAGGTGAGGGATCAAAGAGGAAGAATAAGGTGACTGAAAATAAAGTAGCAAAGGTTGCTGACCTTAGGCAATTTTCTGTATGTATATATTAAATGTTTCTCTTTTTTTTACATGTTAGTCATACAGTTAAATGTTACCAGGCTGTAGGTTCTAGAACAGCTTCTTTATGGTTTTATTAACGTTATTCATTTCGGAATTGGGGATAATCCTGTCTCCTGCTTATTTATCGTAAGGTTATTTTTGCTTACAATCTTGTTTAATTGTACTATTGTGTTCTTATTTCCCCTTCTACCTCTGTCCACACCCCCTCCCACTAATATTTTTAACTATCGTCCCTCTTTATATTTATAATTTTTTCTCTCTCTTTTTCTCTTCTTCTCTTTTTTTTACTTATTGGTTATCCGCCCCCCATACGACGACCAATACTTTATCCTTTGATCTTATATTATAAATATTTAATAAACCCACACTCTTAGCGGTGCTTACCCGCTGAATAACCCCCCTATTCCCCCTTTTACTACTTTGTTATTCTTAAACTACATTATATATCTATATCGCACGCAATAAGTTTTCAGACCCACCAAAAGTCCTAGGCTTTCAGATACCTAGATTACTCATCTGGATCACACGCCCAGTATAATTGTCACTTATACTTTACTGGCCTCCTCCCTCTTTTACTCCCCCCCCCTTTTTTTTCTCCTCCTCCAACGATGGACCTACGAGTAATCACTCATAATGTTCAGGGCCTTAAATCTCCAACCAAAAGGAGCCTCCTTGCTTCTAGTCTTAGACGCTCCAAAGCTAACGTTGTCTTTTTGCAGGAGACCCATTGGGCTAGGGCCTCAGGCATCCCTTACTTGCTTTTCCACCAAATTGGAAGCCTCCCATTCTTCTAAATCAAAGGGTGTTGCCATTCTAATTAAAGATGAACTCAAAGTAGAGATCTTACATGTTGAATCAGACCCAGAAGCCAGATATGTTATAACTATATGTAAATTAAATGAATGTAAATATACGCTAGCAAATTTATATGCCCCAAACACCCGCCAATTACCCTTTCTAAAGAAAACACTCACACTTATAGCTAAGATCAAACAGGGAACTTTGATTATAGGAGGTGACTTTAACCTTGTTTGGGACCCCCTCGTAGATAAAAAAAGGAGTTAAAAAATCCAGCTCTGATCGCTCAACCAGCTCCCTAGCATATGCTTTTAGATCTCTGATGTCTCAGTACGGATTGTATGATGTATGGAGAGCAATGCACACCTCAGATAGTGACTTTACATTTTATTTGAATACACATAAAATATTCTCAAGGATTGGTTATGTATTTGTAGAGTCCTGGACATTGAATGAAATTCATTGTTCTAAGATAGAATTAATACCTTGGTCTGCTCATGACCCCGTAGTTGTCTCCTTTCTACCCCCCAGTTAACTCCTAAAGGTAAATGGAGATATGATGACTGGATTCGGACAAATCATAGCACTTTATGGGAACTTAAAATTGAACAACTGGAGTTTATACAGTTTAATGAGAAAGAGCAAACTGATGTACAGTATGTATGGGCCTTTCTTAAAGCATACATCATAGGCTTCTTAATTAAGAAAACTGCTCACATTAAAAGTAAACAAGGCAACAAAACAGTTAGAGACCATCAAAACTGAACTAAATAGACTTGAACTAGTTAAAGTCCAAAAAACCCTTAGCAAATTTAAGCAAATCTTCTATCACCATAGCAATAAGGCTAATACCCTATTAGCATCTAAGCTCAGACTTCAGCAGGCACAGCGTACCATATCCTCAATCTTATACTAGAATAAAGTAGCAATTTCACCTGGAGATATAGGTGAGTCATTTAGGACTTTTTATACTAAGCTTTATAGTTTGAGCGAAGAAGATCCTGCTAATATTTCCTCTGTTGAGGAGATACTGGGTCTCCTGGAAATAGATGAAGGAGCAGTAGAATTATTACGTTCACAAATTTCTATGACAGAACTAAAGGAAGCTATTGCTCAACTAAAGAGTAATAAAGCCCCAGGCCCTGGTGGGTATACAGGACAATTCTATAAAACCTTTAGTGAGATTTTGTGCCCCATATTGCTAAGAACTTTTAACACCTTTATGAATACTGGATACTGTCTCAGAGAATTCCTCGAGGCATATATTACCACCAAATAGAAACCTGGTAAAGACCCTCATCTATGCCAGAGTTATAGGCCCATCTCGCTAATTTATTTAGATATAAAATTATATTCCAAAATCCTAGCTAATCGACTTTCTGTAGTCTTAAATAAAATCATCCATCCCGATCAAATCGGGTTTATTCTAGGTAGAGAAGTACCTGACAACAGACGCAGACTCTTCTCTATTTTATATGAGGCAAATAGGAAGAAGATCCCCCTCCTGGCCCTTTCCTTAGATGCTGAGAAGGCGTTCGACAGGGTCAGGTGGGACTATCTTTGGAAAGTTCTGGAGATATTTGGTATCCCCCCAATTTATTAGAGCAACTAAGGCCTTGTATTCAAGCCCCTCAGCAAGAGTTAGTGGAGTTGGTTTCAAGTCGACACCCTTTGACAACTTAAATGGCACCAGACAGGGCTGCCCCTGTCCCCGCTGCTCTTTGCAATGTCTATTGAGCCTCTGGCTCAACTAATTAGACTTGATCCCGACATTTTAGGTATAAATCTTGATGGTTCACATCAAAAGATCGCCTTATTCGCTAACGATGTGACACTACTACTTACATTACCTACTAGCTCTATGCCAGCGTTTTTTAAATGCTTAGATCTGTTTGCATGTTGTAGTTTCTATAAGTTAAACTACAGAAAAACGGAAGTACTACATATGAATATCCCAACACATGACCTACAAATATTGCAAAGAAAATATAATTTCCATTGGTCTCCTACTTCTATTAAGCATTTGGGCATTCACCTGAGCCCAGACTCTAACTTAATGATTATGAGAAACTTTTCTGACCATATTCCAGAGTTCAAAAAGCTCCTGGAGAGCTGGAAATTTAGAGAATTCTCATGGACAGGCAGAATTGCTGCTTCCAAAACTCACGTATCTTTTCAGATGCATAACCCTTTCAGTCCCAAGACCGATATTAAATAAACTTCAAAGCATTATATCAAGGTATATTTGGAAGGGTAAGAGACCTATGATTGCTACTACGGTAATCCAACAGCCCATACATCGTGGTGGACTGGCATACCCAAGTATTTTACTTTACCATGATGCGGCTAGGTTAGCCCATATTATGGGGTGGAGTATGAAAGACTCAAGATTTCATTGGCAAGACGTAGAGCAGTCATTTCTCCCCAAAGGTATATTTCTCTCCGATCTACCTTGGATACCTATACATGTACATAAGACCCTAAAAATAGAGCACCCGTTTATTATGGATGCATTGAGACACTGGGATAGCAAAAAGCATATAGAGACAATCTCTCCTCACCCCTCACCTCTCTACAAAATTTGTAATGTATTAGTTTCAATGTGTGAAACGCATGTAGGTACTTGGTCAGTCGCTGCCAATCTGCCTATATCTTCCCTTTACAATGATGGTTCTCTTCTTTGAAGAAGTAAGAAACAAACTTTCTCTGCCTCCCTCACTTCGCTTTGAATTTATTCGGCTAGCCAGTATCCTTAAATCCTGGGGACTAGCAGGGCAATCTACATGATCACCCACTAAATGCGAACAAAGATGGGATGCAGGTAAATCACTCAAAGGCTCTCTTTCATTCCACTGCAATCTAATGATCCCCCCCCCTCATCCAGCTAAACATAGTCAATATAGAGCTTGGGAGAGGGATCTTAATGTAGACTCTGAGATATCGACATGGCTCGGGGAGCTGACTAGAGCTAAAAAAATACTGCATAGCGCAACCCTATGGGAATTATATTATAAAATAACAACTCGTTTGCATTTTGTACCGATCACTCTACACAAATTCTATCAAACAGCTTTCCCCTTGTGCTGGCAAGATTGTGGTGGTCTGGGAACGCATGTACATATATGGTGGGAGTGTCCCAAGATCAAGGGTCTCTGGAGATCTATCTTTAGAATTTTGAGCATGTTAGGCATTCCAGTGCAGCTCTGCCCGGCATTGGGTCTCCTGCATCATGACTTTCCAGAAATGACTGAGGTGGAGAGAACTCTTGCCTCCTACATACTTATGGCCACTAAATTAGCAATTGCTAGAGACTGGAGGCAGTCTTCCCCCCATCTCTTAAAAAAAAATAAATATTATTGAATATATAAGAACCATGGAGGAATATTCCTTCTGAAGCTTAAACAAACTTGAGTTGTATCACAAGATCTGGTCTAAGTGGAGTGAGTTTAATACACCATTTAAATTAGGGTTGACTTGTACTTATGTTATAAAATAGGAACCAATTTAAAGTCTTCTCCCCTGAAATGTTTTTTTTTTCCTCTTTCTCTTCTTCCCTTATTGTATTCCCCCCCCCCCCCCTTAGAGGCCTGAAGTTTCTTACTATTACTTGTAAATTTGAATTAATGTAATCCCGTTCTGAGAATATTTAGTGAGAGCTGAATATGTATTATAGTCTACATGCTATGGGCCGCTTTGTAGCCACAGAGTTTTCTCTAAAAGTTCATCTGATCTGTTCCGATCATCCTAATAGCTACTTATATTTAACTATATAAATAACTTAAAAAATGAGGACTTCATACAGCTGAGTGTTACTATGTCTAAAGTAACAATGTTTTTTTTTTTCTTTCTTTTTCTCAATTTTTTTTTTCTTTTTTTCTTCATTGTCAACTGTGTCACTATAATGTGACGTAATGTCATTGTGGTTTGTTATATTTGCATATGGTTACTTTGCAATTTTGACATGAAACTCCTTGTATTTGTTATATTTCTAACTTTCCTCAATAAAATATAAAAAAAAAAACCCACAGCATTCAACCAACCCCCCCAAATATAAAAACCTAAGCTAACCATTGCCCTGAAAAGGGCATTTGTATGGGCTTTGCCCCTTAAAAGGGCATTTAGCTCTTTTACATTGCCCAAACCCGAATCTAAAGAAAACCCACCCTAAAAACCCTTAAAAAAACCTAACACTAACCACCGACGATCCACTTACAGTTGTTGAAGTCCCGCTTGAAGGATCCATCTAGCCGGTGAAGTCCTCATCCATGCAGCAAGAAATCTTCATCCAGGCGGCGAAGTCCTCATCCATGCGGCAAGAAGTATTTATCCAGGCGGCCTCTTCGGTCTTCAGCTGGTGCGGAGTGGGTCCATCTTGAAGACATCCGGCACGGAGCATCCTCTTCATACGGTCGCCGCCGTATACTGATTCTTCAATGCAAGTGATGCAATCCATGATGGCGTCCCTTGCATTCCTATTGGCTGAAAGATTTCAAACAGCCAACAGGAATTAGAGCTGCTAAAATCCTATTGGCTGTTCCAATCAGCCAATAGGATTGAGCTCTCATTCTATTGGCTGATTGGAACAGCCAATAGAATGAGAGCTCAATCCTATTGGCTGATTGGAACAGCCAATAGAATGAGAGCTCAAACCTATTGGTTGATTGGAACAGCCAATAGAATGAGAGCTCAATCCTATTGGCTGATTGGAACAGCCAATAGAACGAGAGCTCAATCCTATTGGCTAATTGGAACAGCCAATAGGATTTTAGAAACTCTAATTCCTATTGGCTGATTGAAATCTTTCAGCCAATAGGAATGCAAGGAAAGCCATCTTGGATTGCATCACTTGCATTAAAGAATCAGTATACGGTGGCGACCATATGTCTTCAGGATGGACCCGCTTTGCGCCGGCTGGATGAAGATCGAAGAGGCTGCCTGGATGAAGACTTCTTGCCACATGGATGATGACTTCGCTGGCTGGATGGATGCTTCAAGCGGGACTTTAACAACTGTAAGTGGATCGTTGGGGGTTAGTGTTGTTTTTTTTAAGGGTTTTTTGGGTGTTTTTTTTTTTTACATTATGGTTTGGGCAATGTAAAATAGCTAAATGCCCTTTAGGGCAATGGCCATACAAATGCCCTATAACAATGGTTAGCTTAGGTTATTTTAGATATTTTTTTTATTTGGGGGGTTGGTTGGGTGGTGGGTTTTACTGTTGGGGTGGTGTTTGTATTTTTTTTACAGGGAAAAGAGCTGATATCTTTGGGGCAATGCCCCACAAAAGGCCCTTTTAAGGGCAATTGGTAGTTTATTGTAGGGTAGGTTTTTTTTATTGGGGAGGGCTATTTTATTTTGATAGCTCTAGATTAGGTGTAATTCTTTTTTATTTTTAATATTTTTTTTATTTTTCGTAATTTAGTGTTTGTTTTTTGTAATTTAGTTATTTTTCGTGATTAGATACTTTTTGTATTTTTTAGAGTAGTGTTATGATTTTTTAATGTGTAGTTTAATTTTATTTAATTGGTAGCTAGTTTAATTTTAGTTTAATAATTATAATAGTTTGTTAGTTTAAAATTAATTTTTTAAATTTCACAGGTAAGTTTTAATTTAATATAGGGAAATTGTAATTTTAATATAAAGTTAGGGGGTCATTAGGTTTAAGGGTTAATAGCTTATTTTAGTTTATTTTGTTGTGGGGGTCTTGTGGTTTAGGAGTTAATAGGTTTATTATAGTGGTGGTGTTGGCGGACGGCACATTAGGGGTTAATAATATTTAAATAGTGTTTGCGATGCAAGAGGGTGGTGGTTTAGGAGTTAATAGGTTTATAATAGTGGTGATGATGTCTGGGAGTGGCGGAATAGGGGTTAATACATTCTATTAGTGGTAGCGATGTCAGGAGCAGCAGATTAGGGTTTAATGAGTTTATTATAGTGTTTGCGATGCGGGAGGGCCTCAGTTTAGGGGTTAATAGGTAGTTTTTGGGTGTTAGTGTACTTTTTAACACTTTAGTTCGAAGTTTTATGCTACAGCTTTGTAGTGTAAAACTCATAACTGCTGACTTTAGATGGCGGTATGGATCTTGTCGTTATAGGGTGTAACACTCACTTTTTAGACTCAAGTCAAAACTCAAAATACCAGCGCTATGGGAGTCCAATGAAAAAACATAATTTTTACGAGTGCGGTACAGATGTTGCATTACAGGCTAAAAGGTGTGCGGTACACCTATACCGACAAGACTTGTAATGGCTGCGGTGCTGTTTTAATGCTATAAATGCCATATTTTCAGTGTTAACAGCCGCAACACAAAACTCTTAGGCCTAGATTTGGAGTTCGGCGGTAGCCGTCAAAACCAGCGTTAGAGGCTCCTAACGCTGGTTTTGGCCGCCCGCTGGTATTTGGAGTCAGTGATTAAAGGGTCTAACGCTCACTTTTCAGCCGCGACTTTTCCATACCGCAGATCCCCCTACGCCATTTGCGTAGCCTATATTTTCAATGGGATCTTTCTAACGCTGGTATTTAGAGTCGTTTCTGAAGTGAGCGTTAGAGCTCTAACGACAAGATTCCAGCCGCCTGAAAATAGCAGGAGTTAAGAGCTTTCTGGCTAACGCCGGTTTATAAAGCTCTTAACTACTGTACCCTAAAGTACACTAACACCCATAAACTACCTATGTACCCCTAAACCGAGGTCCCCCCACACCGCCGCCACTCGATTAAAATTTTTAACCCCTAATCTGCCGACCGCCACCTACGTTATATTTATGTACCCCTAATCTGCTGCCCCTAACCCCGCCGACCCCTGTATTACATTTATTAACCCCTAACTTGCCCCCCACAACGTCGCCGCCAGCTACTTAAAATAATTAACCCCTAATCTTCCGACCGCAAATCGCCGCCACCTACGTTATCCCTATGTACCCCTAATCTGCTGCCCTAACATCGCCGACCCCTATATTATATTTATTAACCCCTAATCTGCCCCCCTCAACGTCGCCAACACCTGCCTACACTTATTAACCCCTAATCTGCCGAGCGGACCTGAGCGCTACTATAATAAATGTATTAACCCCTAATCCGCCTCACTAACCCTATCATAAATAGTATTAACCCCTAATCTGCCCTCCCTAACATCGCCGACACCTAACTTCAATTATTAACCCCTAATCTGCTGACCGGAGCTCACCGCTATTCTAATAAATGTATTAACCCCTAAAGCTAAGTCTAACCCTAACACTAACACCCCCCTAAGTTAAATATAATTTTTATCTAACAAAATAAATTAACTCTTATTAAATAAATTATTCCTATTTAAAGCTAAATACTTACCTGTAAAATAAATCATAATATAGCTACAATATAAATTATAATTATATTATAGCTATTTTAGGATTAATATTTATTTTACAGGCAACTTTGTAATTATTTTAACCAGGTACAATAGCTATTAAATAGTTAAGAACTATTTAATAGTTACCTAGTTAAAATAATAACAAATTTACCTGTAAAATAAATCCTAACCTAAGTTATAATTAAACCTAACACTACCCTATCAATAAAATAATTAAATAAACTACCTACAATTACCTACAATTAACCTAACACTACACTATCAATAAATTAATTAAACACAATTCCTACAAATAAATACAATTAAATAAACTAGCTAAAGTACAAAAAATAAAAAAGAACTAAGTTACAGAAAATAAAAAAATATTTACAAACATAAGAAAAATATTACAACAATTTTAAACTAATTACACCTACTCTAAGCCCCCTAATAAAATAACAAAGCCCCCCAAAATAAAAAATTCCCTACCCTATTCTAAATTAAAAAAGTTACAAGCTCGTTTACCTTACCAGCCCTGAACAGGGCCCTTTGCGGGGCATGCCCCAAGAATTTCAGCTCTTTTGCCTGTAAAAAAAAACATACAATACCCCCCCCCCAACATTACAACCCACCACCCACATACCCCTAATCTAACCCAAACCCCCCTTAAATAAACCTAACACTTAGCCCCTGAAGATCTTCCTACCTTGTCTTCACCATCCAGGTATCACCGATCCGTCCTGGCTCCAAGATCTTCATCCAACCCAAGCGGGGGTTGGCGATCCATAATCCGGTCCAGAAGAGGCTCCAAAGTCTTCCTCCTATCCGGCAAGAAGAGGACATCCGGACCGGCAAACATCTTCTCCAAGCGGCATCTTCGATCTTCTTCCATCCGGAGCGAAGCGGCAGGATCCTGAAGACCTCCAGCGCGGAACATCCATCCGGACCGACGACTGAATGACGAATGACTGTTCCTTTAAGGGACGTCATCCAAGATGGCGTCCCTCGAATTCCGATTGGCTGATAGGATTCTATCAGCCAATCGGAATTAAGGTATGAATTTTCTGATTGGCTGATGGAATCAGCCAATCAGAATCTAGTTCAATCCGATTGGCCGATCCAATCAGCCAATCAGATTGAGCTCGCATTCTATTGGCTGATCGGAACAGCCAATAGACTGCGAGCTCAATCTGATTGGCTGATTGGATCAGCCAATCGGATTGAACTTGATTCTGATTGGCTGATTCCATCAGCCAATCAGAAAATTCCTACCTTAATTCCGATTGGCTGATAGAATCCTATCAGCCAATCGGAATTCGAGGGACGCCATCTTGGATGACGTCCCTTAAAGGAACAGTCATTCGTCGTTCAGTCGTCGGTCCGGATGGATGTTCCGCGCTGGAGGTCTTCAGGATCCTGCCGCTTCGCTCCGGATGGAAGAAGATCGAAGATGCCGCTTGGAGAAGATGTTTGCCGGTCCGGATGTCCTCTTCTTGCCGGATAGGAGGAAGACTTTGGAGCCTCTTCTAGACCGGATTATGGATCGCCAACCCATGCTTGGGTTGGATGAAGATCTTGGAGCCAGGACGGATCGGTGATACCTGGATGGTGAAGACAAGGTAGGAAGATCTTCAGGGGCTTAGTGTTAGCTTTATTTAAGGGGGGTTTGGGTTAGATTAGGGGTATGTGGGTGGTGGGTTGTAATGTTGGGGGGGGGTATTGTATGTTTTTTTTTACAGGCAAAAGAGCTGAAATTCTTGGGGCATGCCCCGCAAAGGGCCCTGTTCAGGGCTGGTAAGGTAAAAGAGCTTGTAACTTTTTTAATTTAGAATAGGGTAGGGAATTTTTTATTTTGGGGGGCTTTGTTATTTTATTAGGGGGCTTAGAGTAGGTGTAATTAGTTTAAAATTGTTGTAATATTTTTCTTATGTTTGTAAATATTTTTTTATTTTCTGTAACTTAGTTCTTTTTTATTTTTTGTACTTTAGCTAGTTTATTTAATTGTATTTATTTGTAGGAATTGTGTTTAATTAATTTATTGATAGTGTAGTGTTAGGTTAATTGTAGGTAATTGTAGGTAGTTTATTTAATTATTTTATTGATAGGGTAGTGTTAGGTTTAATTATAACTTAGGTTAGGATTTATTTTACAGGTAAATTTGTTATTATTTTAACTAGGTAACTATTAAATAGTTCTTAACTATTTAATAGCTATTGTACCTGGTTAAAATAATTACAAAGTTGCCTGTAAAATAAATATTAATCCTAAAATAGCTATAATATAATTATAATTTATATTGTAGCTATATTAGGATTTATTTTACAGGTAAGTATTTAGCTTTAAATAGGAATAAGTTATTTAATAAGAGTTAATTTATTTCGTTAGATAAATATTATATTTAACTTAGGGGGGTGTTAGTGTTAGGGTTAGACTTAGCTTTAGGGGTTAATCCATTTATTAGAATAGCGGTGAGCTCCGATCGGAAGATTAGGGGTTAATAATTGAAGTTAGGTGTCGGCGATGTTAGGGAGGGCAGATTAGGGGTTAATACTATTTATGATAGGGTTAGTGAGGCGGATTAGGGGTTAATAACTTTATTATAGTAGCGCTCAGGTCCGCTCGGCAGATTAGGGGTTAATAAGTGTAGGCAGGTGTCGGCGACGTTGTGGGGGGCCGGTTAGGGGTTAATAAATATAATATAGGGGTCGGCGGTGTTAGGGGTAGCAGATTAGGGGTACATAGGGATAACGTAGGTGGCGTCGGTTTACGGAGCGGCAGATTAGGGGTTTAAAAAAATATGCAGGGGTCAGCGATAGCGGGGGCGGCAGATTAGGGGTTAATAAATGTAAGGCTAGGGGTGTTTAGACTCGGGGTACATGTTAGAGTGTTAGGTGCAGACGTAGGAAGTGTTTCCCCATAGCAAACAATGGGGCTGCGTTAGGAGCTGAACGCTGCTTTTTTGCAGGTGTTAGGTTTTTTTTCAGCTCAAACAGCCCCATTGTTTCCTATGGGGGAATCGTGCACGAGCACGTTTTTGAGGCCGGCCGCGTCCGTAAGCAACTCTGGTATCGAGAGTTGCTTTTGCGGTAAAAATGCTCTACGCTCCTTTTTTGGAGCCTAACGCAGCATTTGTTTGAACTCTCGATACCAGAGTTAATTTTATGGTGCGGCAAGAAAAAAGCCCGCGGAGCGTTAACAGCCCTTTTACCGCCGAACTCCAAATCTAGGCCTTAATCTAGGTGATAATGCAGTGTTAAAGCTTTGTACATAAATTATATTTTATAACAGGAAATGTGAAGAGCGCCAGAACACTCCACTATAGTAATAAAGATAGGAATTTCCAGCAGTGTATATTGATCAGCTGATTTAATGGTACTCAGAGTTTTTGGAGAGTATGTTTGTTGTACACTTCCGGTATACTAGATCTCAGAAGGAAATCTGCAGATGCGACTACTCTGAGTAGTGTCGGTACCTCTGCTCCATGCAGTGACGATCTCCTATATTGGGGTGGGCATGTGCTCTGTCAAACCGGCTCCGGAAAGGCTTCCATATATCACAAGATGAGGTGCTCTTTTTAGCACCAAAAATGTAACAAATTAAGTAGAAAGCTCAAATAAGTCTTGCAGTTGGAAAAATATATTTATTGAACAAAGCCAACAATATACATGTGAGGTTAACAAACATTCTGCTAGATTACGAGTTCTGCATTAGCCTTAAAAAGCAGCGTTAAGGGGTCCTAACACTGCTTTTTAACGCCCGCTGGTATTATGAGTATGGCAGGTACAGGTGTACCGCTCACTTTTCTTCCGCGACTTTTCCATACCGCAAATCCCCTTACGTCAATTGCGTATCCTATATTTTTAATGGGATTTGCCTAACGCTGGTATTACAAGTCATGGAGAAAGTGAGCGATACAGCCTCAGTAGTCAATTCTATTGGCTGATCCAATCAGCCAATCGGATTGAACTTCAATCCGATTGGCTGATTAAATCAGCCAATCGGATTTTTCCTACCTTAATTCCGATTGGCTGATAGAATCCTATCAGCCAATTGGAATTTGAGGGATGCCATCTTGATGTCATTTAAAAGAACCTTCATTCGTCGTTAGTCCATCGGCCGAGGAGGATGTTCCGCATCGGAGGTCTTGAAGATGGAGCCGCGGATGGATGAAGACTTCTGCCGGATAGAGGACCTCTTCTGCCCCGCTTGGATGAAGACTTCTGCTGGATGGAGGGCCACATCTGCTGGATTGGATGAAGAATTTGGCCCGGCTGCGTGAACACGGCTCAAGGTAGGGTGATCTTCAGGGGGTTAGTGTTAGGTTTTTTTAAGGGGGGATCGGTTGGGTTTTAGAGTAGGGGTGTGTGGGTGGTGGGTTTTAATGTTGGGGGCGTCTTGTATTTTATTTTTACAGGTAAAAGAGCTTATTACTTTGGGGCAATGCAACGCAAAACGCCCTTTTAAGGGCTGGTAAAAGAGCTGATTACTTTTGTAATTTAGTATAGGGTAGGGAATTTTATTATTTTGGGTTTTTTTTTATTTTATTAGGGGGCTTAGATTAGGTGTAATTAGATTAAAATTCTTGTAATATTTTTTTATTTTTTTAAATTTAGTGTTTGGTTTTTTTATACTATAGTTTAGTTTATTTAATTGTATTTTAGTTTAGATAATTGTAGTTAATTTATTTAATTAATTTATTGATAGTGTAGTGTTAGGTGTATTTGTAACTTAGGTTAGGATTTATTTTACAGGTAATTTTGTAATTATTTTAACTAGGTAGCTATTAAATAGTTATTAACTATTTAATAGTTATTGTACCTAGTTAAAATAAATCCAAAGTTGCCTGTAAAATAAATATAAATCCTAAAATAGCTACAATGTAACTATTAGTTGTATTGTAGCTATATTAGAGTTTATTTTATAGGTAAATATTTAGTTTTAAATAGGATTAATTTATTTAATTATAGTAATTTTATTTTGTTCTATTTAAATTATATTTAAGTTAGGGGGGTGATAGGGTTAGGGTTAGACTTAGGTTTAGGGGTTAATAAATTTATTATAGTAGCGGCGACGTTGGGGGCGGGAGATTAGGGGTTAATAATTGTAGGTAGGTGGCGGCGACGTTGGGGGGGCAGATTAGGGGTTAATAAATTTATTATAGTGTTTGCGAGGCTGGTATACGGCGGTTTAGGGGTTAATACATTATTATAGTGGCGGCGATGTCCGGTCGGCAGATTAGGGGTTAATAAGTGTAGGTAGGTGGCGGCGACGTTGGGGGCGGAAGATTAGGGGTTAATAAATATAATATAGGTGTCGGTGATGTTAGGGGCAGCAGATTAGGGGTTCATAGGTATAATGTAGGTGGCGGTGGTGTCCGGAGTGGCAGATTAGGGGTTAATAATATAATGCAGGTGGCAACGATGTTGGGGGCGGCAGATTAGAGGTTAATAAGTGTAAGGTTACTGGTGTTTAGACTCGGGGTTCATGTTAGGGTGTTAGGTGTAGACTTAGAAAGTGTTTCCCCATAGGAAACAATGGGGCTGCGTTAGGAGCTGAACGCTGCTTTTTTGCAGGTGTTAGGTTTTTTTCAGCCAGCTAAGCCCCATTGTATCCTATGGGGAAATCATGCACGAGCAAGTTTTAGCCAGCTTAATGAGGCTAACACAGCCATTCAGAAAACTTGTAATACCAGCATTGTTTAAAGTAAGCGCTGGAAAAAAAAGGCTTGTTAGCCCCACAAGTTTTTACAGACAAAACTTGTAATCTAGGCGAGAGTAACCTGACGTATTGCACACACACACATTCAGTTCATCAGTGGTTAATGATTCAAATGATCATAGAGAAATTTAAATACCAAACAGGCCAATACAAACATTTAGATCTTAGCCAATAGATAGTACATGCTTGCAATTAAAACGACAATCCATTTAAACTTGACTACAGCACATCAACATTATTTGCAATTGCAAAAAAATTAGGGCATGAATTAATGCATCTAAATACATACATTATATTAAAGGAACATGTTATTTTTATGCTGAATCTCTTAAAATGAATGCTCATATATGTAAAAGCAGAATAAAGAACATCAGATGAACATTTCTATGTAAACTAGGAAGATATCTTACTTTGAAATGTGCCCTGTAACCAATCTCCACTGTAGGAGGATTTAAAGAATCCAAATTGCATGCATGTTCTGGGAATAGCAAGGGAGCATGCTACTGGCATAGTCACTTTAATTTCCAATGAAGAGTAAGCAATTTTAATTTAAAATATTGAGAAATTGTGGTTAAATTAAATTAAAAGAGATTATTGTGAAATCCCATAAAATTAAAGCAATGCTATGTGTTAGCTGATCTTAATAAGTAAATCTCTGGCATACATATGATAAACACAAGTATACTTTTTTTCTCAAAATTGCAACATGGATAACAGAGTATGGGGGGTAGTTATCAAGCCGTCAACCTCAAATACGCTGGAATTCCGCAGCGTATTTGTGGCGAGGCTGATTCGCCTTAGTTATCAAAGGCTACAGACCGGCAAAAGTAGAATTTTGTGACGTAAAATTCGATCCGCCGGACTCCGTCTGACACAGATCGATTCTTACGTCACTGCAGATGTTCCGCACACAAGTACGGCACAATCTGACTACTTTTGCTAGTTATCAAAAAACTAGCAGGTACGCTCGGCACTTTTACGGCCCAGCGTACCTGGTTTTCAAACCACCACCATGGACGCGGCGGATCCCATAGGAATCAATGGGAGTCTGACCATAGCGAAAGTACAAGTTCGCTGCTGCCAGACATCCCATTGATTTCTATGGGAGCTGTCTACACCTAACACCCTAACATGTACCCCGAGTCTAAACACCACTAATCTGCACCCCTACACCGCCGCAACTAAATAAAGTTATTACCCCCTAAACCACCGCTCCCGGAGCCCATCGCAAGCTACTCTATACCTATTAACCCCTAAACCACCGCTCCAAGACCCTGCCGCAACCTATATTAAATTTATTAACCCCTATCCTGCCCCCCACTACACCGCCGCCACTGTAATAAAATTAACCCCTAAACCTAAGTCTAACACTAACCCTAACACCCCCCTAACTTAAACATTAATAAATAAATCTAAATAATATTTCTATTATTAACTAAGTTAATCCTATTTAAAACTAAATACTTACCTATAAAATAAACCCTAATGTAGCTACAATATAAATAATAATTATATTGTAGCTATCTTAGGATTTATTTTTATTTTACAGGCACCTTTCAATTTATTTTAACTAGGTACAATAGCTATTAAATAGTTATTAACTATTTAATAGCTACCTAGCTAAAATAAAGAGAAATTTACCTGTAAAATAAAAACTAACTAAAGTTACAATTACACCTAACACTACACTACACTTAAATAAATTATTCCTATTTAAAACTAAATACTTACCTGTAAAATAAACCCTAAGATAGCTACAGTATAATTAATAATTACATTGTAGATATCCTAGGAATTATATTTATTTTACAGGTAACTTTGTATTTATTTTAGCTAGTTAGAATAGCTATTAAATAGTTATTAACTATTTAATAACTACCTAGCTAAAAGAAATACAAAATTACCCGTAAAATAAATCCTAACCTAAGTTACAATTAAACCTAACACTACACTATCATTACATTAATTAAATAAATTAAATACAAATAACTACAATTAAATACAATTACATAAACTAACTAAAGTACAAAAAATAAAAAAAGCTAAGTTACAAAAAATAAAAAAAATAAGTTACAAACATTTAAAAAAAATATTACAACAATTTTAAGCTACTTACACCTAATCTAAGCCCCCTAATAAAATAACCCCCCCCAAAATAAAAAAATGCCCTACCCTATTCTACATTAATAAAGTTCAAAGCTCTTTTTACCTTACCAGCCCTTAAAAGGGCCTTTTGTGGGGGCATGCCCCAAAGAGTTCAGCTCTTGTGCCTGTAAAAGAACAATACAACCCCCCCAGCATTAAAACCCACCACCCACATACCCCTAATCTAACCCAAACCCCCTTAAAATAACCTAACACTAATCCCCTGAAGATCATCCTACCTTTAGTTGTCTTCACTCAGCCGAGCCACCGATGGAACTGAAGAGGACATCCGGACCGGCAGAAGTGATAAATCAAGGGGCGCTAAAGAAATCTTCCATCCAATGAAGTGATCCTCCAAGCGGCACTGAAGAAATCTTCCATCCGGGCGAGGTCATCTTCCAAGAGGCGCTGAAGAAGTCTTCTATCCGGGCGAGGTCATCTTCGAAGCCGGGTCTTGAATCTTCATCCCGCCGACGCGGAACATCCTTCTTTCCCGACGGACTACCGACGAATGAAGGCTCCTTTAAGGGACGTCATCCAAGATGGCGTCCCTTCAATTCCGATTGGCTGATAGGATTCTATCAGCCAATCGGAATTAAGGTAGGAAAAATCCAATCAGCCAATCAGATTGAGTTCGCATTCTATTGGCTGTTCCGATCAGGGTTTGTATTTTTCTTTTACAGGCAAAAGAGCTGAACTCTTTGGGGCATGCCCCCACAAAAGGCCCTTTTAAGGGCTGGTAAGGTAAAAGAGCTTTGAACTTTTTTAATGCAGAATAGGGTAGGGCATTTTTTTTATTTTGGGGGGGTTTGTTATTTTATTAGGGGGCTTAGATTAGGTGTAAGTAGCTTAAAATTGTTGTAATATTTTTTTAAATGTTTGTAACTTATTTTTTTTATTTTTTGTAAATTAGCTTTTTTATTTTTTGTACTTTACTTAGTTTATGTAATTGTATTTAATTGTAGTTATTTGTAGGTAGTTTATTTAATTTATTTAATGATAGTGTAGTGTTAGGTTTAATTGTAACTTAGGTTAGGATTTATTTTACAGGTAATTTTGTATTTCTTTTAGCTAGGTAGTTATTAAATAGTTAATAACTATTTAATAACTATTCTAACTAGCTAAAATAAATACAAAGTTACCTGTAAAATAAATATAAATGAGAATAGTGTATCCAGGCGCCAACAAATGGAGGCTAAGGTTAAGGTTTATCAATATTTATTCAAGATAATTCTTCTCTTATATACAGTTTAGTAGTTAAAAACTTGTAAAGACAATTTAAAACAATAATATGGTGATTAAAATCTATCAGAGACGCATGGATCCACGCTAAAAGAATTAAATTAAAAAACAATAATCTATAATCTTAAACTTAAACTTTAAGCAGGGTATAGATTTTAACAATGTGTGTTATTTAAACAATGTGTGTTATTTAAACAATTAGGTGTGATGGTGTGTGTGAGCATCTGCTCTACACTGTGATTGTGATGCGAAGTCAATTAGTGAACATTGTGTCTTAAAAGACAATAACAAAAAATAAATAACAAAAAATCAATAACAAAAAATCAATCTTGTGAAAAAAACAATCAGCAAACAGTCCTGTGAGCAAAAAATAGTCCTGTGAACAAAAAATAATAATAGTAGTATATGGGCAGTCCTGTGAGCAAAAGAATAATAATAATCCTGTGCAGTTGTAAAAATAAAAATGGAAATCAATTCAGTTGAAAACAAAAACTCGCTCCTGTGCGAGAGAAAAAAACACTTCTGTGTGGCAAATATCCAAAAAAACGTGATGTGTGTATCAAAAGAAAAATGTTGGAAAAACGATGCAAGGAATGAAATGATAAAAAACAGTGCTCTGTGGAGACTGAGCTCCAAGTTCAAAGTAAAAACAATTTGCTAGAAGTAACAAACAAATATGCCGATCGATAAAAACCTGTGGGGAAAAAAATAGATACAATGTGTAGATAATTTTTCAATCGTACCCTCCTAGTGGAATATAGCTTACCAGGTCTACGCGTTTCGGCCTTGTCTAGGCCTTTATCAAGACTAATGGTAAGCTGGTAGTTTGGGCCTTATATAGAGAACTCCAATCCGTGACCGGAAGTGCCAATTATCTGTGACTTCCGGTTTTTCGTTGTGATAGTTGTCTCTATATATATATATACTTATTTTATGTAAGTGATGTCTTATATATCTAGTGGTATATCATCTTATATAATGCCACAAGGGGTTTGTTTGGGGCACCTTTGGGGTGTTTTATTATTTCTTAACCTCCGTTTGTTTGATTACGTCACTTCCGGTTGGGGATAACTGGCCAAATCGTGCCTAAATTTCACTGTTAGAGACCAAAATTCTGGTCGAACCTTTATTATTATTTGTAATTATTTTGTTATATAATCATGATTGATCAGGATCCATTTATTTCGATCTCTAATATCTATTAGTTTTAGTTCCGATTTCCGGAAGACCCCATTGGATGTGACGTCACCACTGGCATACATTGATGATTGGTTTAACTAGTATGGCCCTATCAGCAAAGAGTGTAGTTTGTGTAAGAAGAGGGGAAGTTCAACTGGTATCTCTAATTCTGCCTATTGGGAATAGATACTTGCTGACATTATTCCTAACAGATTACGATAACTGGCGGAGATTGAAATTCTAAAATTGTATAAGTTACGAAAGTTAATAGAACACTTTTTACGTTTTCGTATACGTTTCTCATAAATTTCAGAGTGGGGTTAGATATTGTCAGTATTACCTTGTATTCATCAAATAAAGACCTTATATAATTTGCCTATGTCTGCGTAATTTTTTCTTTCTATTGTGTATGTGAAATTTCTCCTATAGTGAATCGTTAGTTAATTTAACAATATAGTCTATATTGATGTGTTCCTTTATGTTGTATATGTGAACATTCATCCATAGCTAATTGCTATTATGATAGTTCAACGGTTTTAATCCACTTGTTCTATAAGTATGCCTTTTTGGGTTAAAAACTATGAAAGATATTCTTTACCTACATATTGCGTTACTATAGTTGCTATTCATAGTTGCTCCAATTGTTAAGTGGATACACGCTAAGATTAAAAGGTCGTGTCTTAACTTGTGTGCTTTAACTTTTAGATATGTGTGCTTTAATTTTTAAATAGATGGGTGAATGGGGGTTTGTAGTCATGAGAGAAAAATGATGTTTATATAATATCTGGACGAGTTTTGACCATAATTATTTTATCAATTAATAGATTTGATAATGTGTTTGTACAGTGTGAATTCGAAAGTTGGTCTAAAACTTTCCCTTGATATTTAGACTCTAAATTAGGAGTTGATACATTTTAATTCTTTTTGGGGTTGAGGGTAACTACGAAGTAGGGATGAGATGGTTGTCTATTTTTACTTTGCTTTTGAAGCTTAGACTGCAAAGAGACTGCGATTTCTAGAGGATATTCTAGAGGAATTTTTGAATTTTTATTAAGTTTTTAGAGGGACGGCTAGAGTATCCTTGGCTGAAATGTATCTTTAGATACATAAATGTGAAACTGCCGTAATTTATTAAACTCAGGAAGGGGAAATGGGAAGGAGTCACGTACATATAGATCGAGTATGTTAAAGGAACCGTCCTATATATGTTCTAGATCTTTTTGCTAGCCTCTAATTCTTTTATATAGAGGCTGCTTGCTCTTATAGATGTAATTTATTTCATCAATGCTTACTGATGTATTTCTTCAATAAAGACTTATACCCAGAGGGGAGATAATCATAATTTTGATTTTAATCTTAATTTTCATTGGGCCCAATTAGAGGAGAGGGAAATACATACATATATATATATATATATATATATATTCATATATATTCTCGGTATGAACTTAATTAGATCAGATGAGACAAGTCTTCCTTATTGTTCAATCCTTTTGGGTGGAGACAGTCTAGATTAAAGATCCACTTTGATTCTGCGGATAACAGTTTTTTTGTGTAGTTTCCACCTCTCCAATCTTTTCCAATTTTCTGGATGCCCATATAGGTTAATTCTTTGATGTTTCCCTTATGTTTGATTGAAAAATGTCTGTACAGGGCTGTGTCCATATTCAACTTCTCTATTAGTAGTATGTGTTCGCGTATCCGGTCTTTTAGGATTCTTGACGTCTGGCCCACGTATTGAAGACCACATGAACACTGTAGCATGTATATCACTCCACTGTCTTGACATCTAATTAACTCTTTCACTTTGTGTTCTTCTTTAGTTGTGAAGCTGAAAAACGTGTTGGATTTCTTGCCACATTTGCAAGCCTTACATAGTAGACATGGAAAGAATCCTTTCACTTCTTTTCCAAATATGTCCGTTACCCCTTTCTTCTTCTTCTTCTCTATGGTTGGGGCTAGTCGACTCTTCAAATTCTTGGTTTTTCGGTATACGAACTTTGGTTTCTGTGGTAGTTTGTCACCAATTAGATCATCATCTCTTAGGAGTGACCAATGCTTCTGGAATATTTTTTCGATAATGTCCTTATTTTCGCTGTATTCCATGATCATGGCTACATTGATACAGTCATTTTCCACCGGAGATGTTCTCCTTTTGTATTTCAAAAGTTCCTTCCTTTCTGTATTATCGATTTCTTGAATTTTTTGGTCCAGCATACTCTCATCATATCCCCTTTCCAGAAATTTTCTTTTGATGACTTTGGCCTGCTCTTCCCATTTATCTTCTGTAGAACAGTTCTTCTTAATCCTTACCAATTGACCCTTGGGGATGTTGTTTTTCCAGCTCTTGTGGTGGCAACTCATACTATGTATATAGTTGTTACTATCGACATTTTTAAAATGTGTAGATGTTTCAATTTTACCCTCTTTTATTTCGATTTTAAGATCCAGGAAGATGAGTTCAGTGGTACTCCAGGTGTGAGTAAACCTTAGATTGTCTGTGCTGTTATTCATAACTTTAATGGTGTAGTCCAAATCTTCCTGAGTGCCTCTCCAGATGATGATGATGTCATCTATGTAGCGACGGTATAGGACCAGGTCCGCGTCCGCTGGGCATGACTCCCAGAAGATGTTTTCCCACTTGCCCATGTACAAGTTCGCATAGCTGGGCGCGAACCTGGTCCCCATGGCCGTGCCACAAATTTGTTGGTAGTATTTTCCTTCGTCATGGAAGTAGTTATGAGTCAATATATATTGGATTCCATCTAAGATAAATGTTTTTTGGTCATCCGGGATTTCAGGATCTTTATCCAGAAAGAATTTAACTGCTTCCAGCCCATCCTTGTGTGGGATGCATGTATATAATGACATCACATCACATGTCGCTAGGATATAGCCGTCCTCCCATGGTGTTTCTTCCAAAAGGTTCAGAACCTGAGTTGAGTCCTTGAGATATGAGGGTAACTGTTTTACATATCTCTGGAGGTTGAGATCTATGTATTCAGAAAGATTACTACTCAGGGAACCAATTCCCGAAATAATCGGTCTTCCTGGTGGCTTCTGTAGAGATTTATGAATCTTAGGTAGATGATAGATGACCGGTGTTATTGGATGATCTATATTGATGTAGTCGTATTCTTTTTTGTTTAGTATTCCCTGTTCTTTAGCTTTGTCCAAAATCAGTAGTAATTCCTTCTTATAAGCCCCTATCGGATTCGAGGGCAGCTGGCGATAAGTTCCTTGGTCGCTTAGTATCCTAGCGCATTCAAGCCTGTAGTCAGTTCGATCCATCACGACAATTCCTCCCCCTTTGTCTGCTGGTTTGATAATTAATTCATGGTTATCTTCCAGTGTTTTGATCGTCTTTATTTGTTGACGGGATAGATTCTGTGTCCTCAGTTTTAATTTTTTAGCTTGTAGCTCCTTAATTTCTTTGCAGACTATAGTTTCAAATGCCTCTATAGAGGCCCCCTTACTGCTTAAGGGAAAGAAGGATGATTTCGGTCTCAGACTTGTATGTCTATAGTCATCATTATGTTCCTGTGGTGTCCATGTTGTCCTTTCCAATGCTGATTTGACAAAAAACCTTTTCAATGTCAGTTTCCGAATAAATTCTTTCGTGTTAATGAAAGTTTGAAATTTGTTCAGGCTCCTAGTAGGAGCAAATGAGAGGCCGTATTTGAGCACGGAGTTTTCTTCTTTTGTCAAAGTGTGCGAACTTAGATTGAATATACCTTCGGTGTTATCCGTGGTTAATCCTTCATCTTTTTTATTGATGTTTTTGTTTACTTTGGCCCCTCCTCTCCTTCCTCGGTGTGTCTTCTTCTTGAAGAAGTTGTTGGTCTGTCCGGGCCTGTCTCTCTCTGAGGCCTCAGGGGTCTGTTTTTCTCCCTGTTTATATTTGTAAACAGGGAGAAAAACAGACCCCTGAGGCCTCAGAGAGAGACAGGCCCGGACAGACCAACAACTTCTTCAAGAAGAAGACACACCGAGGAAGGAGAGGAGGGGCCAAAGTAAACAAAAACATCAATAAAAAAGATAAAGGATTAACCACGGATAACACCGAAGGTATATTCAATCTAAGTTCGCACACTTTGACAAAAGAAGAAAACTCCGTGCTCAAATACGGCCTCTCATTTGCTCCTACTAGGAGCCTGAACAAATTTCAAACTTTCATTAACACGAAAGAATTTATTCGGAAACTGACATTGAAAAGGTTTTTTGTCAAATCAGCATTGGAAAGGACAACATGGACACCACAGGAACATAATGATGACTATAGACATACAAGTCTGAGACCGAAATCATCCTTCTTTCCCTTAAGCAGTAAGGGGGCCTCTATAGAGGCATTTGAAACTATAGTCTGCAAAGAAATTAAGGAGCTACAAGCTAAAAAATTAAAACTGAGGACACAGAATCTATCCCGTCAACAAATAAAGACGATCAAAACACTGGAAGATAACCATGAATTAATTATCAAACCAGCAGACAAAGGGGGAGGAATTGTCGTGATGGATTGAACTGACTACAGGCTTGAATGCGCTAGGATACTAAGCGACCAAGGAACTTATCGCCAGCTGCCCTCGAATCCGATAGGGGCTTATAAGAAGGAATTACTACTGATTTTGGACAAAGCTAAAGAACAGGGAATACTAAACAAAAAAGAATACGACTACATCAATATAGATCATCCAATAACACCGGTCATCTATCATCTACCTAAGATTCATAAATCTCTACAGAAGCCACCAGGAAGACCGATTATTTCGGGAATTGGTTCCCTGAGTAGTAATCTTTCTGAATACATAGATCTCAACCTCCAGAGATATGTAAAACAGTTACCCTCATATCTCAAGGACTCAACTCAGGTTCTGAACCTTTTGGAAGAAACACCATGGGAGGACGGCTATATCCTAGCGACATGTGATGTGATGTCATTATATACATGCATCCCACACAAGGATGGGCTGGAAGCAGTTAAATTCTTTCTGGATAAAGATCCTGAAATCCCGGATGACCAAAAAACATTTATCTTAGATGGAATCCAATATATATTGACTCATAACTACTTCCATGACGAAGGAAAATACTACCAACAAATTTGTGGCACGGCCATGGGGACCAGGTTCGCGCCCAGCTATGCGAACTTGTACATGGGCAAGTGGGAAAACATCTTCTGGGAGTCATGCCCAGCGGACGCGGACCTGGTCCTATACCGTCGCTACATAGATGACATCATCATCATCTGGAGAGGCACTCAGGAAGATTTGGACTACACCATTAAAGTTATGAATAACAGCACAGACAATCTAAGGTTTACTCACACCTGGAGTACCACTGAACTCATCTTCCTGGATCTTAAAATCGAAATAAAAGAGGGTAAAATTGAAACATCTACACATTTTAAAAATGTCGATAGTAACAACTATATACATAGTATGAGTTGCCACCACAAGAGCTGGAAAAACAACATCCCCAAGGGTCAATTGGTAAGGATTAAGAAGAACTGTTCTACAGAAGATAAATGGGAAGAGCAGGCCAAAGTCATCAAAAGAAAATTTCTGGAAAGGGGATATGATGAGAGTATGCTGGACCAAAAAATTCAAGAAATCGATAATACAGAAAGGAAGGAACTTTTGAAATACAAAAGGAGAACATCTCCGGTGGAAAATGACTGTATCAATGTAGCCATGATCACGGAATACAGCGAAAATAAGGACATTATCGAAAAAATATTCCAGAAGCATTGGTCACTCCTAAGAGATGATGATCTAATTGGTGACAAACTACCACAGAAACCAAAGTTCGTATACCGAAAAACCAAGAATTTGAAGAGTCGACTAGCCCCAACCATAGAGAAGAAGAAGAAGAAAGGGGTAACGGACATATTTGGAAAAGAAGTGAAAGGATTCTTTCCATGTCTACTATGTAAGGCTTGCAAATGTGGCAAGAAATCCAACACGTTTTTCAGCTTCACAACTAAAGAAGAACACAAAGTGAAAGAGTTAATTAGATGTCAAGACAGTGGAGTGATATACATGCTACAGTGTTCATGTGGTCTTCAATACGTGGGCCAGACGTCAAGAATCCTAAAAGACCGGATACGCGAACACATACTACTAATAGAGAAGTTGAATATGGACACAGCCCTGTACAGACATTTTTCAATCAAACATAAGGGAAACATCAAAGAATTAACCTATATGGGCATCCAGAAAATTGGAAAAGATTGGAGAGGTGGAAACTACACAAAAAAACTGTTATCCGCAGAATCAAAGTGGATCTTTAATCTAGACTGTCTCCACCCAAAAGGATTGAACAATAAGGAAGACTTGTCTCATCTGATCTAATTAAGTTCATACCGAGAATATATATGAATATATATATATATATATATATATATGTATGAATTTCCCTCTCCTCTAATTGGGCCCAATGAAAATTAAGATTAAAATCAAAATTATGATTATCTCCCCTCTGGGTATAAGTCTTTATTGAAGAAATACATCAGTAAGCATTGATGAAATAAATTACATCTATTAGAGCAAGCAGCCTCTATATAAAAGAATTAGAGGCTAGCAAAAAGATCTAGAACATATATAGGACGGTTCCTTTAACATACTCGATCTATATGTACGTGACTCCTTCCCATTTCCCCTTCCTGAGTTTAATAAATTACGGCAGTTTCACATTTATGTATCTAAAGATACATTTCAGCCAAGGATACTCTAGCCGTCCCTCTAAAAACTTAATAAAAATTCAAAAATTCCTCTAGAATATCCTCTAGAAATCGCAGTCTCTTTGCAGTCTAAGCTTCAAAAGCAAAGTAAAAATAGACAACCATCTCATCCCTACTTCGTAGTTACCCTCAACCCCAAAAAGAATTAAAATGTATCAACTCCTAATTTAGAGTCTAAATATCAAGGGAAAGTTTTAGACCAACTTTCGAATTCACACTGTACAAACACATTATCAAATCTATTAATTGATAAAATAATTATGGTCAAAACTCGTCCAGATATTATATAAACATCATTTTTCTCTCATGACTACAAACCCCCATTCACCCATCTATTTAAAAATTAAAGCACACATATCTAAAAGTTAAAGCACACAAGTTAAGACACGACCTTTTAATCTTAGCGTGTATCCACTTAACAATTGGAGCAACTATGAATAGCAACTATAGTAACGCAATATGTAGGTAAAGAATATCTTTCATAGTTTTTAACCCAAAAAGGCATACTTATAGAACAAGTGGATTAAAACCGTTGAACTATCATAATAGCAATTAGCTATGGATGAATGTTCACATATACAACATAAAGGAACACATCAATATAGACTATATTGTTAAATTAACTAACGATTCACTATAGGAGAAATTTCACATACACAATAGAAAGAAAAAATTACGCAGACATAGGCAAATTATATAAGGTCTTTATTTGATGAATACAAGGTAATACTGACAATATCTAACCCCACTCTGAAATTTATGAGAAACGTATACGAAAACGTAAAAAGTGTTCTATTAACTTTCGTAACTTATACAATTTTAGAATTTCAATCTCCGCCAGTTATCGTAATCTGTTAGGAATAATGTCAGCAAGTATCTATTCCCAATAGGCAGAATTAGAGATACCAGTTGAACTTCCCCTCTTCTTACACAAACTACATTCTTTGCTGATAGGGCCATACTAGTTAAACCAATCATCAATGTATACCAGTGGTGACGTCACATCCAATGGGGTCTTCCGGAAATCGGAACTAAAACTAATAGATGTCAGCCGCTCAGGAATCAATCCGGGATGTAACCCAACTGCTAGCGTGAATTGAAAGCACACGCTAGCACACTGAGAAATATCCAGGACGTGACCCACTCAGGAAGCAGATTAGAAGATAACAAAAATGAATATTGTTCCAGAATGCAGGAAAGCCACAAAGGATAAAACGTCCCTTTAAGTAGTTCAAAGAACAAAAAGGAAATGCTCTTACTTGAAGCTTCTGAAAAAGGTCCTCTTTAGCAGGCTTGTAAAACAAAGGAAAAGTTCTCTTTTGCAGCTTGTAAAAGTATAATGTCCCTTTAAGCAGGTTTATAACAAACAGAAAGGCAAAGTTCTCTTTTGCAGCTTGTAAAAGTAAATGTCCCTTTTAAGCAGGTGTATAACAAACAGAAAGGCAAAATTCTCTTTTGCAGCTTGTAAAAGTAAATGTCCCTTTTAAGCAGGTGTATAACAAACAGAAAGGCAAAGTTCTCTTTTGCAGCTTGTAAAAGTAAATGTCCCTTTTAAGCAGGTGTATAACAAACAGAAAGGCAAAGTTCTCTTTTGCAGCTTGTAAAAGTAAATGTCCCTTTAAGCAGGTGTATAACAAACAGAAAGGCAAAGTTCTCTTTTGCAGCTTGTAAAAGTAAATGTCCCTTTTAAGCAGGTGTATAAAAAACAGAAAGGCAAAGTTCTCTTTTGCAGCTTGTAAAAGTAAATGTCCCTTTTAAGCAGGTGTTGTTTAACAAAGAATAGGTTTAAAGGTAAAGGCCAAAGCAAGGTCAGGCAGGCAGAAGTCGGCATCCAAATATCAGCAAAAGGTATTGGCAAAAGACAGGGTCAGGCAAGCAGAAGTCGGCATCAAAGTATCAGCAAAAGGGTAATAGCTACAGGCAAGGTCAGGCAGGCAGAAGTCAATGTCCAAATATCAGCAAGTAGGGATTAGGCAAGAGGCTTGGTCAGGCAGGCAGAAGTCGGTACACAGAAGAACAAAACTGATATGGTACTCACAATCCAGGGAAACAACAAACGGGCCCAGATTCAGATCTCCCGCCGAGATTTAAAGGGCAGAGCGTAACCGTCATCAGAGGGGTGTGAGAGAAAGCGTCATGTTGCTAAGCAACATGACGTCAGAGACACAGAGGAGTTCCGGGAGCCGCGGCGACACGGCGATGAACGGAAGCGCTCATGACAGCACCCCCTCCTCAAGGACCCCTCCGGGGGACAGGACCAGGTCTATCAGGATGAGTCTTGTGGAAGGACTTGACCAATATAGGAGCATTTACTTGATGAGCAGGTTCCCAAGAACGTTCCGTGACTGGATAACCCTTCCAATGAATGAGATAATACAATTTCTTGCCCCGCAATTTGGAATCTAAAATATGGCTGATCTCAAACTCAGGATGTCCATGCACCAATAACGGTGGAGGTTTAGAAAAAGGCTTAGAATACCTGTTAAACATCACAGGTTTTAAAAGAGAAACATGAAATACTGGATGGACTTTGAGAGACTTGGGTAAAGCTACCCGATAAGCAGTGGAACATACCTGACCCAGTATTCGGAAAGGACCCACATATCGTGGTCCCAATTTGTTAGAAGGTTGTTTCAGGCGAAGAAATCGAGAGGAAATCCAAACTTTATCAACAGGGCGATATTTGAGAGACTTTTTCCGTCGAAGATCCGAAAAGAACTTGTAACGTCTAGAAGTTACAGAAAGAATACGATGTATCTTCTGCCAATGTCGAGTTAATCTTCGGGCTGTAAGATCAGAAGCAGGATTCACTGTGGAGGAAGTATGCAAAGGGAATGTCCTAGGCTGATATCCGTAAGCTGCATGAAAAGGAGAAGTCTGAAGGGAGGAATTGTACCGGGCATTATGGGCCAATTCAGCCAAAGGAAGGTAAGAAGTCCAGTTTGAATGATAATGATCCACATAATGTCTAAGATAAGTTTCAAGACACTGGTTTACTCTTTCAGTCTGACCATTCGATTGTGGGTGGTGAGAAGTAGAGAGAGATATAGTAGTACCAAAATGTTTACAAAGTGACCTCCAAAATCGAGAAACGAATTGTACCCCTCTATCTGAAACAATATCTAGAGGAAATCCATGGATTCTTACAATATGTAGAATAAAAAGTTCAGAGAGTCTTTTGGCAGATGGTAATCCTGGCAAGGGTACAAAATGAGCCATCTTAGTGAACCTGTCGACCACCACCCAGATAGTATTGTTCCCAGTGGACAAGGGAAGATCGGTAATAAAGTCCATGGATACATGAGTCCAAGGCTGGTGAGGTATAGGCAATGGTTGGAGTAATCCTGAAGGAAGTTGGCGTGGAGTTTTGTTCATGGCACATTGTGTGCATACTGAGACGTAATCCTTCACATCTTGAGAGAGTGTAGGCCACCAGACATGTTGTTTGAGGTTTCGAGTGGTAATACTGATGCCAGGATGTCCAGAAAGGGGACTATCATGAGCCCAAAATAAAATCTTGGAACGAAGGCGTTCAGGAACAAAGAGTAAACCATTGGGAGGTTTACAGGACAAAGGAAGATGCTCTTGAGCGGACTGTAATTCTTGTAACCAAGAAGTTGTTAACTGGGCAATGACTTCATGAGGTTGGAGAATGGTACCAGACTCAGGAACTGGGGTATCTTGAAATTGTCTGGAAAGTGCGTCTGCTTTAATATTTTTTGATCCAGGTATGTAAGACAAATTATAGTGAAACCGAGAGAAGAATAAGGACCAGCGTGCTTGCCTGGAATTTAGTCGTTTGGCTGTTTGGAGATACAGAAGGTTCTTATGATCAGTAAGTATAGTAAACGGCAAAGAAGTACCTTCCAGCCAATGTCTCCATTCATCCAATGCCATCTTGATGGCAAGCAACTCTTTATTCCCTACGTCATAGTTAAATTCGGAAGGAGTGAATTTTTTAGAGAAAAAAGCAACAGGATGAATCCTTCCAGTCTCTGGTATTCTTTGAGACAGAACCGCTCCAGCAGCAACAGAGGAAGCATCCACCTCCAGAATAAATTGAAACTCAGGATTTGGATGACGAAGGATAGGAGCTGAGGAAAAAGCTTCTTTGAGAGATTCAAAAGCTTCTATAGCCTCAGACGGCCATACTTTACAGTTTTGTCCTTTTCTTGTGAGAGAAGTAAGAGGAGAAGTAATAGTAGCAAAATTCTTGATGAACTTTCTGTAATAATTGGCGAAGCCTAGGAAACGTTGTAAAGCCTTCAAAGAATCAGGTCTAGGCCAATCCAAAATGGCAGAAAGTTTAGTAGGGTCCATTTCGAATCCAGATGCCGATATTACATAACCCAGAAAGGGTATGGATTTTTGATGGAAAGAACATTTCTCCAGTTTAGCAAACAGATGGAATTCTCTTAGACGTTGAAGTACTTTCTTGACGTGGTGCACATGATCTTGGTGGTTCTGAGAAAAAATTAAGATGTCGTCCAGATATATGATAACAAAAATATTCAAAAAATCACGAAAGATCTCATTTACAAAATGCTGGAAAACCGCCGGAGCATTGCATAGCCCGAAGGGCATGACCAGATATTCATAATGCCCAAATCGAGTGTTAAAGGCAGTCTTCCACTCATCTCCTTTGCGTATACGGATCAAGTTGTATGCACCACGTAGGTCGAGTTTGGTGAAAATGGTGGCTCCCTGAAGATAAGTAAAAAGTTCAGGAATAAGGGGCAGAGGATAACTGTTCTTGATGGTAATCTGATTCAATCCACGATAATCAATACAGGGTCTTAATCCGCCATCCTTTTTTCCCACAAAAAAGAAACCAGCCCCTACAGGGGAAGAGGAGGGTCGAATAAATCATCTAGCCAGATTGTCTTTTATATATTCTTCCAGAGCCATGTTTTCTGGTTTAGAAAGTGGATATGTCTTGCCTCGAGGATAGGCAGCCCCAGGAAGGAGGTCAATGGGACAATCAAAAGGGCGATGAGGAGGAAGACATTCCGCTTCTTTTTTGGAGAAGACATCCACAAAGTCATGGTAATGCATAGGTAAGGATTCCGGAGTTTCAACTGTGAGAGCAATAGTGAGTGGTAACTTAGTAATCTTTTGAAGACATTTAGTCTGGCATGTAGATCCCCAGGAAGTGAGTTCACCGAAAGTCCAAGAAAAAATGGGATTGTGAATCTGGAGCCAGGGTAGTCCCAAGATAATGGGAATTGCGGAGTGGGAATGACATCGAAACAAATTGTCTCAGAATGAAGTATTCCTACGGTGAGGATTAAGGGTTGAGTAGAAAACTGAATGTATCCAGAACCCAAAGGATCTCCACTGACCGTAGAGACTGAAATGGAATACTCCTTCTTTAGTAAGGGTATAGAATGAGTAGAAACAAATGTAGAGTCAATGAACACACCTCCAGCACCAGAATCAATTAGAGCTTGGGTATAGATCTTCTTATGTCCAATTAGAAGAGTTACTGGAACAAAGAGTTTCTTGTATAGGGAATGACCACTATTTTGGCTTAACTCAGTTCCCTGGACTAGAGTTAAGCCCTGGCTTTTACTGGCCTAGTAGGACAATCCCTTAATAAATGTCCTTTAAGGCCACAGTACAGACATAAGCCAAGAGTCCGTCTTCTTAAGCGTTCAGTCTCAGTTAATTTTATACTTCCTACTTCCATGGGTTCAGCCTGATCAGTAGTAGGAGAGGCTGGAGTGACTGGATTAGAAAAACGAGGAGCTAAACGAAAAGGAGTTCGAGTGGAAGTCCTCTGTGTTCTATCCTTTTCTTGTTGGCGTTCACGAAACCTGGCGTCGAGACTGATACAGAGATTTATTAAGGCTTCTAAGGACTCTGGAAGTTCACGATACACCAATTCATCCTTGAGACGCTCAGAAAGTCCTTTACGGAAAGCGGCTCTGAGTGCTCCCTGATTCCAAGTGGTTTCAGAAGCAAGGGTGCGGAACTCAATTGCATATTGAGAGACTGGTTGATTTCCTTGACGTAAATCCAGGAGAGTTGCTTCAGCAGCGGATGACCTTCCAGGTTTATCGAATACGTTTGAGAATGTAGATAGAAATGTATCAACATCCAACAGTATAGGATCATTCTTTTCTAGCAAAGGTGACACCCAAGCCAAGGCTTTTCCTTTCATTAAGGAAATAAGAAACGTGATTCTAGAAGAGGCAGTAGCAAAGAGAGTAGGGCTATTTCGGAAATGAAGACGGCATTGATTCAAAAAGCCTCTACATTCTTCAGGATTCCCATCATATTTATCCGGAAGAGGAATCCTGGGACTTAGTTGTACCTGAGACTGATTGTTAGGAATCGGAGGAGGTAATGCCTCAATCGGATTTGGATTGGGATTAGGATTGGGAGGTGCGGTAGCAACCAAATTTTGTAATAGAGCAGTAATTTGATCAAGTTTAGTGTCCAGAGACTGCAAGTGAGTGGCATGAGAACCCAAGAGCTGTCCCTGGTGAGCCACGGCCATAGATAATTCAGTGGGGTCCATTTTTATGGCCCGTTTGTAATGTCAGCCGCTCAGGAATCAATCCGGGATGTAACCCAACTGCTAGCGTGAATTGAAAGCACACGCTAGCACACTGAGAAATATCCAGGACGTGACCCACTCAGGAAGCAGATTAGAAGATAACAAAAATGAATATTGTTCCAGAATGCAGGAAAGCACAAAGGATAAAACGTCCCTTTAAGTAGTTCAAAGAACAAAAAGGAAATGCTCTTACTTGAAGCTTCTGAAAAAGGTCCTCTTTAGCAGGCTTGTAAAACAAAGGAAAAGTTCTCTTTTGCAGCTTGTAAAAGTATAATGTCCCTTTAAGCAGGTTTATAACAAACAGAAAGGCAAAGTTCTCTTTTGCAGCTTGTAAAAGTAAATGTCCCTTTTAAGCAGGTGTATAACAAACAGAAAGGCAAAATTCTCTTTTGCAGCTTGTAAAAGTAAATGTCCCTTTTAAGCAGGTGTATAACAAACAGAAAGGCAAAGTTCTCTTTTGCAGCTTGTAAAAGTAAATGTCCCTTTTAAGCAGGTGTATAACAAACAGAAAGGCAAAGTTCTCTTTTGCAGCTTGTAAAAGTAAATGTCCCTTTAAGCAGGTGTATAACAAACAGAAAGGCAAAGTTCTCTTTTGCAGCTTGTAAAAGTAAATGTCCCTTTTAAGCAGGTGTATAAAAAACAGAAAGGCAAAGTTCTCTTTTGCAGCTTGTAAAAGTAAATGTCCCTTTTAAGCAGGTGTTGTTTAACAAAGAATAGGTTTAAAGGTAAAGGCCAAAGCAAGGTCAGGCAGGCAGAAGTCGGCATCCAAATATCAGCAAAAGGTATTGGCAAAAGACAGGGTCAGGCAAGCAGAAGTCGGCATCAAAGTATCAGCAAAAGGGTAATAGCTACAGGCAAGGTCAGGCAGGCAGAAGTCAATGTCCAAATATCAGCAAGTAGGGATTAGGCAAGAGGCTTGGTCAGGCAGGCAGAAGTCGGTACACAGAAGAACAAAACTGATATGGTACTCACAATCCAGGGAAACAACAAACGGGCCCAGATTCAGATCTCCCGCCGAGATTTAAAGGGCAGAGCGTAACCGTCATCAGAGGGGTGTGAGAGAAAGCGTCATGTTGCTAAGCAACATGACGTCAGAGACACAGAGGAGTTCCGGGAGCCGCGGCGACACGGCGATGAACGGAAGCGCTCATGACAATAGATATTAGAGATCGAAATAAATGGATCCTGATCAATCATGATTATATAACAAAATAATTACAAATAATAATAAAGGTTCGACCAGAATTTTGGTCTCTAACAGTGAAATTTAGGCACGATTTGGCCAGTTATCCCCAACCGGAAGTGACGTAATCAAACAAACGGAGGTTAAGAAATAATAAAACACCCCAAAGGTGCCCCAAACAAACCCCTTGTGGCATTATATAAGATGATATACCACTAGATATATAAGACATTACTTACATAAAATAAGTATATATATATATATAGAGACAACTATCACAACGAAAAACCGGAAGTCACAGATAATTGGCACTTCCGGTCACGGATTGGAGTTCTCTATATAAGGCCCAAACTACCAGCTTACCATTAGTCTTGATAAAGGCCTAGACAAGGCCGAAACGCGTAGACCTGGTAAGCTATATTCCACTAGGAGGGTACGATTGAAAAATTATCTACACATTGTATCTATTTTTTTCCCCACAGGTTTTTATCGATCGGCATATTTGTTTGTTACTTCTAGCAAATTGTTTTTACTTTAAACTTGGAGCTCAGTCTCCACAGAGCACTGTTTTTTATCATTTCATTCCTTGCATCGTTTTTCCAACATTTTTCTTTTGATACACACATCACGTTTTTTTGGATATTTGCCACACAGAAGTGTTTTTTTCTCTCGCACAGGAGCGAGTTTTTGTTTTCAACTGAATTGATTTCCATTTTTATTTTTACAACTGCACAGGATTATTATTATTCTTTTGCTCACAGGACTGCCCATATACTACTATTATTATTTTTTGTTCACAGGACTATTTTTTGCTCACAGGACTGTTTGCTGATTGTTTTTTTCACAAGATTGATTTTTTGTTATTGATTTTTTGTTATTTATTTTTTGTTATTGTCTTTTAAGACACAATGTTCACTAATTGACTTCGCATCACAATCACAGTGTAGAGCAGATGCTCACACACACCATCACACCTAATTGTTTAAATAACACACATTGTTTAAATAACACACATTGTTAAAATCTATACCCTGCTTAAAGTTTAAGTTTAAGATTATAGATTATTGTTTTTTAATTTAATTCTTTTAGCGTGGATCCATGCGTCTCTGATAGATTTTAATCACCATATTATTGTTTTAAATTGTCTTTAACTACTAAACTGTATATAAGAGAAGAATTATCTTGAATAAATATTGATAAACCTTAACCTTAGCCTCCATTTGTTGGTGCCTGGATACACTATTCTCATTTGATTATATCTAGGTGGCAGCTAGGTACCACCATCATCCGGGCACACAAGGTATAGTTGGCGCTGAGATATACGTACACTTAAATAAATATAAATCCTAGGATAGCTACAATGTAATTATTATTTATATTGTAGCTATCTTAGGGTTTATTTTACAGGTAAGTATTTTGTTTTAAATAGGAATAATTTATTAAAGTATAGTGTAGTGTTAGGTGTAATTGTAACTTAGGTTAGTTTTTATTTTACAGGTAAATTTCTCTTTATTTTAGCTAGGTAGCTATTAAATAGTTAATAACTATTTAATAGCTATTGTACCTAGTTAAAAAAAATTGAAAGGTGCCTGTAAAATAAAAATAAATCCTAAGATAGCTACAATATAATTATTATTTATATTGTAGCTATATTAGGGTTTATTTTAAAGGTAAGTATTTAGTTTTAAATAGGATTAATTTAGTTAATAAGAGAAATATTATTTAGATTTATTTAATTAATGTTTAAGTTAGGGGGGTGTTAGGGTTAGTGTTAGACTTAGGTTTAGGGGTTAATAATTTTATTACAGTGGCGGCGGTGTAGTGGGGGGCAGGATAGGGGTTAATAAATTTATTATAGGTGGCGACGGTGTAGAGGGGGCAGGATAGGGGTTAATAAATTTAATATAGGTTGCAGCGGGGTCAGGGAGCGGCGGTTTAGGGGTTAAACTATTTATTTAGTTGCGGCGAGGTGCGGGATCAGCAGGATAGGGGTTAATAACTTTATTATAGAGGGCGACGGTGTAGGGGGGGCAGGATAGGGGTTACTAGGTATAATGTAGGTGGCAGCGGTGTCCGGGAGCGGCGGTTTAGGGGTTAATACATTTATAAGACTTGCGGCGGGGTCTAGGAGCGGCAGTTTAGGGGTTAATACATTTATAAGACTTGCGGCAGGGTCTAGGAGCGGCGGTTTAGGGGTTAGTAACTTTATTTCGTTGCGGGGGGCTCCGGGGGCGCTGGTATAGGGGGTAGAACAGTGTAGTTTAGTGTGAGTGCTTAGTGACAGGCTAGCAAGAAAGCTGTCAAACAGCCGAAGAGCAGCGAGATTGGATGAGTGATAACTCTCACAGTCCGCTGCTCATTGCCCCGCAGCTTTTTGAGAGCTTTATTTGATAACTTAGGCGTATTTTTTCAGGTCCGCGGCGGCGAAGGTAGGCGAGCTTAGGCGGGCGTATTGGGCCAGCGAAGGCAGGAAAGTTGACACGTTGATAACTACCCCCATTGTATGCAGAATAACATGTCATTTTAAACATAATGAAAAAAAATCAAGAACTGCAAATTCAATCCAAAGAGTATATTCTAATATTTCTGACAATAAGTTTATCTTTTAAAAATATTACATTCTATAAATATGACCTTTTGAAATGACTACATATTTTAAAATCTGATTGGCTGATTCAATCAGCCAATCAGATTTTTCTACCTTAATTCCGATTGGCTGATAGAATCCTATCAGCCAATCGGAATTCGATGGACACCATCTTGGATGACGTCATTTAAAGGAACATCATTCGTCGTTCAGTCGTCGTGCCGGATGGATGCTCCGCAGCGGAGGAGCGAAGAAAGAAGATTGAAGATGCCGCTTTGCTTGAAGACATCACCGGATGGAAGAAGACTCTCTGCCGCTTGCTTGAAGACATCGCCGGATGGAAGAAGACTCTCTGCCGCTTGCTTGAAGACATCACCCGGATGGAAGAAGACTTCTTTGCCGCTTGATTGAAGACATCGCCCGGATCGGATGAAGAGTTCTGCCCGGCTGGGTGAATACAAGGTAGGGAGATCTTCAGGGGGTAGTGTTAGGTTTATTTAAGGGGGTTTGGGTTAGAGTAGGGGTATGTGGGTGGTGGGTTGTAATGTTGTGGGGTGGTATTGTGTTTTTTTTTCAGGCAAAAGAGCAGTTTTCTTTGGGGCATGCCCCTCAAAAGGCCCTTTTAAGGGCTGGTAAGGTAAAAGAGCTAACTTTTTTAAATTAGAATATTGTAGGAATTTTTTTTTATTTTGGGGGGCTTTATTATTTTATTAGGGGGCTTAGAATAGGTGTAATTAGCTTAAAAATCTTGTAATCTTTTTTTATTTTTTGTAATTTAGTGTTTTTTTTTTTTGTAATTTAGTTTAGTTTATTTAATTGTATTTTAGTTTAGATATTTGTATTTATTGACAGTTTAGGTGTATTTGTAACTTAGGTTAGGATTTATTTTACAGGTAATTGGTAATTATTTTAACTAGGTAGCTATTAACTATTTAATAGCTATTGTACCTAGTTAAAATAAATACCAAGTTACCTGTAAAATAAATATAAACCCTAAAATAGCTACAATGTAATTATTAATTATATTGTAGCTATCTTAGGGTTTATTTTATAGGTAAGTATTTAGATTTAAATAGGAATATTTTAATTAATAATATTAATATTAGATTTATTTTAATAAGAGTTTAGTTAGGGATGTTAGAGTTAGATAGGGTTATTATACTTAATATATATATAATATAATAACAATATTAACTATATTAACTCTAATATAATTAGGGTTAATATAGTTAATATATATAATATAATAACTATATTAACTATATTAACCCTAATATAATTAGGGTTAATATAGTTAATATAGCTGGCGGCGGTGTAGGGGGATTAGATTAGGGGTTAATGTGTTTTATATAGGTGGCGGCGGTGTAGGGGGATTAGATTAGGGGTTAATGTGTTTAATATAGGTGGCGGCGGTGCAGGGGGATTAGATTATGGGTTAATAAATTTATTATAGGTGGCGGCGGGGTAGGGGGATTTAGATTCGATGCAAAAGAGCTGTTTACTTTGTGACAAAGCCCCACCAAAAGCCCTTTTAAGGGCTGGTAAAAGAGCTGAATTCTTTGGGGCATGCCCCGCAAAAAGCCCTTTTAAGGGCTGGCAATAGAGCAGTTTACTTTGGGGTAATGCCACGCAAAAAGCCCTTTTCAGAGCTATTTGTAGGGTTATACTTAGGTTTAGTGGTAGGGATAGTTTAGTATTTTAGGGGTTAAATAGTTTATTATAGCTGGCGGCGGGGTAGGGGGATTAGATTAGGGGTTAATAAATTTAATATAGGTGGCGGTGGGGTAGGGGGATTAGATTAGGTCTTAAATAATTTAATATAGGTGGCGGCGGGGTAGGGGGATTAAATTAGGGGTTAATTAATTTAATATAGGTGGTGGCGGGGTAGGGGGATTAGATTAGGGGTTAAATAATTTAATATAGGTTGCGGCGGGGTAGGGGGATTAGATTAGGTGTTAAATAATTTAATATATGTGGCGGCGGTGTAGGGGGATTAAATTAGGGGTTAATAATTTAAAAATAGATGGCGGCGGGGTAGGGGCTCACTTTAGGGGGTAGGTAAGGTAGATGGCGGCGGGGTAGGGGCTCACATTAGGGGGTTATATATTTAATATAGCTGGCGGCGGGGTCCGGCAGCAGCGGTTTAGGGGTTAATAACTTTATTAGGTGGCGGCGGGGTCCAGGAGCGGCGGTTTAGGGGTTAATACATTTTTTATTGTTAGGATAGTGAGGGAGGGATAGCGGATAGAGGGTAAGACGTGTCGGGGTATGTTAGGGAGGCGTGTTAGACAGTATGGGAGATTTATTAATTTAGTAAGGTTTTGTAGGCGCCGGCAGTTTCTAAAGTGCTGTAAGTCACTGGCGACTCCAGAAATTTGTACTTACGCAGATTTCTGGACATCGCTGGTTTGTGAGACTTACGGCACTTTAGCATCTGACGGCGCCGTATATAGGATAGCTCGAGTTGCGAGCTGAAACTGTGGGCGGTGAGGGTTCCCTCGCTTGCGCCGCAAACTACGCTGCATATTGGATCGTGCCCCAGAAGTTTTTACTCTAGAACTGTTTTCTTTAAGAATAAAATCCAGCCAAGGTTTTTTCATGGCACCAGATTTATGAACAGATGAGAAGGATAATGACAAGAATAAGTGCAGCAACTAAATAACGCCTAGATTACGAGTTTTGTCGGTAAGGCTGTGCGGTGCTAACGAGCAGTTTCCCTCACTGCTCACCTACAGACAACGCTGGTATTACAGGTTTTTACAAACCCGGCGTTAGCCTCAAAAAAGTGAGCGTAGAGCAAAATTTAGCTCCACATCTCACCTCAATACCTTACGTTAGCAGTGAGCTGGCAAAACTTGCTCATGCACGATTTCCCCATAGGAATCAATGGGGCATAGCCGGCTGAAAAAAAACCTAACACCTGCAAAAAAGCAGCGTAAAGCTCCTAACGCAGCCCCATTGATTCCTATGGGGAAATAATTTTTATATCTACACCTAACACCCTAACATGAACCCAGAGTCTAAACACCCCTAATCTTACACTTATTAACCCATAATCCGCTGCCCCCAACATCTCCGACACCTGCATAATATTATTAACCCCTAATCTGCCGCTCAGGACACCGCCGCCACCTACATTATAGTTATGAACCCCTAATCTGCTGCCCCCAACATCGCCAAATCTACATTATATTTATTAACCTCTAATCTGCCGCCCCCAATGTCGCCGCAACCTACCTACACTTATTAACCCCTAATCTGCTGCCCCAATTTCACCACCACTATATTAAAGTTATTAACCCCTAAACCTAAAGTCTAACCCTAACCCTAACTTACATATAATTTTATTAAATCTAAATAAAATAACTATCATTAACTAAATTATTCCTGTTTAAAACGAAATACTTACCTATAAAATAAACCCTAAGCTAGCTACAATATAACTAATAGTTAAATTGTAGCTAGCTTAGGGTTTATTTTTAATTTACAGGCAACTTTGTACTTATTTTAACTAGGTACAATAGTTATTAAATAGTTATTAACTATTTAATAGCTACCTAGTTAAAATAAATTCAAATTTACCTGTAAAATAAATTCTAACCTAAGTTACAATTACACCTAACACTACACTATAATTAAATTAATTACCTAAACTAAATACAATTAAATACAATTGAACAAAATTATCTAAAGTACGGAAACCCCCCCCCACTAAATTACAGAAAATAATAAAATAATTACGTTTTTTAAACTAATTACACCTAATCTAACCCCCCTAATAAAATAAAAAAGTCCCCCAAAATAATAAAAAGCCCTACCCTACACTAAATTACAAATAGCCCTTAAAAGGGCCTTTTTTGCGGGGCATTGCCCCAAAGTAATCAGCTCTATTACCTGTAAAAAAAGTACAATACCCCCCAACATTAAAACCCACCACCCACACAACTAACCCTACTCTAAAAACCACCCAATCCCCCCTTAATAAAACCTAACACTAACCCCTTGAAGATCACCCTACCTTGAGAAGTCTTCACCCAGCCGGGCCAAAGTCCTCAAAGAAGCCGGGCGAAGTGGTCCTCCAGACATGCAGAAGTCTTTATTGAAGCCGGGAAGAAGAGGTCCTCCAGACGGGCAGAATTCTTCATCCAGGCGGCATCTTCTATCTTCATCCATCTGGAGTGGAGCGGCTCCATCTTTAAGACATCCGATGCGGAGCATCCTCTTCCAACGAAGTCCAACTGAAGAATGAAGTTTCCTTTAAATTACGTCATCCAAGATGGCGTCCCTTGAATTCCGATTGGCTGATAGAATTCTATCAGCCAATCGGAATTAAGGTAGAAAAATTCCTATTGGCTGATGCAATCAGCCAATAGGATTGAGCTCGCATTCTATTGACTGATCCAATCAGCCAATAATGCCAGCTCAATCCTATTGGCTGATTGGATCAGCCAATAGGATTGAACTTCAATTCTATTGGCTGATTGCATCAGCCAATAGGATTTTTTCTACCTTAATTCCGATTGGCTGATAGAATTCTATCAGCCAATCGGAATTCAAGGGACGCCATCTTGGATGATGTCATTTAAAGGAACCTTTATTCTTCAGTTGGACTTAGTTGGAAGAGGATGCTCTGCGTTGGATGTCTTGAAGATGGAGCCGCTACGCGTCGGATGGATGAAGATAGAAGATGCTGCCTGGATGAAGACTTCTGCCCGTCTGGAGGACCTCTTCTTCCTGGCTTCAATGAAGACTTCTGCCCGTCTGGAGGACGACTTAGCCTGGCTTCGTTGAGGACTTCGGCCTGGCTCTTCAGTGGTAGCAAAATCTGTTTCATATGTCTCACTTTCTTTTATTTCATTCTCTGAATCATTAAAGGTAACTTTCTTGCTTTTATTTTTATTCTTATTTTTATTATCTTTACCTTTATGTTTCCATCTCTGTTTTTTTTTTTTTTTCAACTTAGACATTTTAATACTAGTCAGGTGTAATATATCTATATCCTAACATGATTAATATCTATAGTAAAGCCTATTAAATAATGTCTTTTTATCTCCCACTCTGTTAAGCAATCTGTAATAGATATCTAAAAATACAGAGTAGATATTCTCCTCCTCCTATTTGTGTTATAATAATATATGTTAACACATACAGCCTAAAAAATGATTAATATTTGATGTAGTAGCTAAAAAAGCTATTGTGTAAATGTCTTAAAATGGAAACCTAAGCTGCACAATGTGACTAACTAAAATTTCTTCTTACTAGGTTTATATAATTTCTCTAATAAGGTTTACAATAGAGTACAATATATGGTAAGTAAATATGTACTAAATGTATATCAACTGTAAGAAGTATTGATAGGTGAAAATATCTGAGTAAAAGGAAAGCAAGAGGGAGGGCATAAGCATGTTGTTATAAGCTTCAGGTGTATGAGGTTCAGGTATGGTCTATGATTAAGGCATAAGTTTACCGCCAAAACGCGTAAGACCGAACCTGCATACACCATTGGATTGTGTGTGTTCTCCTTATTTTAAGAACTATTGAATAATAAAGTCTACAACAGATTTTATCTACTGGACCAGATATATGTTTTCTTGATCTTTTTAAAATACCTTTATTTTCTAAGGCAGGGTCCATAAAAGTATGACAAACAAAATTTCAAACCTGCAATAAGTTCTTAGTCATGTCATGATGACATGACTAAGAACCTATTGCAGGTTTGAAACGTTGATTATTTGTTATACTCATGGACCCTGCCTAAGAAAATAAAGGTCTTTTAAAAAAGATACTCGGTGGATGGAAATTGTGATTGTTTGCAGTTCAGTGGAGACCTGGCTAGTCTCTTTCCTTGTCCCACTCTGGAGAGTGTGCTGTCTTCCCCCAGTGGATAAAGATTAATTTAGGGCAATGCCTTACAAAAGGCCCTTTTAAGGGCTATTGGTAGATTGTTGTTAGATTAGGGGGTGTTTTTATTTTGGGGTGTTTTTTTATAGGGGTATTAGATTAGCTTAAATTTTTATTATTTTGGATCATTTTGTTTAGCAATTCAGGTTAGATAGCAATAGTGTAACATCATCTGTTCACATCTCTTAAGTGAACATTTAAAAGTTAGACATTAACAATTGGGCAAAATAATTACCCAAGATTTATACTCAATTCTCGCCACACTGTAGCTTATTAGCTAACGTACTGCCTATTGACATCTGCTAAGGAAAGCTAAGCTAACCTACTCTCTCTCTTCTGCTTTCAGGTATGTGAATTGTGTTCCTGCATCCATCTGCTGCCAAAATCTCTGTTTTCTGTGTTAATTGTACTCAAAGTCTCTCTTTGGTATGTGAATTGTGTCCCTGCATTTATCTGCTGCCAAAATCTATGTTTTCTGTGTTAATTCTACTAAAAGTCTCTCTTTGGTAAGTGAATTGTGTCCCTGCATTTATCTGCTGCCAAAAATCTATGTTTTCTGTGTTAATTGTACTCAAAGTCTCTCTTTGGTATGTGAATTGTGTCCCTGCATTTATCTGCTGCTAAAATCTTTGTTTTCTGTGTTAATTGTTCTCAAAGTCTCTCTTTGGTATGTGATTTGTTTTTCCTGCATTCATCTGCTTCCAAAATCTCTGTTTTCTGTGTTAATTGTACTCAAAGTCTCTCTTTTGGTTTGTGTCTGTAGTCTGTGTAATATGTTATGAATTTATTCTGCTGATATCTTGTCTTTATCTATGTGACATTCAAACCTTGTCAATACTTGTAATTTTTATTATTTTGGATCATTTTGTTTAGCAATTCAGGTTAGATAGCAATAGTGTAACATCATCTGTTCACATCTCTTAAGTGAGACATTAACAATTGGGCAAAAAAATTACACAAGATTTACACTCAATACTCACCACACTGTAGCTTATTAGCTAATGTACTGCCTATTGACATCTGCTAAGGAAAGTTAAGCTAACCTACTCTCTCTCTTCTGCTTTCAGGTATATAAATTGTGTCCCTGCATTCATCTGCTGCCAAAATCTCTGTTTTCTGTGTTTATTGTACTCAAAGTCTCTCTTTGGTATGTGAATTGTGTACCTGCATTCATCAGCTGCCAAAATCTCTGTTTTCTATGTTAATTATACTCAAAGTCTCTCTTTGGTATGTGGATTGTGTCCCTGCATTTATCTGCTGCCAAACTCTATGTTTTCTGTGTTAATTGTACTCAAAGTCTCTCTTTGGTATGTGAATTGTGTCCCTGCATTCATCTGCTGCCAAAATTTTTGTTTTCTGTGTTAATTGTTCTCAGAGTCTCTCTTTGGTATGTGATTTGTGTCCCTGCATTCATCTGCTGCCAACATCTCTGTTTTCTGTGTTAATTGTACTCAAAGTTTCTCTTTTGTATGTGAATTGTGTCCCTGCATTCATCTGCTTCCAAAATCTCTGTTTTCTGTGTTAATTGTTCTCAAAGTCTCTCTTTTAGTTTGTGTCTGTAGTCTGTGTAATATGTTATGAATTTATTCTGCTGCTATCTCGTCTTTATCTATGTGATGTTCAAACCTTGTCAATAGTTGTTATAATTCCTCAATTTGTTATTTCACTAATGGTATAACCCCAGCTTCCCCCAAATTATATTGTCTGCTTCTTTTCTTATCTCACCCTGAATCAAGCCTTCCCAATTGGCCTTTTGACTGTCATTACCTACTTTATTGCAATCAGCTGAATGTTGTGGCCTATAAATTTAACACCGCTATGTGGATAGCAATGCAAGGGGTTAGCAGTGCAGAAAAGAGTACGAGGAGCACAGGCTAGGGTGTACTGCAAGTAAAAATATATATTTATTTAGTAACAAGTCGCGCCTAGACGCGAATGAGTGAAAATACACACAAAGTTAGTCCAGTGACTAACCAAAACAAACGCAGTGTGAGGGGGGAAAATACAACCACCCCGGGGTTAGAACTGTACAAAAAATCTACCTTGGCAGACTGTGGACAAACAGGTATACGCGTTTCAGCAGATTGCCTTACTCATTACCTGATTAAAACATCTGTGAGTGCTCTTTAAAAACTGACAGCCTGCGTTCCCATAGGTTTACAGGGACCCACCCCTTTGAAAACTACCAATGGGGTATATATACATGATTTAAATTAGCAACTTCAGTGATGTTCCAGTTTACAATATTATCTTCTAATGCACATATAACGTTACAATAAATTCACTATATATACACAGTAAACCATTAAACCAGTTGTGATATAGCAAACAAAAGTTGATGACAGGCATTCTCTAGCAGAATGGATAATGAAGAATACTCAATTCACTCATTCCCATGCAGCTTAAAATAGGCGTCCGCTTCCACACTCTCTGAAACATAATATGATATAACATTCTATGAGAGTTGTGATACAAGTGGAGCAAGCCAAAATTTACAAAATATATTGTGTAGATAGAAATGCTCAGCATGAAATCTTTTTTTGCATTAATGATAACGCTTAAGTTAATATTCAGATTAATGGAATAGAGACCAAAATAACACAAACTTAGGTGTAAAAAGAAATATTTTGTGGAATGTACATATTGGTTACTATAGCAGAAATAATTAGAAATCTAGAGATGTATTCCGTGTGACTAGCGGCAACGAACTGGATGCTGCCAAGGCATATATATACAATGCTACAAATTGAACTATAAATAGATAGAAATCTACATGTGTAGAACCATATGAGTATATATGGAATATATATGAATTAGCGCCCCTTATCGTGGCTGTTAAGCTGTACTAACTGCACATCCAATAATAATAATAATGCTACAGTGAGTGGCCCGCTTCTAGGACCCATTTTGTTAGCAATGCAGGTTAGATAGTAATAGTGTAACATCATCTGTTCACCTCTCTTAAGTGAACATTAACAACTGCAGTGGGCAAAAGAATTACACAAGAATTAATTAAGGATTGGACAAGGGATAAGGCAAGTCCTGTTGTAACACTGTGTTTTATTCACTGTTTGCTTACCGCTAGATTTGGAGTTTTGTCGGTAACGACCCGAAAAACTAACGCCGGCTTTTTTCTGGCCGCACCATAAAAATAACTCTGGTATTGAGAGTCCACAGAATGGCTGCGTTAGGCTCCAAAAAAGGAGCGTAGAGCATATTTAACGCAGCTTCAACTCTCGATACCAGAGTTGCTTACGCCAGCCTCAAAAACGTGCTTGTGCAGGATTCCCCCATAGAAAACAATGGGGCTGTTTGAGCTGAAAAAAAACCAAACACCTGCAAAAAAGCCGCGTTCAGCTCCTAACGCAGCCCCATTTTTTGCTATGTGGTAACCCTTCCTACGTCTGCACTTAACACTCTAACATGTACCCCGAGTCTAAACACCCCTAACCTTACACTTATTAACCCCTAATCTGCCGCCCCTGCTATCGCTGACCCCTGCATATTATTATTAACCCCTAATCTGCCGCTCCGTAAACCGCCGCTACTTACATTATCCCTATGTACCCCTAATCTGCTTCCCTAACATCGCCGACCCCTATATTATATTTATTAACCCCTAATCTGCCCCCCACAACGTCGCCTCCACCTGCCTACACTTATTAACCTCTGATCTGCCGAGCGGACCTGAGCGCTACTATAATAAAGTTATTAACCCCTAATCCGCCTCACTAACCCTATAATAAATAGTATTAACCCCTAATCTGCCCTCCCTAACATCGCCGACACCTAACTTAAATTATTAACCCCTAATCTGCCGACTGGAGCTCACCGCTACTCTAATAAATGTATTAACCCCTAAAGCTAAGTCTAACCCTAACACTAACACCCCCCTAAGTTAAATATAATTTACATCTAACGAAATTAATTAACTCTTATTAAATAAATTATTCCTATTTAAAGATAAATACTTACCTGTAAAATAAATCCTAATATAGCTACAATATAAATTATAATTATATTATAGCTATTTTAGGATTTATATTTATTTTACAGGTAACTTTGTATTTATTTTAACCAGGTACAATAGCTATTAAATAGTTAAGAACTATTTAATAGCTAAAATAGTTAAAATAATTACAAAATTACCTGTAAAATAAATCCTAACCTAAGTTACAATTAAACCTAACACTACACTATCAATAAATTAATTAAATAAACTACCTATAATTACCTACAATTAACCTAACACTACACTATCAATAAATTAATTAAATGCAATTCCTACAAATAAATACAATTAAATAAACTAGCTAAAGTACAAAAAATAAAAAAGAACTAAGTTACAAAAAATAAAAAAATATTTACAAACATAAGAAAAATATTACAACAATTTTAAACTAATTACACCTACTCTAAGCCCCCTAATAAAATAACAAAGCCCCCCAAAATAAAAAAATGCCCTACCCTATTCTAAATTACTAAAGTTGAAAGCTCTTTAACCTTACCATCCCTGAACAGGGCCCTTTGCGGGGCATGCCCCAAGAAGTTCAGCTCTTTTGCCTGTAAAAAAAAACATACAATACCCCCCCCAACATTATAACCCACCACCCACATACCCCTAATCTAACCCAAACCCCCCTTAAATAAACCTAACACTAAGCCCCTGAAGATCTTCCTACCTTATCTTCACCCTGCCAGGTTCACCAATCCGTCCTGAAGAGCTCCTCCGATGTCCTGATCCAAGCCCAAGCGGGGGGCTGAAGAGGTCCATGATCCGGCTGAAGTCTTCATCCAAGCGGGAGCTGAAGAGGTCCATGATCCGGATGAAGTCTTCATCCAAGCGGGAGCTGAATAGGTCCATGATCCGGATGAAGTCTTCTATCAACTGCATCTTCAATCTTCTTTCTTCCGGATCCATCTTGCAGACCTCCGACGCGGAACATCCTCTTCTCCCGACGCCTACTAGCCGAATGACTGTTCCTTTAAGGGACGTCATCCAAGATGGCGTCCCTCGAATTCCGATTGCCTGATAGGATTCTATCAGCCAATCGGAATTAAGGTAGGAATATTCTGATTGGCTGATGGAATCAGCTAATCAGAATCAAGTTCAATCCGATTGGCTGATCCAATCAGCCAATCAGATTGAGCTCGCATTCTATTAGCTGTTCCGATCAGCCAATAGAATGCGAGCTCAATCTGATTGGTTGATTGGATCAGCCAATCGGATTGAACTTGATTCTGATTGGCTGATTCCATCAGCCAATCAGAATATTCCTACCTTAATTCCGATTGGCTGATAGAATCCTATCAGCCAATCGGAATTCGAGGGACGCCATCTTGGATGACGTCCCTTAAAGGAACCGTCATTCGGCTAGTAGGCGTCGGGGAGAAGAGGATGTTCCGCGTCGGAGGTCTGCAAGATGGATCCGGAAGAAAGAAGATTGAAGATGCAGTTGATAGAAGACTTCATCCGGATCATGGACCTCTTCAGCTCCCGCTTGGATGAAGACTTCATCCGGATCATGGACCTCTTCAGCTCCCGCTTGGATGAAGACTTCAGCCGGATCATGGACCTCTTCAGCCCCCCGCTTGGGCTTGGATCAGGACATCGGAGGAGCTCTTCAGGACGGATCGGTGAACCTGGCAGGGTGAAGATAAGGTAGGAAGATCTTCAGGGGCTTAGTGTTAGGTTTATTTAAGGGGGGTTTGGGTTAGATTAGGGGTATGTGGGTGGTGGGTTGTAATGTTGGGGGGGGGGTATTGTATGTTTTTTTTTACAGGCAAAAGAGCTGAACTTGTTGGGGCATGCCCCGCAAAGGGCCCTGTTCAGGGCTGGTAAGGTTAAAGAGCTTTGAACTTTAGTAATTTAGAATAGGGTAGGGCATTTTTTTATTTTGGGGGGCTTTGTTATTTTATTAGGGGGCTTAGAGTAAGTGTAATTAGTTTAAAATTGTTGTAATATTTTTCTTATGTTTGTAAATATTTTTTTATTTTTGTAACTTAGTTCTTTTTTATTTTTTGTACTTTAGCTAGTTTATTTAATTGTATTTATTTGTAGGAATTGTATTTAATTAATTTATTGATAGTGTAGTGTTAGGTTTAATTGTAACTTAGGTTAGTATTTATTTTACAGGTAATTTTGTAATTATTTTAACTATTTTAGCTATTAAATAGTTGTTAACTATTTAATAGCTATTGTACCTGGTTAAAATAAATACAAAGTTACCTGTAAAATAAATATAAATCCTAAAATAGCTATAATATAATTATAATTTATATTGTAGCTATATTAGGATTTATTTTACAGGTAAGTATTTATCTTTAAATAGGAATAATTTATTTAATAAGAGTTAATTTCGTTAGATGTAAATTATATTTAACTTAGGGGGGTGTTAGTGTTAGGGTTAGACTTAGCTTTAGGGGTTAATACATTTATTAGAGTAGCGGTGAGCTCCAGTCGGCAGATTAGGGGTTAATAATTGAAGTTAGGTGTCGGCGATGTTAGGGAGGGCAGATTAGGGGTTAATACTATTTATTATAGGGTTAGTGAGGCGGATTAGGGGTTAATAACTTTATTATAGTAGCACTCAGGTCCGCTCGGCAGATTAGGGGTTAATAAGTGTAGGCAGGTGGATGCGACATTGAGGGGGGCGGATTAGGGGTTAATAAATATAATATAGGGGTCGGCGGTGTTAGGGGCAGCAGATTAGGGGTACATAAGGATAACGTAGGTGGCGGCGTTTTGCGGTCGGCAGATTAGGGGTTAATAAGTGTAGGCAGATGGAGGCAACGTTGAGGGGGGCAGATTAGGGGTTAATAAATATAATACAGGGGTCGGCGGTGTTAGGGGGAGCAGATTAGGGGTACATAAGGATAACGTAGGTGGCGGTCGGCAGATTAGGGGTCAAAAAAATGTATTCGAGTGTCGGCGATGTGGGGGGACCTCGGTTTAGGGGTACATAGGTAGTTTATGGGTGTTAGTGTACTTTAGAGCACAGTAGTTAAGAGCTTTATAAACCGGCGTTAGCCCAGAAAGCTCTTAACTACTGACTTTTTTCCTGCGGCTGGAGTTTTGTCGTTAGATGTCTAATGCTCACTTCAGAAACGACTCTAAATACCGGAGTTAGAAAAATCCCATTGAAAAGATAGGATACGCAATTGACGTAAGGGGATCTGCGGTATGGAAAAGTCTGGGCTGAAAAGTGAGCGTTAGACCCTATTTTGAGTGACTCCAAATACCGGCGGTAGCCTAAAACCAGCGTTAGGAGCCTCTAACGCTGGTTTTCACGGCTAACGCCAAACTCCAAATCTAGGTCTTAGTTTGTAATAATGCTCACTATATTCACATTCCTTTTTGCTACCTCTTGTCTCTATGATAAACTACTTTATTCTATTGCTCCTTCTTCCTCACCACCTACACTGTTCATCAGCCCATTTCTCTTAACCTCACATTACTTTTGTATTCATGAACTTCACAACATTCCTAAAGACTCTCTCTCCCCCTTGCACTTCAGCCCCAAAACAGTCTCAATACTGAAAATCTGCATCTCACCTCATTTCACTCTCCCTCTTGCTCATACTAGCTGCTGGCGACATCTCCCCTAATCCTGGGCCCACACAACTTCCTAGCCTTGCACATCCACGCATGCCTTTCAATAGACTTCAAAAACAAAACTTTGGTAACATTAATCTCATTCCTCTTGCATCTAAAACCACCACCCCCTTCACTTGTGCACTCTGGAACTCTCGCTCTGCTTGCAACAAGCTCACTTCTCTCCATGATTTCTTTATCTCCCACTCTCTTAACCTTCTGGCTCTTACAGAAACCTGTCTCTGTGCTTCAGACACAGCATCCACTGCTGCACTGTCACATGAGGGTCTCCATTTCAGCCACACTCCTAGGTCTGGCAATAGACAAGGAGGTGGTGTTGGTATTTTACTTTCCTCTCATTGCACCTTTCAACAAATACAGCCATTCTCTTCCCTCACATTTTCTTCATTTCAAGCACACGTGATTTGTTTATTTTCTCCCCTCTCTATATGTGTTGCAGTCATATACCACCCCCTGGCTCAATTTTACATCACTTTGCTGCCTGGCTTCCTTATTTCCTTTCCTCGGACACCCCTACCTCATTTTTGGTGACTTCAACATCCCTCTTGACCACTGCCTCCTATGCAAAACAACTTTTGCAACTCATTTCCTATTTCGGCCTGTCACAATGGACTGACTCTCCCACTCATAAAGATGGTCACTCCCTTGATCTCATTTTCAGCTATCAATGCACTCTCAAATTTCACAAACTCCCCTTTTCCTCTTTCTGACCATCATCTCCTAACTTGCAACATCACTTCCCTCCCTACAACCCCCCCTGCCTCTACTCCTTACACCAAACTTCATAGAAGCACTAAGTCATTAGATCAGCAACACCTCCTTTTCCTGCCCTGACCAATCTATCTGCAACTATAACTCCACCCTTACATCATTGATACCCTGTCCCCTCCTACTATAGCTCAGAAACCACACTCTCATCCTCAGCCTTGGCATAGTCTTCTGATACTGTACCTACGCAGATGTTCCCATGCTGAGCGAGACTGGAGGAAATCTCAGAGTTCAGCTGACTTTCTTCACTACAAGTTCATCCTGAACTCCTACTATTTTGCCCTTAATCTTTATAAACAACAATACTTCTCTAATCTAATTTCTACTCTTTCCTCTAACCCAAAACATCTGTTTTCAATGTTCAATACTCCTCCGCCCACCCCCACTTCCTAATACAACATCTCTCAGCTCAAAATTTTGCCAGCCACTTCAATAAGAAATGAAATCTCCTCTCAACTTACTACCAATCTCCAACCCCCTCAAAAGCTCACAATCATTCAAAACCCAAATACCCTTAAATTTAGCTCTTTTGCCCGGTTACTGAGGAAGAATTTTCTGCCCTTATACTGTCCACCCACTTCAATGCCTGTCCCCTTGACCCTATCCCCTCACAGCTACTCCCCTCCCTCTCTTCTACCCTCACCCCCATACTCACACACATTTTCAACCTCTCCCTCAGCACTGGTATTTTTCCCTCATCTCTAAAACATGCACTGGTCACACCTATACTCAAAAAACCTTCCCTCGATCCAACCTCCCCATCTAACTACCGTCCTATTTCCCTACTCCCTCTTGCCTCAAAGCTCCTTGAAAAGCTAGTATATGCACGTCTTTCCCATTTCTTTACACTATACTCTCTTCTTGACCCACTGCAATCCGGATTTCGTCCCCATCATTCCACAGAGACAGCAATTGCCAAGGTTACCAATGACCTACTTACAGCTGAGCTACACATTTAGTACTAAACATGGCAGTTATGGTGCAAAGATGGGAAAAGTCAGTGCTGGAAACACTCCGATATCACTTGCAGGCACTAGAACAGGAAATGACTTTCATTTTGATCGATGCCTATTATAACTACCCACTGGGCCAGATCCACAGTACCTCAACCTGGGAGACCACCAAAAGCCATTACTTTACTGTCCCGCCAGAGGAATCTAAGACCCATCACAGCATAGAAATGACCAGTACAGATGACCACGCTGCCCTGTCTTCAAACTCACCCACTGCGACTCCGCTGGGAGATGGGACTCTTGGTCAGGAGTCTAAAACGCCTTATGAAGCCTGAGGAAGCTGCGGCACTTGTCGGAGACTCACTTGTAGAGCCACTGATGCAGATAAGATATGACACAGAAAAGAGAACACCTCTGCTGGATATGCCTTTTTTCAGTGTACCTTTGTCGCTAGCTTCTTGGTTACGGACAGACTCGATCAGCTTACTGAATGACGGACTAGTGCCCACAGGGATAACGGGGCCGACATTAAATTCTACTGTGTCTACCATTCTGCAATTGAAAGGTAACCAGTGCACATATGTAGGGGATCTGACATTAATTCTGATCACACTTCACCCTAGAAGCACCATACAAAGGGGCCCTTATATCTGGACAATTGCCCTGTGGAGATTTACTCTGCAATATCGATTTGCTCCTACTTTTCTTTACTTCTGCTCCTTATACCCTGACACCCAGGTATATTTTTTGAGAATTGGAGTGGGTTGAGGCTGTGCTGTGGGTAGTTTATGGTGCACAAGGGACTGAAGATAATTAAGAGTCCCTGACAGGATCGAGCTGCTTCGCTCCTCATGATTGGAATTTACTCATTCTGTCATCGTTTTTGGCAGTCCTAGCTGGACACATTATGAACATTATACAGTTGAAATATGCAGTTCTCCACCACTGCTGTGTTTTGAGTATATAACTTGTAATATTTAGGATGTTCTAAGAAGCTCAAAATATGAAGTCTTAGGTTCTTTATCTTTCACTGTTCAAAGCTAGTTTTTGAACTTTATGTATGTGATTTTTAGTAGCCTACTGTTACTTCCTACTAGTACACTATAGAAGCCTCTTAGCCATTGAGGAGTAAGGCATATATCTGTGCTGCAATGGATATGTGTTTATGTGAATGCAGATAAGGTCTTGTTTTTGCTCATCCCAGTAATCTGTCCATTTTCACCAATATGACAAGTGTTGTCCTTTTTTTTTGCACTGAAGGGTCTTGTACTGGTTCCCCCTTTTTTTTTATTTATTCTTTTTTTTATCTCTAAATTTAGACAAAATGTATTAGTATTTAGGTTATATTCTCCTTAATGGGCATATTATTATACAAACTGTTTCTTCCCTTAACTATAACTGTTATCAAACACAAGAGAATTAGAGAATTAAACTATGTTTCCATGCACCTCCCCTCTGAGTGATTTAATCTTTGCTATATAACAGGGTATATCCTTGTTTCAGCATAATACTCTACCTATTTGGACAGCTGTCTATTGTCAAAGTCCACTGGCTCTCTATATTCCCACCACTGGTAGAGCCCTTAACATTCAGGTAGAAACATATTTATTTCCCCCATATGTTCTTTATGCTGCGTAATCCAACTTCACCCATAGTCTCCCTACTCCACTCATGTCATCTCACTACTATTTGAGTTTGTTCCCAGCATCTCCCATGTCCCACCAGTGGACCACTGTGTTCCATTATATTCTCCAGAAGCATAGGTCCACTCTGATTATTATTTTTAATTGTCCATATTTCCAAAACCTTTATACTGTACCAGTCTAGTTTTATACTTAATTACATAAATACTACTGCTTTCAATGTAAAATCACTGACACTTGACCCGTGTATTTGTAAAGTTTATTTACATTGTATGTTCCTTTACACTAGTTGTATTTTGTTAATATTTGTTTATATATATTGTTTTAGTTATATGTCCATGATATATAAAAAAAAAATCCAAAGGCCACTTCTCTTTGTTTATCCTCCTTGATCTGTCTGCAACCTTTGACACTGTTGACCACCCTCTTTTGCTCCACACCTTCCAATCCTTCAGCATCTGTGACACAGCTCTCTTGTGGTTCTCTTCCTATCTATCTAACCGTACCTTTAGTGTAGATTTCTCCGGAGCATCATCTGCCCTGTTACCTCTTTCTGTTGGGGTACCTCAAGACTCTGTCCTCGGTCCCCTTCTCTTTTCAATCTATACATCATCATTAGGTTCCTTAATAGAGTCCCACAAGTTTCAATATCATTTGTATGCCGATGACACCCAAATCTACCTCTCTTTCACTTCCACCTTAAAAACAACTCTAAAATTAGACATTTCCTTACACAAGACACAACTAAGATTTTTATCCACTCTCTCATCCTTTCCTGTCTCGACTACTGCAACTCCATCCTCTCTGGTCTACTGAGCTGCTGGCTAGCTCCTTTACAATCCATAATGAATGCCTCTGCCAGGCTCATCTTCCTTACATGTCGCTCTTCATCTGCTGCACCTCTCTGCCAATCCCTTCACTGGCTTCCGTTTGCCTCCAGGAAAAAACACAAAACCCTCACGTTGACACACAAAGCCCTCAACTGCACTGCTCCCCACTACATTTCAGACCTTGTCTCCAGATAATCTCCCTCTCATCCCCTTCACTCTGCTCATGATTTCCTACTCTCCTCTTCTCTTGTTACTTCCTCACATTCCCGTTTACAGGACTTCTCCAGACTGGCCCCCATCCTGTTGAATTCCCTGCCTCGCTCCACAAGACTCTCACCTAGTTTCAACAGCTTCAAGCTCTCCCTAAAGACTCTACTATTCAGAAATACATACAATCAACACTAACCTATCCTAACTCCATTGCTTTCCCCTTGAACCCTTAAAATGTAAGCCTATGAGCCCAGCTGTTTGTAGATCGCCTTCATAAGAGCCGACTACAAAAGTGCAACTCTCGGCAGGGCCCTCTGCTCATTTGATCCCTATAAATGTTATCCTGTATACCAACTATGTTTATAGCACTGCAGAATCTGTTGGCGCTCTACAAATACCTGTTGATAATAATAATAATAATCTTATAACCAGATTACGAGTTTTGCGTTATAAGGGGTGCGGTACTAACTTGCACATTATTGTCACAGCTCACTTACCTACAGCGCTGGTATTACAGGTTTTTCTAAACCTGGCGTTAAAATGCAAGAAGTGAGCGTAGAGCAAAATTGTGCTCCATACAGCACTCCAATACCAGTGCTGCTTAAGTCAGCGGTGAGCTGGTTGTACATGCTCGTGCAAGATTTCCCCATAGACATCAATGGGGAGAGCTGGCTGAGAAAAAGTCTAACACCTGCCAAAAAGCAGCATAAATCTCAGTAATGCAGCCCCATTGATTCCTATGGGGAAACACATTTTATGTTTACACCTAACACCCTAACATAAACCCTGAGTCTAAACTCCCTTAATCTTATACTTATTAACCCCTAATCTGCCGTCCCTGACATTGCCGACACCTGCATTATACTTATTAACCCTTAATCTGCCGCTTTGGACATTGCCTCCACTTACATTATACTTATGAACCCCTAATCTGCTGCCCCCAACATCGCCGACACCTACATAATGTTATTAACCCCTAATCTGCCTCCCCCAACGTCGCCGCCACTATAATAAGCATATTAACCACTAAACCATGGTCTCCCGCATTGCAAACACTAGTTAAATATTATTAACCAAAACCAAACACTAAATTACAGAAAATAAAAAACAAATTACAAGATTTTTAAACTAATTACACCTAATCTAATAGCCCTATCAAAATAAAAAAAGCCCACCCAAAATAAAAAAGCCCACCCAAAATAAAAAAAGCCCACCCAAAATAAAAAAAAAACCCTATAGACTATACGCAATTTGCGTAAATTGATTTGCGGGAAAGGCCAAAAAAGTGTGCGATGCCCCTAAATCTGCAAGACTCGTAAAACACTGCTTTTTTTACTTATAACGCAAGACTCGTAATCTAGCGGTTATCTTTTTTTAATTTTTTTGTAATTTTAGTGGGGGTTTTTTGTAATCTTAGATTTTTTAATTTTGTAACCTAGGTTTTTTTATATTTTTGTTTATTTTTGTTTTTTAAAATATTAATGTAAGGTTAATTTATAGTTTACATTTTTTTTTTTAATTTCACAAGTTTTTATTTATTTTAAGGTAGTTAGTATATTGTAATGTTAATTTAAAGTTAGAGGGTCTTAGGTTTAGGGGTTAATAGTTTAATTTAGTGTGTTGTGATGTGGGGGGCCGGCATTTTAGAGGTTAATAGGTTTATTATAGTAGTTGCGATGTGGGGGGGGGGGCGGCGGTTTAGGGGTTATAGGTTAATTATAGTAGTTGCAATAGGGGGGTGGCGGTATAGGGGTTAATAGGTTTATTATAATTGTTGCAATGTGGGGGGCGGCATTTTAAGGGTTAATAGGGTTATTATAGTAGTTGCGATGTGGGGGCCGGAGATTTAGAGGTTAATAGGTTTATTTAGTGTTGGTGATGTGGGGGTCCACAGTTTATGGGTTAATACTTTATTTTAGTGTTAGCTATGTGGGTTGGCAGTGGATTAGGGGTTAATAAGTTTAATAAAGTCTTTGCGATGCGACGCGATGGTGGTTTAGGGGTTAATAATGTAGTTTATGGATGTTAGTGTACTTTAACTACTGTTACTACTGTACTTTAACATTTTTGTTTTGAAAATCCGTAACTACTGGTCTCTGATTGCGGAATGGATTGCGGCGGTATAAGCTATAATGCTAGCATTATAGCCGGACCCCACAACCTGTAATGCAGGTGAGCTGAAAATTCCACACTCAAAAGCGATTTTATGAGCGGGAATGGAGAGTTTCGGTATAGGCTAAAACGCTTGCGGTATAGCTGTACCGCCACAATTTGTAGTATGGGAGAGCTGCCATTCCGCATTTTTATTTATTTTAAGGTAGTTAGTATATTGTAATGTTAATTTAAAGTTAGGGGGTTTAGGTTTAGGGGTTAATAGTTTAATTTAGTGTATTGCGATGTGGGGATTCCGGTAGTTTAGGGGTTAATAGGTTTATTATAGTAGTTGCGATGTGGGGGGCCGTCGGTTTAGGGGTTATAGGTTAATTATAGTAGTTGCGATGGGGGGGCGACGGGTTAGGGGTTAATAGTTTTATTATAATTGTTGCGATGTGGGGGGCCGGCATTTTAAGGGTTAATAGGTTTATTATAGCAGTTGGGATGTGGGGGCCGGAGATTTAGGGGTTAATAGGTTTATTTAGTGTTGTCAATGTGGGGGTCCACAGTTTATGGGTTAATACTTTATTTTAGTGTTGGCTATGTGGGTTGGCAGTGGATTAGGGGTTAATAAGTTTAATAAAGTATTTGCGATGCGGCAGGATGGTGGTTTAGGAGTTAATAATGTAGTTTATGGATGTTAGTGTACTTTGTAACATTTTTGTCCATAACTACTGGTCTCTGATTGCGGAATGGATTGCGGCAGTATAAGCTATAACGTTAGCGTTATAGCCGGACCCCACAACCTATATTACAGGTGAGCTGAAAATTCCACACTCAAAAGTGATTTTATGAGCGTGGAATGGAGAGTTGCGGTATAGGCTAAAATGCTTGCGGTATAGCTGTACCGCCGCAACTTGTAATACGGGAGAACTGCCATTCCGCACGCAAAGGCCAATTTTTCAACAGTAAAGCCGTACCACAAACCTTGTAACTTGTAATTTGGCCCACTGTTATTTAAGTACTGTAAAATTGTATTCTAATATTAAATTAATATCCTGATGATTATGATATATTTAATTTGAGAAATAATTTAACCAAAAAAGTATACAACCCTCAGACTAGACCCAAATGGTTTTTCAAAGGTACATACAGTAGATGTTAAATTTGAAAAAACAGAAAGACAAGGAGCATGCTGGTAAAGAAATGTTTTTAGATGCAGTTGAACTGTCCCCATAAAAGTTAAATTATGTTATGAAGCCACAGATACATTTGAAAAGTTTGTGATAAGTGAGTTATCAATGGGTTATCCAATGGATTAAGATGTGAAAACTCTGGGAAATACCATACAAGATACTTCACACATGGATTGTTAATGATTCTTAATGATTGGTATAATAAGGCCTAAAAAGCAACATTTGTAGTATGCTTAGAAAAACAAAGGAAACTTATAATACTTTAAAACACTCCCTCCTTCACTTAAAACTATGCAGCTTATGTTCTGACTTTATTCGCTTTATATATGGTACAAAAAAGTATACAATTTTTATTTCCATTGACTTCTTGTTCTTTCCTTCCATGTTGGCATCAAATAAACCATCAAAAACTCCAGTTACATATTTTATGCATTTACCTAATCCAGTTGAAGAAAATCCAGATGTTTTGGTACTTATCACTACCATAACTTGTGCAGCCTAAAGTATTCAAATGCATGAATCTGCATAAATTAGAATACAGACTTTAATGATAACAAAAATAAGTTAAGGAGGAATATCTGATATTCAAGTGCAATTGCTAACATATGTAAATGTGCTCCTGAGATTTTAAAATAAATGTGAATTGTATTTTAATTTGTGGATATTATATAAATATATAAATGTAGTCCCTGTGTCCCTTTGCATTTAATATGGAAGTAATTGTTAATTTTTTTTTTAAAAAAACCTGTATCTGTGATATTTCTTATAAGGTAAAATGTATAATAAGCATTCTAAATAGAATTGTTGTTTTCTGTATAGTTTCTTATATGGCTCAAAAAAAGACTTGTCAAATGAAATTTAAAGTTATGATTAATTGTTAATGTTAGTTTAGATAGTAATATAAAGCTTAACAATATTTTTTTTAGAAACGATTAAAGACACTTAACTTATTCAATAATATTTTAACTGCATGAATTGACATTCACAGACAAATCCAATAATATTTCATATAAGGCAAGAAAAGAAATTTACACAAAATATTAGTTTAAATCAGAGGGACACCATTTTCAAATATTTAACCACAATGCCCTTTATTCATTGTTTTGGAGAAAAAAATCTAAGCAAGTTAAATAAAATATATATGTCTGTGTAAACACATTTTATGTGAACAATGTTTTAGCAAAATTCTGAAATACTAAAGTACCACAAAACTACTTATACACATAGACTCTGAACACACATACCTGGGAAATTCTTCAGAATAACAGGAACTTGACCTTTGCACATAATAGAAGCAGGCTTTTATCCAGCTTTAGTTGCTAGATGTATGGATGATCCATGTGGATATATACCCATGAATGTTCCGTATAATCAATCTCAAGCTCATGTCAAATTTTAACAAACATGCTCTTTTTTCCAGTTTTATTAAACATTCAAACATTGCATAATGAGTGACACGTTTCTGGACTCTTTACCAACTAACAAATAGCTAAAGTAATAGCTAAAGTATAAATATTTTGCTTTGTGTTCTACACTGATTTGAAATCCAAAGTGTAGTTATAGTTAATGAAACTAAAATAGAAAATTAACTTTAATAAACATAATCAAAGCACATTGGATTAAAATGTGGTAAATTTCAAAAGTCAACACATAAATCAGAAGTACAATACATCAAGAAATCAGGGATTCCTTTAAGTACTAGCATGTGGACCTCCTATCTTATCTTTCATATGTTATTATACTTTTTAGCATTGAGCTACAAGCTAGTCTCTAATGTCTCATCATAATGACTCCCTAGGTTACCACCACAAGTCTATGACTCTATTCTAGTCTTTAAGAATTCCCATGCAAAGTACATTAAAGGGATTTTTCAAGGATTTTGAAATTGAAATCCATTGCAATCTATTTGGAAACCTAAGCACATTAATCTTACATTTTTCAATTGACCAAGAGTCATTTTACCATACATCTCAGTGGGTGGCGATGCTGTAATGTTTTCCAAACAGCCACCTATATTGAAGATGTAATGTAAAGGATCCCTTTTACAGAATCACACATATATTTTGCCAATTTTCTGCATTCGGCACACAACCAAATAACACTATTAAATCCTTAAGAAACCTAACGCATCTACACTATTAACCCCTTAAGCACAATAACATCCAATGCAACCTAATCCCACTACAAACTAAAGAACAAAACCACCAATTACAGAAAATAACACAACCATTAAAACAAACAACTAAATAAACCGTTACACAAAATAACACTACCATTAAAAACAAGAACAACATAACTGCTTACACAAAATAATAAATCCATTAAAATAAACAACTACAACTAAATAAACCCTTACACAAAATAAGAAAACCATTAAAATAAACAACAAAATAGACCCTTACACAAAATAACACAACTATTAAAAGCAACAACAACATAACCGCTTACACAAAATAACAACTACTAAAATAAACAACATAAACCCTTATACAAAATAACAGAACCTTTAAAATAAACAACAAAATAAACCCTTACACAAAATAACACAACCATTAAAAACAAGAACAACATAACCGCCTACACAAAATAACACAACTATTAAAACAAACAACAACAAAATGAAGACTTACACACAAAAACACAACAAATAAAATGTCTACAACTAAATAAACCCTAGCAAAAAATAACCATTAAAAAGAAACAACAAAGACATTAAAAAAAAATACCACAACAAACAAGCACAATAAACAACAGCAGTAAACAACAAATATATTTTACTCACCTACGGCTAGATTTGGAGTTTGGCGGTAGATGGGTTGCTAACGCCACGCGTGTTTTATGTCTAACGCACGGCATTGTTTGACTCTGGTATTTAGAGTTAAAAAAAAACCATCTAACGATGCTCCTAACGCGTTTATGTCACACGCGGAATCCTGCCCGCGTTAGACAGTCTCCCATAGAGATCAATGGAAAAGCAAAAAAATAGCTTTTTTTCACCTAACAATCGATCTCGCGAGAAATACGCACGGCTCGGTCATATGACGCATACCACATCATGCACAACAATAACACGCCACAAATGTCACAACAACAATCAATCAACAAAGCACACAAGCATTACACATTCACAAGCGGGGGGATTTTTAATAAAATTTAATACGGGGAATACGCATATACTTTAAGATGCGGTAATTCGTAAAATAACAACAAGGAATAAAAAATGTATACATACACTAGCAAAATAATCGCATTCAATATCACTATATATTAGGACAAACATACATACATACATATACAACACTTCACTAATAACACACCATCGCTAATTCACATTTAAACAGAATACTATTGGACAATGTTAGAGAAAACGAGCACTATGACATCATCGCATTCTACACATTCCACAAATACTAACTCCAAATGAGCATGCGCAAATTCACACAACTAATACACATTGCACTAATATTAATTGCTAATAAAGCACACCTGAACACAATTTACAACGGAAATTGGTACATCATTAAACATTTACACAGGGTATATAAGCACCACACAAGCAGGGCTTCTTTGACTGTGTTGCTGGTGGGTCTTTGGAGATTGGAGGTTTAAGATTAGAGAGTTTGTGCATTATTGTGAGTGAGTTAGTGTTAGCGTGAGAGAGTCAGTTGTTAGTGTTATCGTGAGTGAGTTAGTGGGAGTTAGTGGGAGTGGGAGAGAGTCTGTTAGTGGGAGCGTGAGTGAGTTAGTGGTAGTGGGAGTTGTAAGTGAGAGTTGTTAGTGAGAGTTAGTGCTAGTGGGAGCGTGAGTTAGTGGTAGTGGGAGTCAGTGAGAATTAGTAGTAGTGTGAGTTAGCGAGCGAGTGATTTTTCTGTACACTTAACACATTTACACGCAAACACATTCAATACATACATACACTTATCAATAACACTACATACACTCCATACCCCATACCCCCTCATAATACACACCATACCCCATTCCCTGTAGTCCCATTCCCTTTCATCCCATTTACTCTTATCCCATACCCCATACCCATCCCATACCCATCCCCTAGTTACATTTAGTTTACATATCCTCCTTTTAGTCTTCTTCTTCTTTTGGTTTATTTAAATACTCCTTACCCTCTTTGTTTTTTTAGATCCCTCTCACACTTTCAGCACTTTTTTTGTCTTTTTAGTTCTTTATTTTGACCCCCTTTCATTTCATCACACTCACGTTTTGTTTGATTATTTGGGGTTTAGTTTAGGGAACAGATGGAGGGCAGGCAGGGGAGAGGTAGAGGGGGGAGGAGAGGGAGGGGGAGAGGAACAGGGCAGGAAGGGGGGCAGGAAGGGGGGCAGGAAGCGGGGGTGGAAGCGGTGGGTGGACCCAGCCACTTGGTTCAAGATGAACAAGTGGCTGGGCCCAGTGGCGGACAGAGTAGGGCTTCACAGTCCGGGAAACAGAGGGCATTGTCACAGGGGAAGGCCAAGGCGACTAGGGAGGCGAGGTTTTCGATGGAGGAGAAGGAGGCCCTCATAGAGGCCTATATGGCCAGGTATAGGAGGCTGCAGCACCAGAAGACTACCCCGACTGACAAGAGGAGGCTCTGGAATGAGATAAGGAATGCAGTCAATGCAGTGGGTGGCCGGAACAGAGATATGGACTCTATAAAACATTGCTACCGGGACTGTAAGATGGATCTCAAGAAAAAGTTAAGCCTGGAGGCCAGACATTCCGCAGGAACCGGTGGTGGACCTGCCCTGGAAATCGAGTACTGCCGATGGGAGGAAATGTTGTGGCCCAACATCTCCGAGGTCGATGTAGTCGATATCGGAGGAATTGATACCGGGAACCTGCCATTCTCATCTGACGGTAAGCTCATTGAAGAATAAATTCACATACGAATGTATTTCAAGGGACACTATACGCAAACCTTTACTTTCATGATTGAGGTAGCGAATACAATTTGACAAAACATTCAAATGTACTTATATTACCTAATTTGAATCATTCTTGAGATATATTTTAATGAAGAAATAGCCATGCACACGGTGAAACAATCACAGGAGGCAGCTATATTCAGCTAACAATCAGCATCTTCTAAGCATATTTAGATATGCTTTTCAGCAAAGAATATCCAGAGAATGAAGCTAATTAGATAAGAAAAGTACATTAGAAAGTTGATTATAAATGTATGCTTCTAAATCATGAAAGATAAAACATTGGGTTTCATGTCCCTTTAAGGATCAGATTAATGCTATAACGTTCTTTACACGCATTCACAATTACTTTGCGGTTACATCAGTATCTAGGCTATAGGTTAGGTGTGCATTTAAACAGACTGAAAACAAACGCTAAAACATTCAGATTGACCAGAGATATCACAAACACGGTTTAGAAAATGCGGAAATCGTATTGATTGTTAGATTTCAAAGTGGATTAATGATTCTGCATTTGTAATTGTATCATAAGCTAAGTCATTTAAAGCTTGATTAGCAATTATGCTAATATATAAAAAAAAATTTTTCTAATATACAGAGTCTGGGGAGGAGGCAGCACATCAAATACAGCCTCCTCCATCTCCCCGGGATGAGAGTGGTGGGGAGGAATTTCCACTTCGGAGGGAAGAGGCCCCCCGTGACGAAGAGGGCACGGAAGCAGATGAAGAGGCCCCGGAAGCAGAGGAGGAGGCCGCGGAACCAGAGGCCCCTCAAGGACCCGCACCCCGCCGTGCACGGGTACCCCGCCAAGCACAACAAGAGGAAATAGCGGAGGTGCGGGTTCTACTGGACTACATAGACCAGATGCGTAACTCCCGGATACAAAATATCGAAGGCCGAACTCGAATTCTTGATGGACAAAACCAAATAATTGAAGGCCAAAACCAAATAATAAACATACTTAATAGAATCGAACAAGGGCAAAACAGAATCATTAATCTACACCAAGAGATGTTCAATTTTTTCGGGAGGCGCATGCTGGTCTGCCTCCTGGTCCGCCTCCTGCTGCTAGGCCTCCTGCTGCTGGGCCTCCTGCTGCTGGGCCTCCTGCTGCTGGGCCTCCTGCTGCTGGCCCATCTCCTCCTGCCGGCCCATCTCCTCCTGCCGGCCCATCTCCTCCTCTTCAGCCATCTCCTCCTCTTCAGCCATATTCTCCTCCTCAGCCATCTTCTCCTCCTCAGCCATCTTCTCCTCCTCAGCCATCTTCTCCTCCTCACCTTGGTCGTCCCAGTACTCTTCCTTCCACTCTTCCCACAACATCTCCAAGGAGAACTCTTCGGAGTCGGCAGTTGCCCCTCCCAGAGCCTCAGCCCCTTGGGAAGAGGGGAAGGAAGAGGAAGTAAGTATTTTTTTTCATGTTTAATGTTTTTTTTCTTTAATGTATAATGGATAGGTATGTGATGATGTGGTTTTCATACACTTGTGGACCACACTCTGTATATAATCTACTTCTATGGGACCGGGTCCATGGAGGAAGATTGTTTGCAGAGTGTGGGTTATAAGTGTGTGAAAACCACATCATCACATACCTATGCTTGTTCATGATATTGATTGGTTTCTGTGATGTGATGTCCAAACTGTTTCCCGAATCGCCAAAAAAATTACCATTACAATTATCCATGATGGCATATTACTGTTTGAATGCCAATAACACAGCTTAAAGGGACAGTCAGAAAATTATTGATTACAAAGAAAACACTGTATTACGCATTATCAAGTTGGAAACAACAAAACATGGAGAAATAAGTGTGACTTATGTGCTTACCCTTGTATCTATGACTATGAAAAATGACCACTTATTTGTTGTTCGGACATAACAACATTTTAGATATCAATGATCAATACATGGTAAATAATATGCTGTATGAGCACAAGGTTTTACATATACAAATGCTATCCAAATGCCCTCTAGTGGTCAAATTGCATAATGATTACATGCACTCTTCAAGCTCAAAGAAATGAGCACACGAACCTCATAGGTTTAGCTAGCAAATTAAAATAAACACAGACAAATGATTAATTGGTGAGAAACATTTGATATCATTGATATTACAAAATTGACTTTTAGAATAATGCAAAACATTATTTGTTTTCTAAACTGTCCCTTTAACAAAATTACATATGCTAACATGTATTTGAAGATTGTTGGTATATCTACATGTACTTGTTCAAACAATAATTTTTTAAATCAGATTTATATTGACGTGTTAAATAAAGTCTATTTTCTTAAAGAGACATTATTGTGTTAATTTATTTTTAGAAAGACATTTGTTTTAACAATGAATATGGTTTAAAGTCCTTTTAGGAGTGGGGGGTGAAAATATGCTAACAATAATATATTTGGAGATTAACCAATGTGGAACTCATACATGATACAAAAATCAACATTTGCATTAAAGGGACAGTATACTATATTTTTAACAGAACTGTATGTAATAGACACTACTAGAAACAACAAGATTAACATATACTGATATCAATATTACAAAGCATTAAACACTTTCAAAGAAAATCGGGTTAGCTCTATTGAAAATATAGATGAACCCCCATTACAACCGTAAAACAAGACAATACACCATCATACACAAAACAGGAGAAAGCTGGAGATGGTACTCACATGAAACTTAGAGGCTTGGCGAGGAGTCTGAAAATTACTTACATTTTATTTGAACAGAAGCAAAATGAAACGTGTATTTGTTAAACAATGGACTATCTAACTAGAGAACAAATTAAAAGATTTGATTTATAATGTGAGTGTCTAATGAACCTTTAATAAAATAGACAACGAAATTACATTTAGAAGAAGTCGGCATCATATATTTAGCATATGATAAAGATAAATGCATATTGATTACTTTATTCCAACACAATAGCGCATATTTATGAATTAGATATCTTTAACATTAAACACAACAGTCATTTTTCAGAAAAAGGAACATATTGTTGACAAACATATTAAAAAGCATGGACTAACGTGCACAAACAAATATTGCGGGACTACGTAATACAATCAGACGTTTTTTTACCTTTGCATGTGACGTCTTAATTAACATGGCGCTTCCTTGATCACGTAAGAACGCCATCCAATAAAAGGCACATTCTTGATCACGTAAGAACGCAAACCAAAAAAAGGCGCATCCTTGATTGCGTCAAAACGCAATCCAATAAAAGGCACATTCTTGATCACGTAAGAACGTCAGTCAATACAAGGAATCATTGGACAGCCTGGCAGATGACGTCTTAAGCAACATGGCACATCCGAGATCGCTGAAAAACCGCAGCCAATACAAGGACTCAGTTGACAGCTTGGCATATCAATAAGAAACGTATTTATATTTTAGTAACTAGTATGTGTGTAGATTGCTATCTAGGAATGTCACGAAATCATGAATCATCTTTTCGGACTTGACTGTCCCTTTAACTATAGCTATGGTGTATATCTTTAACATTTAAAAGATACACATGAGAAATACATATGCCATTGATGTTTTAAGATATGTTTATATTGTTTTGGAATAACAATAATGACACATGTATTGATTAAACGTGTCATTTATTCAAGTTGAAATATGGTCAGCCTACCTATAGCCATATATGGGAGGAGAAGTATTTTGTTAACATATTTGTTAAAAAATATTCATCATCTAAAATATGCGCATAACACACAGATATTTATTTGGTTACACTTTTACAATAAGATAGAATTGAAAATGAAATACATGTGCTGTCAACATTACAATAAGATTGTTTATTAATAGGATTATATGTCCTTGTTCATGTAAAAAGGACAAAAACGCTTTAGAAATGGAAATACATTCATTAACAATTGTGCTCACCATCACTTAAAGGGACATTATTTTGTTTTTAAAAGGAGGATACACATAGACAATACTATTTCAATAAAATGAACACTTTACAGGGATTATATCATTGTATCAATCTATAAACTTACATTCTTGCATTTAAAATATAGCTCGAGAATTCAAACATTTAAAGAATACGAGTAAATTAATAATTATATTTAATGTCATGCTCTATCTGAATCAGTAACTAAAATATTTAGGTTTACTGTCCCTTTAATTTGATATCACTACATATACCAATCACCACTATTTGGATCCAAAAATTTATGTACAAATGTTCATACATTATCTCTTGTATAACCCAGTGGGAATGTAATTTCTTCTGGTTGCTATGTTTACACAGCTTGTCCTCAACGCCAAAATGTTTAAGGATAGGTGTGCCTACCACAGTATAACTAAAATCTTAAAATTGCTAATGTAAGTACAATGAAAATCCTTTAACAAGATTTTAGACACTCAAGCTGTAAAAGTGGATCATCAAAAACCAATTAAAGGGGACAACATGTTGGATTAAAATGTCCATTTAATGGTTTAGGTCTGTCTGAATAACATATTTCATGTGTAAATAATCAATGTCAACAAATTAATGTAAAGAATTATTTGTCTTTATGATGACAATGTATCTTTGCTTTTTATTTTGTCTGTTGTGTAATTATCATTAATATTTGATTTTTTCTTTATTTTAGGCTGTGACTCAACATGGCTCACGCTCGAAGGTCTAGCACGCATAGAGCAGGCCGTGTTGAGGAACGCAGCTGTCCTGAGAGGGATGGCCGACACCATGCAGGCCCAGCTACAGGTTCAGCATATGACTCTATGTCAGATGAGGCGCTGGAACTCAATGCTTGAATCTGTAGCTGGACATGCACAGGACGATGAAGGGGATGACCAGTAAGTGGAGGATCTGGAGATGCTCCAAGGGAGCAGATAAGAATCCTCCGTCCACATGTTGATGTTTTTTTTATGGTTGCCATTTGGCCTTTTTTTCTGTTTATTGTTGTGCCTGTTGCACTCTTTTACCTTGTCATATGTCTCCAATGGGGCTATGCTGGCCCTTGGCAACTCTCTTCATGGACTGTGATGCACTCTGTTACCTTGTCATATGTCTCCAATGGGGCAATGCTGGCCCTTGGCAACTCTCTTCATGGACTGTGATGCACTCTGTTACCTTGTCATATGGCTCCAATGGGTCTATGCTGGCCCTTGGCAACTCTCTTCATGGACTGTGATGCACTCTGTTACCTTGTCATATGGCTCCAATGGGGCTATGCTGGCCCTTGGCAACTCTCTTCATGGACTGTGATGCACTCTGTTACCTTGTCATATGTCTCCAATGGGGCTATGCTGGCCCTTGGCAACTCTCTTCATGGACGGTGATGCACTCTGTTACCTTGTCATATGGCTCCAATGGGGCTATGCTGGCCCTTGGCAACTCTCTTCATGGACTGTGATGCACTCTGTTACCTTGTCATATGGCTCCAATGGGGCTATGCTGGCCCTTGGCAACTCTCTTCATGGACTGTGATGCACTCTGTTACCTTGTCATATGTCTCCAATGGGGCTATGCTGGCCCTTGGCAACTCTCTTCATGGACTGTGATGCACTCTGTTACCTTGTCATATGGCTCCAATGGGGCTATGCTGGCCCTTGGCAACTCTCTTCATGGACTGTGATGCACTCTGTTACCTTGTCATATGTCTCCAATGGGGCTATGCTGGCCCTTGGCAACTCTCTTCATGGACTGTGATGCACTCTGTTACCTTGTCATATGGCTCCAATGGGGCTATGCTGGCCCTTGGCAACTCTCTTCATGGACTGTGATGCACTCTGTTACCTTGTCATATGGCTCCAATTTTCCTGATCTTTACCAGATTATTTATAAACGTTGTTGATGTTTTCTGACATACTAATAAAAGACATGTCATTGCACGATTCTTTGTCCTCCTTATTCATGTCATTGATTGAAATCTCTAGTTTATCTGGTTGATCCTTAAAGGGACCTACCAAAAATAATGGTGTTTCCTGAATCATATATGTAATACAATTGTAAATGACTTTAAGATTAACATCTCCAATGTAATTTTATTATTTGTCTTTATATATTTTTCTAAAAGCTTTATCATTGCATGATTATGATTAGCATAGTAATTCTTTTATATATGTATATATAGATTGTTATTTGTGTATATATATGTATATTTCAAATTTCACATCCATGTGTGTATTTATAAACTCTGCATGAATTGATGCACCTTTAACAAATGATCTGAGGATTGATACAATGATATAATCCCTGTAAAGTGTTCATTTTATTGAAATAGTATTGTCTATGTGTATCCTCTTTTTAAAAATAAAAATCATGTCCCTTTAAGTGATGGTGAGCACAATTGTTAATGAATGGATTTCCATTTCTAAAGCGTTTTTTGTCCTTTTTACATGAACAAGGACATATAATCTTATTAATAAACAATCTTATTGTAATGTTGACAGCACATGTATTTAATTTTCTATTCTATCTTATTGTAAAAGTGTAACCAAATCAATCTCTGTGTGTAATGCGCATATTTTAGATGAGGAATATGTTTGTAAAAATATTTTAAACAAATACTTCTCCTCCCATATATGGCTATAGGTAGGCTGACCATATTTCAACTTGAATAAATGACACGTTTGATCAATACATGTGTCATTATTGTTATTACAAAACAATCTAAACATATCTTAAAACATCAATGGCATATGTATTTATCATGTGTATCTTTTAAATGTTAAAGATATACACCATAGCTATAGTTAAAGGGACAGTCAAGAACGAAAAGATGATTCATGATTTCGTGACATTCCGAGATAGCAATCTAGACACATACTAGTTACTAAAATATAAATACGTTTCTTATTGATATGCCAAGCTGTCAACTGAGTCCTTGTATTGGCTGCAGTTTTTCAGCGATCTCAGATGCGCCATGTTGCTTAAGACGTCACCTGCCAGGCTGTCCAATGATTCCTTGTATTGACTGACGTTTTTACGCGATCAAGGATGCGCCTTTTTTTGGTTTGCGTTCTTACGTGATCAAGAATGCGCCTTTTATTGGATTGCGTTCTTACGTGATCAAGGAAGCGCCATGTTAATTAAGACGTCACATGCAAAGGTAAAAAAAACGTCTGATTGTATTACGTAGTCCCGCAATATTTGTTTGTGCACGTTAAACACGTTTGTGAATGAGAAGACAAGTTTAAAAATATGGCAAATATGGATTGTTTGCATCATGTTACATTGTTGACCCATAGCTGATAAAGACCACCACATTCTCTTTTGCTGGATGTCTGGTTGAATAAACGAACTAAAGCAAAATGTTTTCATGCATAAGATATTTTGAGGCAAGTGCAAATCTCTATAGTCCATGTTGTTTAATATGTTTGTCAACAATATGTTCCTTTTTATGAAAAATGACTGTTGTGTTTAATGTTAAAGATATCTAATTCATAAATATGCACTATTGTGTTAGAATAAAGTAATCAATATGCATTTATCTTTATCATATGCTAAATATATGATGCCGACCTCTTCTAAATGTAATGTTGTCGTATATTTTATTAAAGGTTCATTAGACACTCACATTAAAAACCAAAATATTTTATTTGGTCTCTAGTTATATAGTCCATTGTTTAACAAATACACGTCTCATATTTCCCCCCCCCCACTCCTAAAAGTACTTTAAACCATATTCATTGTTAAAACAAATGTCTTTCTAAAAATAAATTAACACAATTATGTCTCTTTAAGAATATAGACTTTATTTAACACGTCAATATAAATCTGTTTTCAATATTTATTGTTTGAACAAGTACATGTAGATATACCAACAATCTGCAAATATTATATGTTAGCATATGTAATTTTGTTAAAGGGACAGTTTAGAAAACAAATAATGTTTTAATTGCATTATTAAAAAAGTCAATTTTGTAATATCAATGATATCAAAGGTTTCTCAAAACGTGGTTTAGAAAGGAGCGCCAAATCTTGGCGAGGTCTGGTGCGGTATAGGTGTGAAAATATGGTATTCTGTCTGAGAGATTGTATAGCGCTATAGCTCAGCTACAATTATGGTAGTTGTGCTGTATAGATGTGTAGGTTTTGATATCTAGATATAAGATCTAAGAGTGGCACAGTTGATACATAAAAGCATTTAATACATATTAAACATATAAAACAAGGGTGTCGTTTAAAATATATTTTAACAGAACGGCAAGAAATAATGTGTAAAAACACATAAACACATAAATATCTATAAAAACACGCGTGTTTTGCTTTTTAGCTGTATGTATAATGTCTCATAAAATTCGTCTCATATATAGTTGTGTTGGCATAAATCTGAAAATAATAAACAATAAAAAATAATAAAAAACAATGAAAAGTAAATAATGTCCAATAATCCCTTCTCAAAGTTAAGAGATATATAAAAAAAGGTTAAGTAGTGTCCAAAAATCCCTTCTCAAAGTTAAGAGATATAAATAGATTTTCACATGTGTATCCAAAAAATAAACTGTCCAAATTTAAGTGTTGTCCAAAAACGTGGTATAAATGAATAGTGCAAATCCAGCAGATTCAAAAGTTCTATTAAAAAAGCTTTGCAAAAAACATTTCAAAGAGACATTTAAAAAACATCAAAATGAAGGTAGAAAAAAAGGTCTATCAAAATATGGTGACAAAGAATAATCCGTGAAGTCAATCCAAAATAGTGATAAAAATAAGTCCAAAAAAGATGTAAAATATCCAAAAGATAAAAAACAAAAAATAAATGATTAGTATGTGCACAAACTAGTGAGAGTGATCCCAAAAAGGGGGCTTATGTGGAGGGGTTATGTTTCCATGTAGAAAAATTATTTGCTGTATAAAAATAAAAAATAAAAAATAAAAATAAGCAAAAATACAAAAATATAAATAAAAATAATCCTAGGGAATCTTCAAACCCTGAAAATAAAAGATAATAACAATAGTGTAATACTGTATTATAATTCAACAATCAAGGAATAAATAGCTCACCATAGCTCTGTCAACGCGTTTCGGCCCTCAAGAGAGGCCTTTATCAAGACTATAGTATGGTGTGGGTGAGCTGAAGACTTTATACCTTTCTCTAACCAATCAAATTGCATTGAAATTGCGCCAAATTTTTGCGCCAAAATTTCGCGCCAAAAATGTGGTACCGGAAGTGTTGAGCCGGAAGTGCTCATCTGTATAAAAAAAAAAAAAAAAAAAAAAAAAAATATAAAAAATATAAAAAAAATATGAAAATAAAATAAAAAAAAGTTCACATTTGTCTCTGTATCATTTAGATAAGGCTTTTATTTAGAGTTTGTCTATGTCTATGTTTATTAAACATTGTCTATGTTGTTCCTAATGTGTTTATTCGTGTTATGTGCCTTAGTAGTTAGCTGTGGGGTCAAATGTTATGGTTTGCCGGTGTTTTTTTTAACCGGAAATGGCCGCTGAGATGTAAACATCCGGTTAAGCTATATCGGATGTTATGGGTGAGGCGGAAGTGGTATTTACTCTGTACCAATCAGATCTGGAGGGGCAGAAATCAGTTTTCCCACATGTAGAGCCAGTTTTACAACTTGGCATGAAATATATGACAAAATACCGGTACGTTTCTGAACCGGAAGTAGCCGGAAAAAGTAAGATACTTTAACATCCGGTAAGATTGAGCCGGATGTTGCACCTTACCGGTCATGGTTAAACCGGAAGTGGTGTGTATCCTAGCCTATTCAAATTCAAAGGGACAAAAAGTGTTAACCTTGGTATTTGTCTAGTGAACAAAATCAATGTAGGGATCACGGTACAGAGAGTGTATATTGTAAAATACACAGTTTATATATATTGGAAAATATATATATATCGAAAAATACATAATCTAATAAATAGAGATCTAAAAACCTTAAAGGAACTTTTGGAAACTTTCTAAAAAACTTTTTAGGATAAAAATATAAAAGATATGTAGTATAAAGAAAAAGGTTTCTCACCAATTAATCATTTGTCTGTGTTTATTTTAATTTGCTAGCTAAACCTATGAGGTTTGTGTGCTCATTTCTTAGAGCTTGAAGAGTGCATGTAATCATTATGCAATTTGACCACTAGAGGGCATTTGGATAGCATTTGTATATCTAAAACCTTGAGCTCATACAGCATATTTACCATGTATTGATCATTGATGTATAAAATGTTGTTATGTCAGAACAACAAATAAGTGGTCATTTTTCATAGGCATAGATACAAGGGTAAGCACATAAGTCACACGTATTTCTCCATGTTTTGTTGTTTCCAACTTGATAATGCGTAATACAGTGTTTTCTTTGTAATCAATAATTCTGACTGTCCCTTTAAGCTGTGTTATTGGCATTCAAACAGTAATATGCCATCATGGATAATTGTAATGGTAATTTTGTTTGCGATTCGGGAAACAGTTTGGACATCACATCACAGAAACCAATCAATATCATGAACAAGGATAGGTATGTGATGTGGTTTTCACACACTTATAACCCACACTCTGCAAACAAACTGCCTCCATGGACCCGTCCCATAGAAGTAGATTATATACAGAGTGTGGTCCACAAGTGTATGAAAACCACATCATCACATACCTATCCATTACACATTAAATAAAAAAAAATTAAACATGAAAACAAATACTTACTTCCTCTTCCTTCCCCTCTTCCCACGGGGCTGAGGCTCTGGGAGGGTCAACTGCCAACTCCGACGAGTTCTCATTGGAGATGTTGTGGGAAGAGTGGAAGGAAGAGTACTGGGACGACCAAGGTGAGGAGGAGGAGATGGGCCGGCAGGAGGAGATGACCCGGCAGGAGAAGATGGGCCAGCAGGAGAAGATGGGCCGGCAGGAGAAGATGGGCCAGCAGGAGAAGATGGGCCAGCAGGAGAAGATGGCCCGGCAGGAGAAGATGCCCCGGCAAGAGAAGATGGCCCGGCAGGAGAAGATGGCCCAGCAGGAGAAGATGGCCCGGCAGGAGAAGATGGCCCGGCAGCAGGAGGCCCAGCAGCAGGAGGCCCAGCAGCAGGAGGCACAGGAGCAGGAGGCCCAGCAGATGGCGGCCCAGGAGCAGGAGGCCCAGCAGATGGTGGCCCAGGAGCAGGAGGCCCAGCAGATGGTGGCCCAGGAGCAGGAGGCCCAGCAGATGGCGGCCCAGTAGCAGGAGGCCCAGGAGCAGGAGGCAGACCAGCAGGCAGACCAGCAGGAGGCAGACCAGCATGCGCCTCCCGTAAGAAATTAAACATCTCTTTTTGGAGTCTAAAGGTTTTAGCCTTCTTCTATTCGAGTAAGGAGGTGTATGATTTGGGTTTGACCTTCAATGATTTTGTTTTGTCCTTCAAGAATTCTAGTTCTGCCTTCTATATTTTGTATCCGGGAGTTACGCATCTGGTCAATGTAGTCTAGTAGAACCCGCACCTCCACTATTTCCTCTTGTTGTGCATGGCGGGGTGCCCGTGCACGGCGGCCTGCTGGTGCACGGTGGCCTGCTGGTCCTTGAGGGGCCTCTGCTTCCGCGGCATCTTCCTCTGCTTCCGGGGCCTCTTCGTCAAGGGGGGCCTCTTCCCTCCGAGGTGGAGATTCATCCCCACCACTCTCATCCCGGGGAAAAGGAGGAGCCGGTAGTTTTTGTGCTGCCTCCTCTCCAGACTCTGTATATTTGAAAAAGAAATAAATGTATATATTAGCATATTTCAAAATAAAGGTTTAAATTACTTAGCTTACGATACAATTACAAATGCAGCCTCATTAATCCACTTTGAAATCTAACAATCAATACGATTTCCGCATTTTCTAAACCGTGTTTGTGATATCTCTGGTCAATCTGAATGTTTTAGCGTTTGTTTTCAGTCTGTTTAAATGCACACCTAACCTATAGCCTAGATACTAATGTAACCGCAAAGTAATTGTGAATGCGTGTAAACAACGTAATAGCATTAATCTGATCCTTAAAGGGACATGAAACCCAATGTTTTATCTTTCATGATTTCGAAGCATACAATTATAATCAACTTTCTAATGTACTTTTCTTATCTAATTTGCTTCATTCTCTGGATATTCTTTGCTGAAAAGCATATCTAGATATGCTTAGAAGCTGCTGATTGGTAGCTGAATATAGCTGCCTCCTGTGATTGGTTCACCGTGTGCATGGCTATTTCTTCATTAAAGTATATCTAAAGAATGAATCAAAATAGGTAATATAAGTAAATTGGAATGTTGTTTAAAATTGTATTCTCTACCTTAATCATGAAAGTAAAGGTTTGCGTATAGTGTCCCTTGAAATACATTTGTATGTTAATTCATTCTTAAATGAGCTTACCGTCAGATGAGAATGGCAGGTTCCCGGTATCAATTCCTCCGATACCGACTATATCCACCTCGGAGATGCTGGGACGCAACATTTCCTCCCATCGGCAGTAATCGATTTCCAGTGCAGGGCCGCCACCGGTTCCTGCGGCATGTCGGGCCTAAAGGCTTAACGTTTTCTTAAGATCCATCTTGCAGTCCCGGTATCGATGTTTAATAGAGTCCATATCTCTGTTCCGGCCACCCACTGCATTGACTGCATTCCTTATCTCATGCCAGAGCTTCCTCTTCTCAGTCGGGGTTGTCTTCTGATGCTGCAGCCTCCTATACCTGGCCATATAGGCTTCTACGAGGGCCTCCTTCTCCTCCATCGAAAACCTCGCCTCCCTAGTCGCCTTGGCCTTCCCCTGTGACGATGCCCTCTGTTTCCCGGACTGTGAAGCCCTACTCTGTACGCCACTGGGCCCAGCCACTTGTTCATCTTGAACCAAGTGGCTGGGTCCACCCACCGCTTCCACCCCCACTTCCTGCCCCCCTTCCTGCCCCCCTTCATGTCCTGTTGCTCTCCCCCTCCCTCTCCTCCCCCCTCTACCTCTCCCCTGCCTGCCCTCCATCTCTTCCCTAAACTAAACCCCAACTAAGCAAACAAAAAGTGAGTGTGATCAAATGAAAGGGGGTCAAAATAAAGAACTAAAAAGACCAAAATAAGTGCTGAAAGTGTGAAAGGGATATAAATAAAAGAGGGTAAGGAGTATTTAAATGAACAAAATGAAGAAGAAGACTAAAAGGAGGATATGTAAACTAAATGTAACTAGGGGATGGTGATGGGATGGGGATGGGGTATGGGATAAGAGTAAATGGAATGAAAGGGAATGGGACTACAGGGAATGGGGTATGGAGTGTAGTATGAGAGGGTATGGGGTATGGAGTGTATGTAGTGTTATTGATAAGTGTATGTATGTATGTATTGAATGTGTTTGCATGTAAATGTGTTAAGTGTACAGAAAAAGCACTCGCACACTCACCCAAACCAACTGTCGTTCACTAACTCACACTAGCACTAACTCTCTAACTCACACTAGCACCAACTCTCTAACTCACACTACCACTAACTCTCTAACTCACACTAGCACTAACTCTCTAACTCACCCTAGCACTAACTCTCTAACTCACACTAGCACTAACTCTCTAACTCACACTAGCACTAACTCTCTAACTCCCACTACCACTAACTCTAACTCCCACTACCACTACCTCTCTAACTCCCACTACCACTAACTCTCTAACTCAAACTACCACTAACTCTCTAACTCGCACTACCACTAACTCTCACTACCACTAACTGACTCACAATAATGCACAAAATCTCTAAGCTCCAATCTCCAAAAACCCACCAGCAACACAGTGAAAGAAGCCATGCTTGTGTGGTGCTTATATACCCTGTGTAAATGTTTAATGATGTACCGGTTTGCGTTGTAAATTGTGTTCAGGTGTGCTTTATTAGTAATTATTATTTGTGCAATGTGTATTAGGTGTGTGAATTTGCGCATGCTCATTTGGAGTTAGTATTTGTGGAATGTGTAGAATGCGATGATGTCATAGTGCTCGTTTTCTATAACATTGTCCAATAGTATTATGTTTAAATGTTAATTTGCGATGGTGTGGTATTAGTGAAGTGTTGTATATGTATGTTTGTCCTAATATATATTAATATTGAATGCGATTATTTTGCTAGTGTATGTTTTTGTATTTTTTCCTTGTTGTTATTTTCCGTATTTCCGCATCTTAAAGTATATGCGTATTCCCAGTATTTTATTTAAATAAAATTCCCCCCGCTTCTGAATGTGTAATGCTTATGTGTTTTGTTTAGTGATTGTTGTTGTGACATTTGCGGCGTGTTATTGTTATGCATGATGTGGTATGCGTCATATGACCGAGCTGTGCGTATTTCTCGCGAGATCGAGTGTTAGATGAAAAAAGCGTGTTTGTTTTCATTTCCATTGATCTCTATGGGAGACTGTCTAACGCGGGCAGGATTCCGCGTGTGAAATACACGTGTTAGGAGTATCGTTAGAAGTTTTTTTTTTAAATCTAAATACCGGCGTTAAACAATGCCGTGCGTTAGACATAAACCACGCGTAGCGTTAGCACCCCATCTACCGCCAAACTCCAAATCAAGCCTTATATGAACCTTTATCAGACCTTATGGATACCTATCTACAACCCTTAGTCAACAAATTGCCCAGCTATATTAGAGACAATACTGACCTATTGTTAAAATTAAACAACATAGAATGGAAACCAAGTTACAGATTCTTGGTAGCAGATGTGACATCCCTATATACCTCTATAACTCACGAACAAGGCCTTAAAGCGATAGAGTATGTGTTGGAGAGTCAAAGCAATTATGATGATAATACCAAACAATTTATTATGTATTCAATTGAATACTTACTGACACACAATTTTTTCATGTTTGAGGGGAGTTTCTATCTCCAGAGGCGTAGAACCGCTATGGGGGCAAAATTTGCCCCCTGTTACGCCAATCTCTTGGTGGGAGCGGTTCCACATCTTTGGGGATGGCAACCCCCTCAAACAAAATATCATACTCTACGCTAGGTTCATAGATGACCTGATCTTCATCATTGACAGTAATGAACATGAAGTAGAGAATTTTTGTAACTACCTAAATATGAATCAATGTGATATAAAATTTGTAGGGGAACAAAATGCAACTCAAATATGTTTTTTAGACATAAATGTCTTTGTGAATTCAGGTTCAATCGAAACTAATCTATTTAGGAAACAAACATCAGGCAATACTATCCTTGAATTTAATTCCAGCCATCCACGTCATACAATACATGGCATACCAAAAGGACAATACATTCGAGCTAAACGTAATTGCTCGAGTCCTGAAGACTATAATAAACAGGCAGACATTATAACAGAAAGATTAATGAGTAGAGGCTATGATAGTAATATACTCAGAAAGGCACGTAGTGAGGTCGATGTAATACCACGAGACACTTTATTGATGTATAAAGATAAACAACATAGCATCAATAAAAAATGTAAGCCAAAGTTTATTACAACATATAGCATGGACTACTCAGAAATATGTAAAATTATAAGACGTAATATTCCAATATTACAAACAGATCCAGGACTAAAAGATATTGTAAGAGAGGGTTGTGACTGTGTCTCGAGGAAGGGAAAAACAATTGGAAATTATGTGTCACCATCTGATTGCTCAAAAAAGTCAGGCAATGCGTGTTGGTTAAAACAACGAAAAGGCTTTTTTAAATGTAGGAAGAAAATATGTAAGACCTGTGATTATGTAATAGAGGGTGACACGTTCATTTCAACTACTACATATAAAACACATAAAATAAATTTCTACATTAATTGCACTACAACTCATGTAGTATTGGAAAAACCAAAAGATCCTTAAAGGATAGATTTTTGGCACATGTAAGATCCATTGAAGATCCAGAATCTGATACTCCAATTGCACGGCACTTTAGAGATAATCCCAACTCTGACACTAACTTACTATCTGTTCAAGCAATAGACCATGTTCCACAGTGGAGGAGAGGGGGAAATAGAGAGGAAAAATTAGACCTAAGAGAGGTCTTTTGGATTTTTACAGCAAGTACCTCTATCCCCTATGGATTGAATTTTAGGAGAGATATTGATCTGTGTGTTTAGTTATAGATATATCTCCTTAAATCTTTTGAATGAATCCCCTCCTTTCTAATTTAGGTATTTCTAAATAATTTAGGTATTTCTAAATGATCCTCATTTCCTAAAGATAGGCACACATTAAAGATGTGAAAAATTGTATATACTAGGCTGTGAATAATTATTATAAAATTAAATATATGGTAACAATATTGAGGGAAATAGCAGTTCTTTTTTAAGCATAAAATAACGTATTATGCAAGATTGTTATAAAAGTATGTATCAGGATAATATGCTTGGCATAAACAAGTAAAATTTGGTAACCGAGTTCATATAGAATTGTTGACAACAATAAGAATGTTTATAATAGAGTACATGTACCTTTAAGAAATTCTCTATTTAAGCCTAGAGGAGTCTGGGTATCCTGTAAGCAGTGAACAAGTGCTATCCTAGCACGAAACATGTCTGCAGCAGGAACCCAGCAGTCCTTATTCTCTGTATAATTAGTTGTTAAAGCTGTGTCAGTATGGACTATGCTTTAGTCTGTTTTTACCTCTTGGATTAATAAAGCTCTTTTTTTTATATAACTTTCTGGGAAGTGCCTGAGTTATCTTCTTGTACTTTTTTATATATATATAGGAATATTTTTTTATAAATACTTAGAAAATATAATGCTATGTGCAGAACATTGGAATGTGAAATATTTGGCGTAAATACATAGTTACAACCTTTAAGTATGAATATTACATAAATATGCATTTTCATGATTTCATCTACTTGACAGCAAAGGGCTCCAATGCACTTTTATGTATGTCTATATATGTTTACATATGTATTTATTTGTTTATATGTGTATATATGTCTGTAAATACATATATACAGTATATATATATATATATATATATATATATATATATATATATATATATATATATATATATATACATATCCATCTTTAGACATGTATATATATTTATGTCTACATTAAAGCCCTTTGCCTGCCTTTTTTTCGAACACCTGAGATCTCATATCTTTGAGCCCTTTTTTCTGCAATATTTTTTTTGAATATTTTTATTAGATGGTATTATTATGATTGTAACTGTACTGTGTAATGTACTTGTAATGTGTTTTGTGACACTTTTTAGTTTTGCGAGCTCAATATCAATCGTGCGCAAACGATGTCTGGCAACTAGTAATCTGGCTCTTAATCAGTTGGACATTTGTGTATAATTAATCCTTAGTGTTAATATATGGTTACAATTTATTTTCAGATCATTCACACACAAAAAAATGAATCTTGAATGAATATGCTAATATTTAATGTAATTTAGCTCTGTAAATTGTGTAGTTTCTAATTATTAGAGCATTAAATACTCCCTGACTTCTCAAGGCTAACCTTGCTACACACCTGTCCCTACTTGGCTTTATTATATACAACTGCTAAATAATGTAGTAAATTCATGACAATGGCTAGCCTTGTTGTCTGTGGACTAAAACCAAGATTGGCTCCTCCATATAGGGCAAATGGTTGGTGAAGATTGGCTATTGAAAATAATTACAATTAAAATGATGTTATTTTGTTTTAAAGACATTGAAATGTGGCTGATATGTTGTTCTAGTGCAACAAAACATAAATGTGTTGTAATTAAAGGTTTTTATTCTCAGTTTATTTATTTTCTCTTTTTATCTATGATGGATGTTGTAGCGTAAAAAAGGAACTAGAGCTCTCCTATTTTGAACTTGTCTCAGACTACTAGTTCATTCCATGTAATGTTTTCTGATACACTCCTAAATTCATTGATATATTCTTCTATAGTTCTACATCATTGTCTGGGGGGTTATAAACTCAAAAAGGGGAAACCAGGTAGGAAACCAGGTAACCTTATGAAGATCATTATACATATTTATCAATAACTTTAAAAAAAGGGTCTTATGTTTCATACACCTGTCTTTTTCCCAATGTAAATGAAGGTTATAGTATAAAATAGATCTAAATAGGGGAATAAGAAAATACCAAAGTCACAAAAGAAAATGACAGTTGTGAGGGCTGTGGCTTAAGTTTATAGGGTTTCATAACTGTTATCAAGGCATACTTGATTTAGTTCTAGCTCTTGAAATGTTTGTGTAAAAGCTGTCGGCTGCTTAGTTATTGGCATGACAGGCTCTGTCAACTCTGTGTGGCCCATAATGGTTTAATTATGAGATAAACACTTAATAGAGTTTATTTGTCTTAAACTCTGTAAACAAAGCTAATGTTGTGTAGCATTTTGCATGATCTTAGTGAATCTATTCATAATTTTCATGTTTCCTCTTAAGCCTCTTTGATGACAACACCTATTTTCTTTTAAACTAATCGTATACAAGTAACATAGAGTGAAATTAAATATCTGTATTTAAACTATGTATTTGCACAGACTATGATGATACAATAAGCTGTTTGGGCTAGGATACCTGTGGAATGAAAAAATGTTAGCGCTATTTGCATTAACAAGTACAATCCATACCGCTTGAATTGTGCACTCACATTACAAGTTCAAAGTGATTTCTCATATCTCAAGCAATAGTCTAGTGTGTGCTTACATCTAGGGTGGAGCTGGTGCAATAATTTCTTCACACAATAGACTACTGTATGCCTTATATTCTTCCATATTTTTTAAAAAAAATTATAAACCTTTGCTTCCTAATTATTAAAGGGACACTAAACCCCCATTTTTTCTTTCATGCTTCAGATAGAGCATGCAATTTTAAGCAACTTTCTAATTTACTCCTACTATCAATATTTCTTTGTTCACTTGCTATCTTTATTTAAAAAGCAGGAATTTAAAGCTTAGGAGCCAGCCCATTTTAGGTTTAGCACCCAGAATAGTGATTCCTTATTGGTATCTACATTTAGCAAACCAATAAGCAAGCATAACCCAGGTTCTCAACAAAAAAATGGACCGGTTCTTAAGCTTTACATTCCTGTTTTTTAAATAAAGATAGCAAGAGAACAAAGAAAAATTGATAATAGAAGTAAATTAGGAAGTTGCTTAAAATTGCATGCTCTATCTGAATCATTAAAGAAAAAATGTGGGTTTAGTGTCCCTTTAAGTCTAAATGTAACTTAAATTCTATATTTCCATACTTATTTCAAGTGTTTTGTTATGCAAGCTGGCAAGTGATAGAAGTTTACTTCAGGTCTAAAAACGCACTTAACTTTGAAGAGGTATTTTGGATTGTGCTCAAGCAGATTGTGCATTATTCTTTGCTTGTGACTCAGAGCAAGATAATACACTCTGTGCTATCAATTGTGCTCTACTGGTAAACTAGTCATATGTTTCAATGTGTTTCAATGTCATGCTTCCCTTTTTACCCAGCGGATGCAGGGTAAGGGTGCTCTGTGAATAGGGGTACATTTGTTATTCTGAAATTATACATCAGGCATCTGTATGATTCTGGAGTTCCCCAGAAGGTAATTTATGTTATATTAGTGACTTACTACATTTGCATCCTGGCACAGAACAAACAGCTTTAATTTACTGTCCCATTTTCTATGAATGCTCCAAAGGCAAGATAGGAAAGCTAGACAGGTTAGAAGATTTTATGGGCAGTCATTTTCACGACTAAGTGATACAGTTTTTACATAACATTAAAACCATGCATGTATGATACAAATACAAGCGTCCAATTGATTTTTTAAAAAGGAAGAATTGTATTTTTATGTTAAAAAATAATTTATTTTTAAATATTCAATACATGATCAATTAATTTAAACAAATGTTTGCAATTAAGTTATATATTTATCCATATATATATATGCAAATCAGAGGTTATTAACATAGATTCACTTGCAAATAAACAAAACATTTTTAAATGCTGCAAAAAATTGTCTGTAAAATCACCTGTTTTTATATAAATATTGGGATCTTAGTCACACAATTTGGTCATATTCTGCTTAGCCAGTTACCAACTTACAAGGTGTCCAAATGGGAAGAATAATTTTCCTTTATGGGAAGAATCATTCCTGCTCCTCTCTTTAAAATACAATGAAATTCCTTGGCCTTACAAAGAATTCCAATACAGTCGTGAACATACCTGAACTTGGGTGGGGTGCTTTAATTAATGGAAGGTGGTCAATCTTCCTTTTAAAAAACCCCCCAAATACACAAAGTTTGGTTTAGCACACATAAAAAAGTTTAAATATATCTTTGGGAGTGCTGCCAAAGATACCAAATAGTTACACATAACACTGGGTGTTGGCGCACATTCGCTTGGAAATAAACAAAACATTTTTAACTGCTGCAAAAATTACTTGTCCTTTTATTTTATTTTAAAAGTTTTATTTATTGAGGTAAAATGGTTACAACATATATTTGAGGAAAATAGTACATGAAACATCTTGTAAGTATATATGAGAACAGAGAACTGTAGAAGAACATGGATAAAGACTAATACATCCATCATCTATGCATTTTCCTATTAATTAAATGGAATCAAAAACCTCAGTTAACATTTTGTCATTTTTAGAGACTGGGTAGGGGAATATCTGTCCAAAATTAAAGATGATTCAATGTTGGCGAAGTGTAGTTAATACCGACTATACTAGGTGAAGTATATGCCGTAGAGGCGTATCCATTAGCTATCTAGTGCTTTATGCTTCTCATCATCAGGGTCAATTCAGAGCCACATACAGGTCTGGGCTCCAGACATAGGGCAAGAAGAGAGAAAAAAAAAAAAAAGCAAGTAGGGGGTACAGATACAAGATAGGAGGAGGAGGAAGGGAGGTGAGGGTATTCAAGTTATAATTGAATCCAGTCAGTCCAGACCATCCAGTAGAGGTTCATGGAGTCCTGGAGTCTATGTAGATGTCTGTCCATATTAGCAAAATAATTTATTAACTCACGTACTGTCATGATTGAAGGGGGCTCGAGTTGTTTCCAGGCTCTGGCTATGCATAATTTAACAGCTGCCATTACATAAACTACCATTTTCTTTGTTGGGACAGAAAGATGTTCCTCAAGCATATGGAATAGGGCTATCTGAGGGGAGAGTGTTATGTGAATATTTATAGACTGTAATAGGGATTCTATCTCTTTCCACAGCAGTGTTAGCTTCGGGCATGACCACCAAATGTGAATATCTGTGCCTTGTTGTACACATTGTCTCCAACACTGCGGGGAAATGGAACTGAACATTCTAGAGAGTCTTATAGTTACAGTGTAGTGTTTTTTTGGTGAGCACAAGTGCCCTAAAGATATCCCTTTCGGGTATTATAATATCTAGTTCCTGTGACCATGCTTTAATCTGCCAAGGGACACCTGTAGAATGTTCATTTAATAGTGCTTTATAATGCAGCGAAAGGGGCCATCTCATTCCCCTGTCCACTAACCCAACGTTCCTCCCATTTAGTAAGGTCTCTCAGGCCACACTTTGGGAATTTCCATGACTTAAGTAGGCTAATGATTCTATCTGCCTCGAACTGAAGCCAAGGGGGACAGTTTTCTTGGACTTGGGAAATTTGAGTCGCTGTAAGTAGCCTGTTATTCACATATAAGTTTTGCAACTGAGTAATATTAATTCCCTTCCAGTAATCTATGGGCTCCATGTACTAAGCAGTCAGCGAGCTACCCGCAACAAATCTCGCGTCAAAACTCGCAAACTGATATGTACAAAGTCGTCAACTATGTTCAAACTTGCATCTTTAAAATTGCGAGCATACTTATCCGCCAAACCTCGCTACCTCTCCATTTTTCAGTGTAATTAGACACATTTGACCACCAACTCGCCAAAAACGAATGTACTAAAAAATCTATTTGTCCGCTTGCGACAATTTCCGCTCCCACCTCGTTATTTTTGCCTCGCCACCTTTTAGGTGGCGGGCAAGGTACAAAACAATGGGAAAGTCACTCTAGACGCCAGTTTAGACATATATAAAAGGCAGTAATATCAGCATTGTACTTACAGCATAACTGGCGTCTAATTTGTCTCTCATTTCCATGTACATAAATTGCGCCCAATTTGTCGACTGTAATTAAAGAGTAATCTATATTTTAAATTTGTATTGTATAGTTGTCAATCTTTCTAATTATTTTTATATTAATATTTATATTTATTATATCTTCTATTAGGAGATGGAGGCTACTCATGTACAGAATGTCTGTTGACTCCCTATAACAACCCACAGTCAAGTACTTTTCAATGAAGCTCACCGAACTACCAGGGGGATAATTGCTGATGCGAAAAGTGAGGATTCTTGGATTTTGAAGTGGTTTCAGATCAAGATGAATCCATATCCAAATTGTAAATAAATATTACAAAAATAACGCTCTGTAATCACTCTTCAAAAAATTTTGAACAATAATAAAGTTGTTTAGATAAGTTGAACTTTTATAGGAGCAAAATTCTATTCCCGCGACTACTATGATGTTCGTGACACCTTGCATGTCACGTGTTAATAATTGGCCAGACAATTCAACTGAAAGTTAAGTACATCAGCTTAGTCATGGCGAGAGAGGCGTCAAATTTATCAATATTCCGCCACTGCTCGCGGCGGGCTAGATGTGTCTATTTATTGGGGGATTATTAGTACATAGCGACAGCGGACACCATTTCGCCCGCGGCAAGTAACGGCGAGTTTATCCGCGTCTACAATGACGGATGAATTGACGGCTTAGTACATGGAGCCCTATATGTATGTTTGGAAAACCCCACAATAGGGCATTTAGATGTTGAACTGGGGAAGGATGGGACGCAATTTCGCTGTGGTGTCTGAGATCGTGCCATATATCTATGTTTTGTTGAACTATAGGGTTGTCATTTAGCTTGGCCAGGGATTTATGTTTAGGGACCCATATGACCTAATCTAAAGCTAGGCCATCCGGCACAGCTAGTTCTTCTAGTCTATACCAGCCTGGTCTTTCTTCCCTCTGACCCCAGCCTGCTATATAAGTCAGTCTGGCTGCCTCGTAGTACAGAAACTCATTAGGGAAAGAAGCCCCCCCTTTGTAGTATGTCTCTGAAGGATCTTATGTGCTACCCTCTGAGTTTTCCCATTCCACACATATCTCAGAAATAATAGATAAATCGCTTGCAAAGTTTTATGTGGCCATTCAAATGGAGACACCTAAAGAGATACAAAACTTTAGGTAACAGGGACATTTTGATGTTCGCTATTCTACCCAGCCATGAGAACTCCTTATAATCTTATTTTGCTATAATAGACTTAATCTTGCCAATAAGTGCGTCAAAGTTAAGTTTGATAGTGGTCTCATGATCTTTTCTTAATTTAATCCCAAGGTGTGTCATGTAATCCTGAGACCAGCTAAATTTATAATGTTCTTGCAACTCCCTGTATTGGGTTGGGTCGGAATTAATTATATAAACCTCGGTTTTGGAAGGATTGACTTTGTAATAGCTGTATCTGACAAATTAATTATTATTTCAATACCTCCCAGTTGTAGTCCCATTGGACCCTGGTGACAGCTTTTTCAGCATCCAACGACAGGACCACGACGGGTGTCCCTCCTGTTCTAGCACCTGAGAAGACTGATAGAAGTCACCTGGTATTGTCAGGTCCCTGACGTCCCTTAGTGAAGCCCACCTGATCAATGTTGATCAGGGAGGGCACTATGTGTGCTAATCTGTCCACGATCAGTTTTGAGTACAGTTTGGTATCGATGTTAATCAACGAGATTGGTCTGTAATTGCCACAAAGCGACGGATCCTTATCCAGCTTTCGGAATGGCTATGATAGAGGCCTTCAAATTTTCCCTTAAAATATGTCCTTCTGACTTAATTTCATTGAACATCTGGTAAAGGGTTTATGAGAGATCGCTGTCTAGTTTCTTATAAAAAGAACATGGGAACCCGCATTGTGCGGTAGCTATTGTCGGATCTCGTTGATAAATGTGGACACCAAACTTTACTCTAAGCTTCTCGCGGATAGACTGGTCTCCCTCCTACCTTCTCTTATACATATGGACCAGGTAGGGTTCACCAAGGGACGACAAGGCCCCAACAATACTAGGAGACTTTTGTTGGTCCTATCGGATGCTAACAGGAACGCTACCTCAATGGTGACCCTGTCGTTGGATGCTGAAAAGGCCTTCAACAGGGTCAGATGGGAATTCCTGTGGGAGGTGCTTAAGATATTCAGATTTCCACATCAGACAATCTTAGCAATTCAAACGCTATACTCGGCACCGCATGCTAGGGTAAGGGGCCCTGGGTTCTGCTCTCCTGAACTCAATATTTCAAACAGCACGAGACAGGGGTGCCCCATGTCACCCCATCTCTTCTCTCTGGTTATGGAACCATTTGCCCAAGCGGTCAGAAACTCCCCACAGATATCGGGGATCAGATACCCCTGCATGAAGAAAAGATCTTACTATTTGCGGACAATGTCACACTGCTATTGACTAAACCAGAGACATCTATCCCGGCGGTTTTCCACCTGATAGACCAATTTATGAACTCAGCTATTATAAATCTAATAAGATGAAAACAGAAGCATACGCACTTAATCTCCCGTCTGATCGGTTGGCCGCTCTTCAGAAAGCGTTTGACTTTCAATGGTCTGACTCTCACCTGACACACTTAGGAATATATCTAAGTGCTAATCTAGACTCTGTGGTGAACATGAATTTTGAGAAACTCTTAGGAGAACTGAAATCTCTGACAATAAAGTGGGACTTTCAGGAGATCTCGTGGTTTGGCAGAGTGATGACAGTTAAGATGTCACTCCTGCCAAAGGTCCTTTATCTATTCAGATGTCTCCCAATCAACATCCCATATGGATATTTACAACAAATCCATAGACTGTTTCTACACTATGTCTGGAAGAACAAGACACCTAGAGTGGCATACAGAATCTTACAAAGACCATTCTCTAGTGGTGGAATCGCGTTTCCTAACATATATCTCTACTATGAAGCGTCAAGACTATCCCATGCCTCAGCATGGGGACTCCTCAAGGAGCAGGAAGGTTGGTACAGACTGGAAGAACAGTCTTTGCCTCTGGGACTCTCCCTTAGAGATATATTATGGATCCCTAAGCACATGAATTTGTGCAAAGAAATAACTAATCCCCTCGTCCGTCAAACCTACTTAATCTGGCATGATTTATGTCAGTGTACGTCAATTTCTCCACACCCATCCCCTGTTCATGGTATTGGCGGTTTGCTATGTAATTTCCCAAATATACACTTGGATTTCTGGCTAAGTGAGGGAAAACACACAATTTCAGACTTCTACCCTTCAGGAGAGCTGTCACTCGCTTCAGAGGTATGTGCACCCACAGAGACTGGACCCCAGTGGCCCAGATATGAAGGCATGAGAGTCATGAGCCTCATCAGATCTAGAGGCTTTTCCAAGTCAGCTATGAGGGAAAAAACCAAGTGGGAAGAGAGGTGGATACAGGGCAAAACTATGCCCAGACCATTGTCCTTTCACTATGCAGCCCTCACCAAAAATCAAGCCACAGACACCCCTTGGCAACTGAAAGCGTGGGGTAGAGACCTTGGGATACAGATTTCGATGGAAGACCTCTCTAGGGCAATCCTCCTCACGAAAAAGACCCTTCATTGTGTGACTGTGATGGAGACATACATCAAAGTACTACTCAAGTGGCATGGGACGCCAGTGAGGCTATCCCTGATGTACAAAACGTGCAGCCCACTCTGCTGGAAAAACTGCCAGCAGATGGGGTCAGATGTTCACATCTGGTTGTCCTGCCCTAAAATTGCAGCACTCTGGAGGGATATTGGACTTCTCCTCAGAACACTCTATATTGATGTGTACCTCACCCCACAAATCGCACTTTTCCACATCTTTCCCAGCTCTATTTCCACCCCTATCAAGAGAATGTTAATATATTTCCTAGCAGCTACAAAGCTATGAATTGCTAGATCGTGGAAACAAATAGAGCCCCCAACTCTAGCTGAAGTATGCGATTTGGTCACCCACTTTGCTTCAATGGAAAGATATGTGGCTGGTGAGACCAACACGTTAGAGTCATATTGGGAGACCTGGCAGGAATGGCATGAGTGCCAGTAACCTCTGACGGATGAAACTTTCTGTGCCCCTCTGCTTCCCCCCCTTGTTATGCTCTCTTTTTCTTTTTCTTTTTTTTTTTATCTCCCTTCCTAACCCCATGACCCCTACTAAGTGAACCCTCCCCTCCTCGCCCCCCCCCACCTGTATGTGAAATGGGCAGATTAGACAACCTTAATAAACTCACTGTACACCAGGGCTTGATTTAATATAATTACCACCCATGGCATGACCCTGGGCTGCCCGATCTCAACATCTGCAAATTGTATGCCCAGCACCTCGGCTGGACTTATATATATATACATATAATCTTAACTCTAGATTGTGATTCAAGTGATAGGTTAACCAACACTTTAGACTCGGACCTTGGACACAACCCAATCCCTACTATTAGTTTCAAAGTCCTAAGCTTAACGATGGGTTGACAACCCGTGGCACTTTCAGTAGCCATAATTTTAATATATTTTCTTAATTTAAAGATCTCTGAGGTTCTGGTCTTAAGCTATAATATCTTGATGCTGGTATATTTCTCTGTATTGTTACTTTATATAGTTTCTTTTTTCCTAACTGTTTGTAATATGCTATTTATATTTGAATAAAACCTTAGAAAGAAAAAAAAAAAGAACATGGGAAGCCGCCGGGTCCTGGGGCTTTATTATTTTGTAGTTGTTTTATCACCTCTGTGATGTCATTTGGGGTGAACGGGGCTAGTAGCCTATTTTTAGCTTCCTCAGTTAGAGAAGGTAATCCCAGATTCCGCAGAAAATCTGCTATCTCGGGGACTTGGGCCTCAGTGGGACGCTAATGCTGAGCGATATTATATAATTTGTCATAAAAGTCCAAAAAGGCCTTGCCTATGTCAGACGGTGCTACGGCTCTCTGTCCGTTAAGATCAATGTAGGAGATGCGCGATTGCGCAGTCCGGTCCCGAAGTTTCTTTCCTAAAAGCGAGTCTGCTTTATTGCTTTTTTAGTACATGATGTCACGCTCGGCCGCTGGGAAGCTCTGGCAGTACTCTCTGTGTGCTTGATTGACAGGTAGTCTGAGATGCCTCTTCTTGATGATGTCATGATCAGGCTTTTTATTCCGGGCTTCCTGTTACTTCAGTGCCCGTTTGTTTGTTCCTCTTTGTGGCTTCTGTGAGGAATTTGCAGTGGAAACTCTCTAACTGCTGATTTTCTGTTGCCAATCTCTTCAAGGACTGTCTATGCTGGGTTAACCTTCAAACTTCCTGATTACCTGTTTCCAATCAATGTACTGTTTATTCTGTGAAACTCTTTAACTGCATGTTAACCTGCTGCCAAACTCTGCAAATACTGTTTATTCAGTGTAAACCTTCAAACTGCTTGATATCTTGTTGCCAAACACTGCTTGTACTGTTTATTCTGTGAAACTCTCAAACTGCATTTTTTAACCTGCTGCCAAACTCTGCAAATACTGTTTATTCTGTGAAACTCTCAAACTGCATTTAACCTACTGCCAAACGCAGCAAGTACTGATTAATCTGTGTTAACCTTCAAACTACCTGATATACTGTTGCCAGACTCTGCAAGTACTGAATATTCTGTGTTAACCCTCAAACTGCATGATAACCTGTTGCAAACTCTGCAAGTTCTGACTATTCAGTGTTAACCCTCAAACTGCCTGATAACCTGTTGCAAACTCTGCAAGGACTGACTACTCAGTGTTAACCCTCAAACTGCCTGATAACCTGTTGCAAACTCTGCAAGGACTACACTACACAGTGTTAACCCTCAAACTGCCTGATAACAAATTACCTACACCTGCATTAACTTTTTCTTGTTTTACGCTTCTTCTGTCTGAGTATAAGTGGACTATCCCTGCTCTCCTGATTCTGTGGAAGACATTTCCTGAAACCAGTTCCTTATTCAGAAGTCTATCTGGCTGTTATCTTGAATTACTTTGGACACAGGCTAACCCTGCTCCATTTCGTGAGTACATTGTTTTTTGGAGGTTGTCGTAGGGTCACATCCTGGATTAAACTCAGAGTTCAAGGGTGTTGTTTAAATTCGCCCTAGCATTTGGGTCTTCTTCTGGATATTTCCTAACCTGACAGTACAAACGTGCCATAATATGGACCCTGATGAGTTATCCAGGGCTGTGGCTCTACAAGGGCAACTTCTGGAAAATCATTCTGCTCATTTGCAAACTTTGGATTCCAAGCTTGACCAAATTACTGCTCTGCTACATAACCTCTCCGCTTCATTGATTCAAACTTTGCTGACTCTCTCAGGATTCCTCTTCAAGCCAAGAAACAGTTAATTAAGGTAACTACTGTTAGTGGACAGCCTCTAGGTTCTGGTATCATACAACATTCTACCATTCCTCTTCTTTGTCTGTGGGCATACTCCATTCTGAAATTATTCGTTTTGATGTCATCTCTTCTCCCCACATACCATTGATTCTGGGGTTACCTTGGTTGAAGCTTCATGATCCAGTTTTCTCATGGTCTAAAGGAGAACTTATTTCCTGGGCAACTACCTGTTTCAAACATTGCCTGCAAAATCCATCTAAACCATCTTGTCCTGTCGTAGCTATGGTGGAAATTCCTGATTTATTGCCTAATTACTATCAACCCTTTAGTGATGTGTTTTCTAAAAAGGAGGCTGAGACGTTACCTCCACACCGGATATTTGACTGTCCTATCGAATTCTAATCAGGGGCTCCTCTACCTAAGGGAAGGACCTATCCCCTCTCTCGTCAAGAAAATGTCTCTCTTGAGGAATACATAAAGGACAACTTAGCCAGAGGATTTATTCATCCTTTCTCATCACCTGTGGGTGCGGGTTTTTTCTTTATTGTGAAAAAAGATGGAGGTCTTCGTCCCTGTATTGATTATTGGGCCTTAAATCAGATTACTGTCAAAAACAGCTATCCTCTGCTGCTCATTTCTGAGTTATTTGATCGTCTTCAAGGTGCTTCTATTTTTTCCAAGTTATATCTCCGTGGGGCCTACAATTTGGTCAGAATCTGTAAAGGAGACGAATGGAAGACGGCATTTAACACTAGATTTTGTCACTATGAGTATCTAGTAATGCCATTCCGATTGTGCAATGCACCAGCAGTATTTTAGCACTTTGTTAACGAAATCTTCAGAGATTATCTAAATCAATTTGTTATCATTTATCTCGATGACATTCTGATCTATTTGAAAACATTACAGGAACATGTACATCATGTAAGACTGGTACTTCAGAGGTTACGAGACAATTCCCTGTTCGCTAAATTGGAGAAATGCTCTTTTCATCAGAGTTCCATTCCCTTTTTGGGGTATATCATTTCTGAATCAGGTTTTGAGATGGATCCTGCTAAACTTTCGGCTATCAAGGACTGGCCCAGACCAACTACTCTCAAATCCCTGCAGAGGTTTCTTGGCTTTGCCAATTACTATAGAAAGTTTATAAAGAACTTTGCTGACATCACGTCTCCGCTCACTTCTCTTACTAAGAAAAGGCAAAATTGTAAGAACTGGTCCTCTTCGGCAGTACAGGCTTTTGAAATGCTAAAATCAGCATTTTCTTCTGCACCTCTTCTCAGTCATCCAATTCCTGATCTCCAGTTTATTTTGGAGGTTGACGCTTCCTCTATAGCAGCTGGAGCTGTTCTCTCCCAATGTGATCCGACTACCAGCAAGATACATCCTGTGGCGTTCTTTTTGAAAAAATTAAATCCTGTCTAGTTAAATTATGATGTGGGTAATAAGGAGCTTTTGGCTATAAAATTAGCTTTGGAAGAATGGAGGCATTGGTTAGAGGATACCAGTCAACCTTTTTTCATTCTGACAGATCACAATAATCTTTTATACCTCCAAACAGCTACACGTCTCAATCCTCGCCAGGCTCGGTGGGCCTTGTTCTTCTCCAGGTTTAATTTTGTACTTTCCTATGTTCCTGGTTCAAAAAATTCCAAAGCAGATGCTTTATCTAGGCAGTTCCAATCTTCTGAACCTTCTCCATTGGATTCTGAACCTATACTACGTCCAGTCAAAGTTTTGGCTCAAGTATCTTCTTTTCCAGTACAGGCTTTACATGCTGCTCAATTCCAGGTACCATCTTCTTGCAAACTACCTTCTGGAATCCTGTATGTACCCAAAGGATTATGTCTTAAGCTTCTACATTGGGCTCACGACAACATTTCAGCAGGTCATCCTGGAGTAACCAATACTTTGTGGAAACTGAAGCAGCATGTTTGGTGGTCCACTATGAGGAGGGATGTTAAGGATTATATTGCTGCTTGTAGTTCTTGTGCTTCGAACAAACAATCTTCTCATTGACCATTTGGTCTATTACACCCTCTTCCGATTCCTCATTACCCTTGGTCTCACTTATCCATGGACTTTGTTACAGATCTTCCTGTTTCTGCTGGAAATACGACCATTTGGGTAGTGGTGGATTGGTTTTCCAAGTCTGCTCACTTCATACCTCTTCCAGGCTTGCCTTCAGCTCAAAGACTTTCTGAACTCTTTGTTCTACATATATCTCGTTTACATGGTTTACCCACTGACATAGTCTCAGATCGTGGAGTCCAATTTGTTTCCAAATTTTGGAGGTCTTTTTGTAAGCACTTCGGAATCAACATATCTCTTTCTACTGCACATCATCCTCAATCCAATGGACAGACTGAGCTTTTAAATCAAGCCTTGGAATCTTTTCTTAGACATTATGTAGACCATCACCACTCCAACTGGTCTCAGCTATTGCCTTTGGCGGAATTAGCTCACAACTCACATTATAACGCCTCATTACAGACCTCTCCCTTTAAGGCAGCTTATGGTTTTGAACCTAGAACTTTTCCTATGATTACCAGTTCTACTGAAGTCCCCGAAGCAGATCGTATAGTGAAAAATCTCAGTAACCACTGGCAACTCATTCATCAAAATCTACTTTCTTCTTCCTTAAGACATAAGAAATATGCTGATCGCAGAAGGTGCAAGGCTCCTTTACTTCGTACTGGAGACAGAGTATTTTTATCCACCAGATTCATACGTCTAAAACAACCTTGTACTAAGTTGGGTCCTAAGTACATTGGACCTTTTTGAATTGTTTCCAAAGTTTGTTCTTCTGCATGCCGCCTGGCCTTACCCAAGACTCTCAAGATCCATCCAGTGTTTCATGTCTCCATACTCAAGCCAGTCATCTACAATCGGTACTCTATCAGGAGAAAACCACCTCCTCCATTTTCCATAGAGGGAATTTCTGAGTTTGAAGTCAGCCAGATTCTGGATTCCAAGCTACGGGGCAATTGGCTGTACTACCTGGTCCATTGGAAGGGTTATCCTATCTCTGAACGATCTTGGGAACCGGCCTCTCATGTTCATGCTCCAGCTCTTGTCAAGTTTTTTCACAAGAAATACCCTGCCAGGCCCGGTCGGGTCCCCTGGAGGGGTCCTTGAGGAGGGGGCACTGTCATGCTTGGCCGCTGGGAAGCTCTGGCAGTCGTCTCTGTGTGCTGAGCCACCCCTTCCTGATGATGTCATGACCAGGCTTTTTATTCCGGGCTTCCTGTTTCTTCAGTGCCCGTTTGTTTGTTCCTCTTTGTGGCTTCTGTGAGGAATTCGCTGTGGAAACTCTCTAACTGCTGATTTTCTGTTGCCAATCTCTTCAAGGCCTGACTATGCTGGGTTAACCTTCAAACTTCCTGATTACCTGTTTCCAATCAATGCAAGTACTGTTTATTCTGTGAAACTCTCTAACTGCATGTTAACCTGCTGCCAAACTCTGCAAATACTGTTTATTCAGTGTAAACCTTCAAACTGCTTGATATCTTGTTGCCAAACACTGCTGGTACTGTTTATTCTGTGAAACTCTCAAACTGCATTTTTAAACCTGCTGCCAAACTCTGCAAATACTGTTTATTCTGTGAAACTCTCAAACTGCATTTTAACCTACTGCCAAACTCAGCAAGTACTGATTAATCTGTGTTAACCTTCAAACTACCTGATATACTGTTGCCAGACTCTGCAAGTACTGAATATTCTGTGTTAACTCTCAAACTGCCTGATAACCTGTTGCAAACTCTGCAAGTTCTGACTATTCAGTGTTAACTCTCAAACTACCTGATAACCTGTTGCAAACTCTGCAAGGACTGACTATTCAGTGTTAACCCTCAAATTGCCTGATAACCTGTTGCAAACTCTGCAAAGACTGACTACACAGTGTTAACCCTCAAACTGCCTGATAACAAATTACCTACTCCTGCATTATTAATTGTTTCTTGTTTTACCCTTCTTCTGTCTGAGTATAAGTGGACTATCCCTGCTCTCCTGATTCTGTGGAAGACATTTCCTGAAACCAGTTCCTTATTCAGAAGTCTATCTGGCTGTTATCTTGAATTACTTTGGACACAGGCTAACCCTGCTCCATTTCGTGAGTACATTGTTTTTTGGAGGTTGTCGTAGGGTCACATCCTGGATTAAACTCAGAGTTCAAGGGTGTTGTTTAAATTCGCCCTAGCATTTGGGTCTTCTTCTGGATATTTCCTAACCTGACAGTACAAACGTGCCATAATATGGACCCTGATGAGTTATCCAGGGCTGTGGCTCTACAAGGGCAACTTCTGGAAAATCATTCTGCTCATTTGCAAACTTTGGATTCCAAGCTTGACCAAATTACTGCTCTGCTACATAACCTCTCCGCTTCATTGATTCAAACTTTGCTGACTCTCTCAGGATTCCTCTTCAAGCCAAGAAACAGTTAATTAAGGTAACTACTGTTAGTGGACAGCCTCTAGGTTCTGGTATCATACAACATTCTACCATTCCTCTTCTTTGTCTGTGGGCATACTCCATTCTGAAATTATTCGTTTTGATGTCATCTCTTCTCCCCACATACCATTGATTCTGGGGTTACCTTGGTTGAAGCTTCATGATCCAGTTTTCTCATGGTCTAAAGGAGAACTTATTTCCTGGGCAACTACCTGTTTCAAACATTGCCTGCAAAATCCATCTAAACCATCTTGTCCTGTCGTAGCTATGGTGGAAATTCCTGATTTATTGCCTAATTACTATCAACCCTTTAGTGATGTGTTTTCTAAAAAGGAGGCTGAGACGTTACCTCCACACCGGATATTTGACTGTCCTATCGAATTCTAATCAGGGGCTCCTCTACCTAAGGGAAGGACCTATCCCCTCTCTCGTCAAGAAAATGTCTCTCTTGAGGAATACATAAAGGACAACTTAGCCAGAGGATTTATTCATCCTTTCTCATCACCTGTGGGTGCGGGTTTTTTCTTTATTGTGAAAAAAGATGGAGGTCTTCGTCCCTGTATTGATTATTGGGCCTTAAATCAGATTACTGTCAAAAACAGCTATCCTCTGCTGCTCATTTCTGAGTTATTTGATCGTCTTCAAGGTGCTTCTATTTTTTCCAAGTTATATCTCCGTGGGGCCTACAATTTGGTCAGAATCTGTAAAGGAGACGAATGGAAGACGGCATTTAACACTAGATTTTGTCACTATGAGTATCTAGTAATGCCATTCCGATTGTGCAATGCACCAGCAGTATTTTAGCACTTTGTTAACGAAATCTTCAGAGATTATCTAAATCAATTTGTTATCATTTATCTCGATGACATTCTGATCTATTTGAAAACATTACAGGAACATGTACATCATGTAAGACTGGTACTTCAGAGGTTACGAGACAATTCCCTGTTCGCTAAATTGGAGAAATGCTCTTTTCATCAGAGTTCCATTCCCTTTTTGGGGTATATCATTTCTGAATCAGGTTTTGAGATGGATCCTGCTAAACTTTCGGCTATCAAGGACTGGCCCAGACCAACTACTCTCAAATCCCTGCAGAGGTTTCTTGGCTTTGCCAATTACTATAGAAAGTTTATAAAGAACTTTGCTGACATCACGTCTCCGCTCACTTCTCTTACTAAGAAAAGGCAAAATTGTAAGAACTGGTCCTCTTCGGCAGTACAGGCTTTTGAAATGCTAAAATCAGCATTTTCTTCTGCACCTCTTCTCAGTCATCCAATTCCTGATCTCCAGTTTATTTTGGAGGTTGACGCTTCCTCTATAGCAGCTGGAGCTGTTCTCTCCCAATGTGATCCGACTACCAGCAAGATACATCCTGTGGCGTTCTTTTTGAAAAAATTAAATCCTGTCTAGTTAAATTATGATGTGGGTAATAAGGAGCTTTTGGCTATAAAATTAGCTTTGGAAGAATGGAGGCATTGGTTAGAGGATACCAGTCAACCTTTTTTCATTCTGACAGATCACAATAATCTTTTATACCTCCAAACAGCTACACGTCTCAATCCTCGCCAGGCTCGGTGGGCCTTGTTCTTCTCCAGGTTTAATTTTGTACTTTCCTATGTTCCTGGTTCAAAAAATTCCAAAGCAGATGCTTTATCTAGGCAGTTCCAATCTTCTGAACCTTCTCCATTGGATTCTGAACCTATACTACGTCCAGTCAAAGTTTTGGCTCAAGTATCTTCTTTTCCAGTACAGGCTTTACATGCTGCTCAATTCCGGGTACCATCTTCTTGCAAACTACCTTCTGGAATCCTGTATGTACCCAAAGGATTATGTCTTAAGCTTCTACATTGGGCTCACGACAACATTTCAGCAGGTCATCCTGGAGTAACCAATACTTTGTGGAAACTGAAGCAGCATGTTTGGTGGTCCACTATGAGGAGGGATGTTAAGGATTATATTGCTGCTTGTAGTTCTTGTGCTTCGAACAAACAATCTTCTCATTGACCATTTGGTCTATTACACCCTCTTCCGATTCCTCATTACCCTTGGTCTCACTTATCCATGGACTTTGTTACAGATCTTCCTGTTTCTGCTGGAAATACGACCATTTGGGTAGTGGTGGATTGGTTTTCCAAGTCTGCTCACTTCATACCTCTTCCAGGCTTGCCTTCAGCTCAAAGACTTTCTGAACTCTTTGTTCTACATATATCTCGTTTACATGGTTTACCCACTGACATAGTCTCAGATCGTGGAGTCCAATTTGTTTCCAAATTTTGGAGGTCTTTTTGTAAGCACTTCGGAATCAACATATCTCTTTCTACTGCACATCATCCTCAATCCAATGGACAGACTGAGCTTTTAAATCAAGCCTTGGAATCTTTTCTTAGACATTATGTAGACCATCACCACTCCAACTGGTCTCAGCTATTGCCTTTGGCGGAATTAGCTCACAACTCACATTATAACGCCTCATTACAGACCTCTCCCTTTAAGGCAGCTTATGGTTTTGAACCTAGAACTTTTCCTATGATTACCAGTTCTACTGAAGTCCCCGAAGCAGATCGTATAGTGAAAAATCTCAGTAACCACTGGCAACTCATTCATCAAAATCTACTTTCTTCTTCCTTAAGACATAAGAAATATGCTGATCGCAGAAGGTGCAAGGCTCCTTTACTTCGTACTGGAGACAGAGTATTTTTATCCACCAGATTCATACGTCTAAAACAACCTTGTACTAAGTTGGGTCCTAAGTACATTGGACCTTTTTGAATTGTTTCCAAAGTTTGTTCTTCTGCATGCCGCCTGGCCTTACCCAAGACTCTCAAGATCCATCCAGTGTTTCATGTCTCCATACTCAAGCCAGTCATCTACAATCGGTACTCTATCAGGAGAAAACCACCTCCTCCATTTTCCATAGAGGGAATTTCTGAGTTTGAAGTCAGCCAGATTCTGGATTCCAAGCTACGGGGCAATTGGCTGTACTACCTGGTCCATTGGAAGGGTTATCCTATCTCTGAACGATCTTGGGAACCGGCCTCTCATGTTCATGCTCCAGCTCTTGTCAAGTTTTTTCACAAGAAATACCCTGCCAGGCCCGGTCGGGTCCCCTGGAGGGGTCCTTGAGGAGGGGGCACTGTCATGCTTGGCCGCTGGGAAGCTCTGGCAGTCGTCTCTGTGTGCTGAGCCACCCCTTCCTGATGATGTCATGACCAGGCTTTTTATTCCGGGCTTCCTGTTTCTTCAGTGCCCGTTTGTTTGTTCCTCTTTGTGGCTTCTGTGAGGAATTCGCTGTGGAAACTCTCTAACTGCTGATTTTCTGTTGCCAATCTCTTCAAGGCCTGACTATGCTGGGTTAACCTTCAAACTTCCTGATTACCTGTTTCCAATCAATGCAAGTACTGTTTATTCTGTGAAACTCTCTAACTGCATGTTAACCTGCTGCCAAACTCTGCAAATACTGTTTATTCAGTGTAAACCTTCAAACTGCTTGATATCTTGTTGCCAAACACTGCTGGTACTGTTTATTCTGTGAAACTCTCAAACTGCATTTTTAAACCTGCTGCCAAACTCTGCAAATACTGTTTATTCTGTGAAACTCTCAAACTGCATTTTAACCTACTGCCAAACTCAGCAAGTACTGATTAATCTGTGTTAACCTTCAAACTACCTGATATACTGTTGCCAGACTCTGCAAGTACTGAATATTCTGTGTTAACTCTCAAACTGCCTGATAACCTGTTGCAAACTCTGCAAGTTCTGACTATTCAGTGTTAACTCTCAAACTACCTGATAACCTGTTGCAAACTCTGCAAGGACTGACTATTCAGTGTTAACCCTCAAATTGCCTGATAACCTGTTGCAAACTCTGCAAAGACTGACTACACAGTGTTAACCCTCAAACTGCCTGATAACAAATTACCTACTCCTGCATTATTAATTGTTTCTTGTTTTACCCTTCTTCTGTCTGAGTATAAGTGGACTATCCCTGCTCTCCTGATTCTGTGGAAGACATTTCCTGAAACCAGTTCCTTATTCAGAAGTCTATCTGGCTGTTATCTTGAATTACTTTGGACACAGGCTAACCCTGCTCCATATTGTGAGTACATTGTTTTTTGGAGGTTGTTGTAGGGTCACGTCCTGGATTAAACTCAGAGTGCAAGGGTGATGTTAAAGTTCGCCCTAGCATTTGGGTCTTCTTCTGGACATTTCCTAACCTGACACATAAGCTGTTTGAACTTAGCTAGAGCAGACTGGATTCTCTGGACTTCAAGTTCCCTAATTCGACACTCGGAGCTGGGCTATCTCCTCAGATAGGATCTGTGTGGGAGATAGCTTGTTAAGCTTCTCTTTGGACCTGAGTTTGCAAGTTAATCTCCATAGTGGGTCGCCTCTAGCTTTCTGCCAAGCAGCCATCCTGCTTATGCAGTAGCCTCTCAAAAAGGATTTCATGGCAGCCCATCTGATTTGATGAGAGGTGTGTCCCGTTTGATTGTTTAGAAGGAATTCAGTGATTTTATCTACAATATCAATGAAAGTTTGGGCCTCCCACAAACAAGTTGGGAGTTTCCAGGTTGGTCTCACCGAAGGGGTGTCTCCCCCTTCAAGGGAGAACGTGACCGCATCATGGTCAGACTAGGCACACATAGATATTTTGGCGGATGAAACTCTATTAAGAGTCCAAGAGTCTACAAAAAACATATCCACTCTCGAATAGGACCTGTGTGGTGGAGAAAAATATGAGAAAATATGAGAAATCCCTAGTATCCGGATGGCATGACCTCCACACATCATACAGAGAATATTGGTTAATCAATTTTTTAAATTTGGGGGCTGTGGCCAAGGAGAAATAATCCAAGTTTTTACCTGGAGGAAGTTTTTTGTCCATCTGTGGTCCCAAACTAGGTTGAAATTGCCTCCAATCACTACCGTACCCAGTCTGAGGCGGTCTATTAAATTAAATATTTTCCAAAAGGAATGGCATCTGACCCTGATTTGGTGCATAAATATTCACAAGTGTGTAGAGAAGGTTGTTTAACTTGCAGATTAAGAAACGTCCCTCCGGGTCCATCTCTAGGTGTATTGAGTGAAACTCCAACTGCCTATTAACTTGTATAGAGATGCCTCTTCTCTTTTCATCAAACGAGGAACTGTAGATTACCGAAAAATGTGGGAATTTCAATGTGGGGGTGTTGTCAGTGATCCAGTGAGTTTCTTGGATAAAGGCTACATCCGTGTGTAAATATTTTAGGTAATTTTGGAGTAAGATCCATTTAGTCGGGGAGTTTAGCCCCTTAGTATTTAGTGTTGTGAAATTTAGAGCAGCCATCTGGGATATCCAAGTGGTAGGATTTAGGAGGTGGGGGAAAGATAAGGAAATGCGAGGAAAAAAAAGGGGTTCTGTTGTTTACTGAGTAAACTGTGATATCAGGGGGGAGAAGAGAGGGTGGATAGAGATAAATCAGATAATCTTCAAGCTAGCTTTCACTTTCTAATCTATAACCTCCTCCCTCTCTATAGTTTCATGAATGTGAGAAATGTAGCGGGACCGCAAACAAAAATGGAAGAGTAGAGTGTATAGTAAAACTGCAGACTGTTAATGGATAATATACTATTCAGACAGCCAGTAGCATGGGGAGGAGAACAGTGAGAGCAGGAAGTGGATGAGCTTGTAGTCTCTAGGTGGATGTGAGGTGGGTCAAATCGCTAAAGGTAGGTATCTAGGTTAAGTCCTTCAGTCTATGTGTTTTGTGTCATTGTAAGATCCCATAGTATAGTGTCATCTAGATACTGGATAATCTTTGTGTGAATTGAACGGCATTATCTGGTCCTTTAGTCAGGTTCTGTCAAGGGAATGTTTATCGTACTCCTATGGTCATGTCCTAAAAGGGAACAGGGTCTATGATATGTAGCAGGTTGCAGGAAATAGTAAGACAATCTGTAACCATTGATGAAAAGATGAATTCAGAGACTCATAATAAAGAAGAACAATGTGTAACAGCATATCAATGAAACAAAACCCATATAGGTCAGCGGTAACAGAGTCCGGCAGGTACCCTGGTGGGACCAATTAAAACTGGTAACAATAAAACTAGGAAACATGAAAATAATTATCTGCCTCTAATGAATAGTAACCTAAACCTGTGCCACTGCTTGTAGAATAATATTAGATTACTCACAAGTCCCTTAATCCAAAGTAACTATGGGACTATCCTATCGCAAAACTTCCCTATGCTTGCATTAATTGATGGCTCCTTAACATTCATATGTACAAGAAAGTGGCGTATTAGATTGGGCATGGTAGGAGCTCTAGTTATAGATTATGTTCACTGTAGCATAGGGTCCATCATTGCTCGCCTTTAGTTATGTCACTGGGGTTAGCTCTGTTTAACAAATAACTTACACCTAGATTTAGAGTTTTGTTGGTAAAGACCTGCGGTGCTAACGCTGCTTTTTTTTCCAGTGCACCCTTAAGACAACGCTGGTATTTAGAGTTGTCAGAATGGCTGTGTTAGCCTCAGAAAAGGGAGCGTTGAGCATAATTTAGCTCCACTTCAACTCTCAATACCAGCGTTGCCTACGGTAGCGGTAAGCTGGAAAAATGTGCTCGTGCACAATATCCCCATAGGAAACAATGGGGCTTAGCTGGCTGAAAAAAAACCCTAACACCTGCAAAAAAGCAGCGTTCAGCTCCTAACGCAGCCCCATTGTTTCCTATGGGGAAACACTCTCTAAGTCTACACCTAACAACCTAACATGAACCCCGAGTCTAAACACCCCTAAACTTACGCTTATTAACCCCTAATCTGCTGCCCCCGCTATCGCTGACACCTGCATTTTATTATTAACCCCTAATCTGCAGCTCCGGACACCGCCGCCACCTACATTATAGCTATGAACCCCTAATCTACTGCCCCTAACATCGCCGACACCTATATTATATTTATTAGCCCCTAATCTGCCCCCCCCAATGTCTCCGCCACCTACCTACACTTATTAACCCCTAATCTGCCGACCGGACTTTGCCACCACTATAATAAATGTATTAACCCTTAAACCGCCGTACTCCCGCCTCGCAAACACTGTAATAAATTGTATTAACCCCTAATCTGCCCTCCCTAACATCGCCGCCACCTACCTACAATTATTAACCACTAATCTGCCGCCCCCAACGTCGCCGCTACTATAATTAATGTATTAACCCCTAAACCTAACCCTAACACCCCCTAACTTAAATATCATTTAAATGAATCTAAATAAATGTACTATAATTAAAGAAATTATTCCTATTTAAAACTAAATACTTACCTATAAAATAAACCCTAATATAGCTATAATATAACTAATAGTTACATTGTAGCTATGTTAGGATTTATATTTATTTTACAGGCAACTTTGTATTTATTTTAACTAGGTACAATAGCTATTAAATAGTTAACAACTATTTAATAGCTACCTAGTTAAAATAATTACAAAATTACCTGTAAAACAAATCCTAACCTAAGTTACAAATACACCGAACACTACACTATCAATAAATTAATTAAATAAATTAACTACAATTAGCTAAACTAAAATACAATTAAATAAACTAATATATAATACAAAAAAAACAAACACTAAATTACAGAAAATAAAAAAAAAATGACAAGAAGTTTAAACTAATTACACCTAATCTACCCTAATAAAATAAAAAAGCCCCCAAAATAATAAAATGCCCTACCCTATTCTAAATTACAAAGTAATCAGCTCTTTTACCAGCCCTTAAAGGGGCTTTTTGCGGGGCATTGCCCCAAAGTAATCAGCTCTTTTACCTGTAAAAAAAATGCAACCCCCCAACATTAAAACCCACCACCCACATACCCCTACTCTAACCCACCCAAACCCCCCCTTAAAAAAAACTAACACTAACCCCCTGAAGATCTCCCTACCTTGAGTCGTCTTCACCCAGCCGAGCCGAATTCTTCATCCAAGCGGAGCAAGAAGATGTCATCCATCCGGTAGAAGTCTTCATCCAAGCGATGCAAGAAGAGGTCCTCCATCCGGTAGAAGTCTTCATCCAAGTGGCGTCTTCTATCTTCATCCATCCGGAGCGGAGCCATCCTATCAGCCAATCGGATTTCAAGGGACGCCATCTTGGATGACGTCCCTTAAAGGAACCTTCATTCGTCGTTAGTCCGTCGGTTGAAGAGGATGGTTCCATGTCGGCTGGATGGAAGATGGCTCCGCTCTGGATGGATGAAGATAGAAGACGCCGCTTGGATGAAGACTTCTTCCGGATGGAGGACCTTTTCTTGCACCGCTTGGATGAAGACTTCTACTGGATGGATGACATCTTCTTGCTCTGCTTGGATGAAGAATTCGGCTCGGCTGGGTAAAGACGACTCAAGGTAGGGAGATCTTCAGGGGGTTAGTGTTAGGTTTTTTAAGGGGGGTTTGGGTGGGTTAGAGTAGGGGTATGTGGGTGGTGGGTTTTAATGTTGGGGGGGTTGTATTTTTTTTTACACGTAAAAGAGCTGATTATTTTGGGGCAATGCCCCGCAAAAAGTCCTTTAAAGGGCTGGTAAAAGAGCTGATTACTTTGTAATTTAGAATAGGGTAGGGCATTTTATTATTTTGGGGTGCTTTTTTATTTTATTAGGGGGCTTAGATTAGGTGTAATTAGTTTAAACTTCTTGTAATTTTTTTTTATTTTCTGTAATTTAGTGTTTTTTTTTTTTTTTGTATTATAGATTAGTTTATTTAATTGTATTTAGTTTAGCTAATTGTAGTTCATTTATTTAATTAATTTATTGATAGTGTAGTGCTAGGTGTATTTGTAACTTAAGTTAGGATTTATTTTCCAGGTAATTTTGTACTTATTTTAACTAGGTAGCTATTAAATAGTTATTAACTATTTAATAACTATTGTACCTAGTTAAAATAAATACAAAGTTGCCTGTAAAATACCCCTACTCTAACCCACCCAAACCCCCCTTAAAAAACCTAACACTAACCACCTGAAGATCTCCCTACCTTGAGTCGTCTTCACCCAGCCGAGCCGAATTCTTCATCCAAGCGGAGCAAGAAGATGTCATCCATCCGGTAGAAGTCTTCATCCAAGTGGCGTCTTCTATCTTCATCCATCCGGAGTGGAGCCATCTTTCATCCAGCCAACGCGGAGCCATCCTCTTCAACCGACAGACTAACGATGAATGAAGGTTCCTTTAAGGGACGTCATCCAAGATGGCGGCCCTTGAATTCCGATTGGCTGATAGGATTCTATCAGCCAATCGGAATTAAGGTAAGAAAAATCTGATTGGCTGATTCAATCAGCCAATCAGATTGAGGTTCAATCCGATTGGCTGATCCAATCAGCCAATAAGATTGACCTCGCATTCTATTGGCTGTTCAGATCAGCCAATAGAATGCAAGGTCAATCCGATTGGCTGATTGGATCAGCCAATCGGATTGAACTTCAATCTGATTGGCTGATTGAATCAGCCAATCAGATTTTTCTTACCTTAATTCCGATTGGCTGATAGAATCCTATCAGCCAATCAGAATTCAAGGGACGCCATTTTGGATGACGTCCCTTAAAGGAACCTTCATTCGTCATTAGTCTGTCGGTTGAAGAGGATTGCTCTGCGTCGGCTGGATGGAAGATGGCTCCGCTCCGGATGGATGAAGATAGAAGACGCCGCTTGGATGAAGACTTCTACCGGATGGAGGACCTCTTCTTGCACCGCTTGGATGAAGACTTTTACCGGATGGATGACATCTTCTTGCTCCGCTTAGCTGAAGAATTCGGCTTGGCTGGGTGAAGATGACTCAAGGTAGGGAGATCTTCAGGGGGTTAGTGCTAGGTTTTTTAAGGGGGGGTTGGGTGGGTTAGATTAGGGGTATGTGGGTGGTGGGTTTTAATGTTGGGGGGGTTGTATTTTATTTACAGGTAAAAGAGCTGATTACTTTGGGGCAATGCCCCGCAAAAAGTCCTTTTAAGGGCTGGTAAAAGAGCTGATTACTTTGTAATTTAGAATAGGGTAGGGCATTTTATTATTTTGTTGTTTTTTTATTTCATTAGGGGGCTTAGATTAGGTGTAATTAGTTTAAACTTCTTGTAATTTTTTTATTTTCTGTAATTTATTGTTTTTTGTATTATAAATTAGTTTTTTTAATTGTATTTTAGTTTAGCTAATTGTAGTTAATTTATTTAATTAATTTAGTGATAGTGTAGTGTTAGGTGTATTTGTAACTTAGGTTAGGATTTATTTTACAGGTAATTTTGTACTTATTTTAACTAGGTAGCTATTAAATAGTTATTAACTATTTAATAGCTATTGTACCTAGTTAAAATAAATACAAAGTTGCCTGTAAAATAAATATAAATCCTAACATAGCTACAATGTAACTATTAGTTATATTGTAGCTATATTAGGGTTTATTTTATAGGTAAGTATTTAGTTTTAAATAGGAATAATTTCTTTAATTATAGTACATTTATTTAGGTAGGTGGCGGCGATGTTAGAGAGGGCAGATTAGGAGTTAATACAATTTATTATAGTGTTTGCGAGGCGGGAGTACGGTGGTTTAGAGGTTAATAGATTTATTATAGTGGCGGCGAGGTCCGGTCGGCAGATTAGGGGTTAATAAGTGTAGGTAGGTGGCGGCAACGTGGAGGGGTCAGATTAGGGGGTAATAAATATAATATAGCTGTTGGCGATGTTAGGGGCAGAAGATTAGGGGTTAAAAATTTTTATTATAGGGTTGGGGATGTGGGGGGACCTTGGTTTAGGGGTTCATAGGTAGTTTATGGGTGTTAGTGTACTATATAGCACAGTAGTTAAGAGCTTTATGTTCCGGTGTTAGCCCATAAAGCTCTTAACTACTGACTTTTTTTGGCGGTAGGAGGCTCTACCGCTCACTTCTTCCAAGACTCGAAATACCAGCGTTAGGCAAATCCCATTGAAAAGATAGGATACGCAATTGACGTAAGGGGATCTGCGGTAGCCTCGAGTCGCGGAAAGAAAGTGAGCAGTATACCCTTTCCTGGCTGACTCTAAATACCAGCGGGCGGTAAAAAGCAGCGTTAGGATCCCTTAACGCTGCTTTTGACGGCTAATGCCAAACTCTAAATCTAGCCGTTAGTTTTTAGGTATTTGGGCCAAGCTGCATTACTATTTATTTTTGTTATTACAACCGAGCCCTGGGACCTAATGGGCTAGTCTAAGAGCCCCTAATGCAAACACAGGCCCTACCTGGGTAATTATTATGTGTCTACTTCCTCATTAGGGTAGGCTCCTACTTATAGATACTCTGTATGCTTCTTCATGTTCCCAGGTCAAATAGTTGGTGCCCAAAATATGTTACAGTAAGGACATTAAAATAGGAAAAATTAATGTGAGAGTACATTCCATATGTTTTTGGAGCCCCCAGGTGGAAGCCTAAGTTATTGAGAAAATCCTACCTACGCCACTGGGAGTAATCCGGCCTAGAAAATAGCCCTAGCCCTAATAGGATGGCCTGGTACAACTCAAAGATTGACATTTTAAATATTATAGGTAATACCCTTGAACCTGTGAAGCAAAAATTTGAAACTGTAGCATTTCAATAAAAAAAGTTCTAACATCAGAGCAATGCTAAAGGGACGTAGACCCTAAATTAACATAGAAGGTTCAGTCCTGAAGTCCAAGTCCACAGAGCCCCCTCATAATGGAGCGGGGCACTTCTTTTTAGAGAACCGTGGGAAGTTTCCAGCTATAAAGTAACAGTAATGACTAAGATAAGAGAAAGGGTACTTATCAGTCTTCAGGAAACAAGCTTCTTTCCATTGAATCTTTCCTGAAAGGGTCAGGCTCAAAGTTGTGTTGTTTAGCTGAGGAAAGTCTCTGTGGCAGCGGCCTCCACTCATTAGCCAGTGGCCGCAAATCAGAGGGAGTAGAACTCGAGTGGGCCTCCTCAGAGGGATTGAAGTTTGCCCGCCGCAGCAGGGAGCTGTTGTCGACCATCCAGTCCTTCAGTAGTTGTTGACCTTTGGAAGGGGTGTCCGCTATGTAGAGATGTCTATCCTTATGAATCAAGAGCTTGGTCGGATATCCCCATCTGTATTTCAGGCCAAGCTGCCTGAGATGTTTTGTTACATCTCGGTAGGTGCTTCTTTTTTGTATGGTAAATTGGGACAAGTCCGGTAAGATCTGGACAATGAGGAATTTATCTGGGAGAGAGGGGTTTAGAAACATGGCCTTCAGGATCTGCTCTTTGTATGTGAAGAAGTGGAATCTAGCGATAACATCCCTATGTTTCTCTAAAGGGGCATTCCTCCCCTTAGGGAGTCTATGAACCCTGTCGATTAAAGCTTAATTTGGGTACTTAGGTGCTTTGAGTTGCTCGCAAAGGTGAGGGCTGATAAAGTTTATCCTGGAGGCAGCCACTGTCCATTTTCCACCTTGTCAGGGGTATGACAAGTCGGATGGGTGATGTAGGAGTTATTTGTGCCCCGTTTTGGGGTTGTAGCAATAGTTTAATTTTATTTTAATGGAGGAGCTCCTACTAAATGCGTCCTCTCTCATTGCTGGCAAGTTCCGCCCCCCTACTTGTCCTTTCATATTAAAATTTGGATCTTAGTCACATAATATAGCAATATTCTGCTTGGCCAGCTAAAAAGAACAAATTCCTTATCCAAGTAATTCCCAGAAATGCAAAAGACTGGCTGGTGCCTCAGAAACTGTGAAAATTAGAAGACTCTGCACACTTAGATAATGGAAGTGAATTATAAAGTTATTTTTTTAATTGTATGATCTAATTGAACCATTAAAGTTTAATTTTAGCATTACAGTCCCTTTAATTATTTTCTTAGAGAGTCGCTTAAAAACGTTATTGAATAATTAGAAACAGATGTCTGAAACATATGAGATGCATGTTGAACTAATAAAAATTTGAAAAATAACAGAGATAACAACCTGTCTTTCCATTGACCTAATATACCAATTTAACACGTACAGATACCATTTTGTAGTATTTACAATGTTCTACATATTCAGCGTTTACCATATATTAAGATGTATGTAATGTTTTGCATCAATTCCCTTTTGAAAGTGCTAAATACATATTAACATACAGAGATATGCAAATAACAGCTATTACCTTGCCAAGAAAGTCAAATTGCACATATCCACTGAAACTGTAACTACTGCAAATGAATGATCTCAGAGGGGCCATATCTTATATTTAAATTTCAAATAAACATAAAACACTTTGACTATTGTGCATCAAGATCTATAACTTAAATTTAGGGGAAAAAGTATATATATATATATATATATATATATATATATATATATACACAGTATATATATATATATATATATATATATATATAAAACAAGAGAATGCACTCTCAGGACTTTTTAAAAAAAAAAAACAATTTAATGGAACGTTTTCGGGGTTCACAACCCCTTCATCAGCATACAAAACAAACAAAATTCAACTCATTTATAGTGTTACATATCAATTACATCACATCAACCTGAGTGTCTCTCCAAAGGAAAAGTGCGCCAATTTTTTGAGTTTGGAACGCATCTTGCGTTCCACAGTGCTATCCGAAACTGGAAGTTGTGTTACCTCACTTCCGGTTTGCGGATTCAATAAACAAACATAAAATTAATGATGAAGTTATGCACTCTACAATTTTAAACGTATTAGGGTGACATACTAATGTAGAGGACTTCTTATAGCAAAAATGTGCCACATTATCATAAGTGCCTGAAAAATTTGTGATAAATATACGTTGTCAAATGTTACTGCATACAGTCGGCATGGAGACAGTAACCATGGTGATCATATACAATCCGGATTACCCAGAAGTGCCATAACTTATGTGAAATTTATAATGATGTGCCAACTGAATGGGACCACAATTTTCTCAGTGTCAGAAATAGCGTACAATCAAGCTGTATACGATCATATCGCATATTTAAAAATAATCATTAAAAAGATAATAAAAATAGAAGTTGGACCATATAACAGTATATGTGATTTGAATGGCAAGTTGTAAATGAGAAGCAAATATAATGTTGCAGATATGGGTGCTGTGACTTACAATGTATCGCCAGTGTATTAAAACAGAATGACGTTTAGCATGTGTGCTGCTACAATGTATGTGCAAACAAATAGATATATCGAATGGGAGCAGTATACTGAGAAAGGAATATATGTAGTATTGTAGGGCTGTGCTGTTAGGCTGCTATAATGCTGGGGCACCATTTTCATATGCATTCAATTTGGCCATTAAAGGGTTATAGCTTGCATCGGCCAAATGTGGATGTAAATGACTATGCACAAAGTCATATAAGGAAGGAAACCTTATTTTAAAATTCTATCCTCAAGTATAATTGCAAAACAAACGGGGATCTGCAAAAAGAGGTAGTTATGGTAATGGTCAAAAGGACATGTAGCTCATGTGGATACTATCCACCTCTGGGATTTATCCAAGTGGATGTGGTAATTTTTTATGTCCATTTTTAGGACTGGTGGTGCATATTAAAACAATGGGTAATGGCTCCCAGCGGACCAGGCTTCCACGGAGAAGGTGGAGACAAATGTCCCCCCTAAACCATGCCGTTAGGCGCACAACACCTTCCCCTACAACTAGGGGAGAATGGAATGTGTGCCAAAACGGAGCCACAATGTCCACCTGGCATACCCCAAGTATGTAGCACCCCAGTTGTTGATCACATAATGCTCTTAAAGTCCGGCATGGTGTTCAGGCCACCTGGCTGTATTGTGCCTAATCTGAACATCCACTGGGCTTCTCGTTTCAGGAGTTGCTTGTTCCGGTCGCCCCCCCGATCCAATGGGGGTATGTGGTCTATTAGAATGTAGCGGATGGAAGATACTGAGTGTCCCTTGTTAGTGCAATGTCGTGCCACTGGCTGTTCGGAATCACCGTTTTTAAGTGCTGTCCTTATGGCATGGCGGTGATTGGCCATACGCTCACGGAGTGTACCAGAGGTCTTCCCTATGTAGAAACAGGAACATGGACAAAACAATAAATATATAACGTGAGTGGTGGTACACGTTATGGAGTGTCGAATAGAAAATGTTTGATTGGTGTGTGGGTGATGGAAAACTTTAGTACTCACTAGGCCATTACACGTTGTGCAGCCCAAACAGCGATAGGAACCCTTTATATTCCTTTTCTTCCCAGTCGAATAACATTGTTTGGGATCCGTTTTCACCAGAAGATCTTTGAGATTGGTTCCCCTCTTAAACCCAACCATAGGTCGTAGATTATGAGTAAATGTGAGTTTTGGGTCCGAAGACATAATTGGCCAGTGCTGTCGGAGAATCTGGCCAATGTTTTTTGTCACTGGAGTAAAAGTGGTAGACATAATGAGCTTATCACTAGCGTCCCTTTTGGGTTTGGGTATAATCAATTCCGTCTGTGTTAGCATTGAAACGGATTCCATAGCATCCTGTATTATAGGGATCTTGTAGCCCCTGTTCTGGAACCTCTCGCCCACTCCTTTCAATTGGGAGACCCCAGCTTCAGGATTAGAATTGTTGCGCATTGTTCTTATGCATTGTGATTTTATTATGCCTTTTAGTAGGGCTGGGGGATGGCAACTATCTGCCCTTAGTATAGAGTTGCGGTCGGTGGGTTTATGATATAATGTGGTTCCTAAATTGTTGGAATCCTTGAAAACTGTCAAGTCCAAGAAGTGAATGGATAGGGTATCTACTGTCATCTTAAACTTGACGTTGTTGGTAGTGTTATTAAACACATCAAACCATTTATGGAGTTCCTCCAGGCCCCCTCGCCACACCAAGAAAATGTCATCTATGTATCTGTAATAACAGATGATGGATACATTCAGCGTGTTCCACAGATACATGTTTTCAAATTGTGACATGTAAATGTTGGCGTACGAGGGGGCCATGGAGGAACCCATGGCTGTGCCAGCAGTTTGCAAATAAAAACAATTTTCGAATCGAAAATAGTTTTTAAACAGGTAGAATTCAATGAGGGACAATAGAAATTCTACTGGCGGACCCTCATAGAGGGGGTTACCCGTGAGGTGTTCTTGTATGGCTTTAAGTCCATCAAGATGGGGTATGATGGTATACAGACTGTTGACATCCAGAGTGATGAGTAAATCATCTGGCTGGATATCAACAGTCCGTATTTTACGAATGAAATCATTCGTATCCATAACATAAGACCGTGTTTCCTTCACCACTGGCTGTAAAAGTACATCCACATATTGTGCTACAGGCTGGGTGAGTGACTCCCTAGCTGACACAATAGGACGGCCCGGTGGGTGGTCTAATGTTTTATGAATTTTGGGGATTGAATATAAGATGGGTATCTTAGGGTATGTAGTGATGCAAAAGTCACGAATGTGCTCAGTTATGTACCCATGTTCAAATCCCAATTCAATCAGTTTGTCAAGTTGTGTTTTAAATGATGTAGTAGGGTCAGAAGTTAACAATTTATATGTCTGAGTGTCTGACAATTGTTTCAGGATGTCCTCTCTATAATCACTATAATCTAAAAGAACAATGGCCCCGCCCTTGTCGGCGGGCCTTATGACTATAGAGGAGTCATTCTGGAGGGTTTGAATAGCCTTTAATTCATCTCTTGAGAGATTATGTTTCCATAATGTGTCTTTTCTGGCTGTGTCCAAGTCCTGGGTGATCAACCTCAAAAATGTTTTGGTACTTGGACTGCTGTTACTGGGTTCAAAAGAGCTGGGTACTTTGCATTTAAGTTCAATGTGGGACTTTTGTAAAGGCGAATCCTTGTTTTGAAAAAAATCTTTAATCTTAAGGGATCTATTCAGTTTGTAAAGGTCTAGTTTAAGATCAAATTCAGAGACTGAAGTGCTCGGCACAAAAGATAAACCTTTATTGAGTACTTTGTGTTCACTGTCAGTCAAGGTGTGTGTACTCAAATTAACAATTATGTCCTCTGTCGTGGTCGTCTGGGGGGTCTGTGTCTGATACCCCGCCCGCCTGATATGGGGTCTGTAATGCCTCCCCCTCCCCGAGACCGTGTTGTTACCCCTAAAAAATGACTAGGGGTTGAGTGTGATCTGGGTTCATGTGAGGAGAATTGATCCTGGTGCCTATGTTGACCAGGTGGAGTAAACACAGTGCCAGAGGGGTTCCTATCGGTATCAGTGGAGTCTTCCCCACTCGTATCTACCGTGTCAAAGTGTACCCATCTGGTTCTGTGTCTCCTCCTGGTCTGATTCCCCTGTGTGTTGGTCAGCCATTTGTACACTTTTCCCTGCGTGTAATCACTATTGACAGTATCCAGTTTTTTGTTTTTAAATGTGATTAAATCACTCTGGTATTTGTCAATTTGTAATTTAATTTTTGATAACCAGTTCTCTTGGGTGTCATTGGTGAGTGTGATGCTGTGTAGAGATTCAAACGTTTGTATTTCTGTCCTAACTTTACTTAGGATTACAGTGACCTCCTCTATAACCAATAGTATTAGGTCTAAAGAGCACTTATTTAGAATAAAACACCATTTTTTTCTAAATTCTGGGTTATCACGTCCAATAGTGGGTACATTGTGGACTCTAAAACCACGGGGGATGTGTCCTGTTCTATAATAATCAGACAGATAGCTGCCATGTAACGCTAAATCAACCTCTCTTTTTTTTAATTTGAGTAAAGAGTAATACAAATTGACCAATTGTTTTGGAGATGGGTGCGAATAGAATCCGGTCAGCATCATCAGTAGTATAGGATACAGTGCCTGTCTGTGCTGCCAAGTACCAAAACATTTTTGAGGTTGATCACCCAGGACTTGGACACAGCCAGAAAAGACACATTATGGAAACATAATCTCTCAAGAGATGAATTAAAGGCTATTCAAACCCTCCAGAATGACTCCTCTATAGTCATAAGGCCCGCCGACAAGGGCGGGGCCATTGTTCTTTTAGATTATAGTGATTATAGAGAGGGCATCCTGAAACAATTGTCAGACACTCAGACATATAAATTGTTAACTTCTGACCCTACTACATCATTTAATACACAACTTGACAAACTGATTGAATTGGGATTTGAACATGGGTACATAACTGAGCACATTCGTGACTTTTGCATCACTACATACCCTAAGATACCCATCTTATATTCAATCCCCAAAATTCATAAAACATTAGACCACCCACCGGGCCGTCCTATTGTGTCAGCTAGGGAGTCACTCACCCAGCCTGTAGCACAATATGTGGATGTACTTTTACAGCCAGTGGTGAAGGAAACACGGTCTTATGTTATGGATACGAATGATTTAATTCGTAAAATACGTACTGTTGATATCCAGCCAGACGATTTACTCGTCACTCTGGATGTCAACAGTCTGTATACCATCATACCCCATCTTGATGGACTTAAAGCCATACAAGAACACCTCACGGGTAACCCCCTCTATGAGGGTCCGCCAGTAGAATTTCTATTGTCCCTCATTGAATTCTGCCTGTTTAAAAACTATTTTCGATTCGAAAATAGTTTTTATTTGCAAACTGCTGGCACAGCCATGGGTTCCTCCATGGCCCCCTTGTACGCCAACATTTACATGTCACAATTTGAAAACATGTATCTGTGGAACACGCTGAATGTATCCATCATCTGTTATTACAGATACATAGATGACATTTTCTTGGTGTGGCGAGGGGGCCTGGAGGAACTCCATAAATGGTTTGATGTGTTTAATAACACTACCAACAACGTCAAGTTTAAGATGACAGTGGATACCCTATCCATTCACTTCTTGGACTTGACAGTTTTCAAGGATTCCAACAATTTAGGAACCACATTATATCATAAACCCATCGACCGCAACTCTATACTAAGGGCAGATAGTTGCCATCCCCCAGCCCTACTAAAAGGCATAATAAAATCACAATGCATAAGAACAATGCGCAACAATTCTAATCCTGAAGCTGGGGTCTCCCAATTGAAAGGAGTGGGCGAGAGGTTCCAGAACAGGGGCTACAAGATCCCAATAATACAGGACGCTATGGAATCCGTTTCAATGCTAACACAGACGGAATTGATTATACCCAAACCCAAAAGGGACGCTAGTGATAAGCTCATTATGTCTACCACTTTTACTCCAGTGACAAAAAACATTGGCCAGATTCTCCGACAGCACTGGCCAATTATGTCTTCGGACCCAAAACTCACATTTACTCATAATCTACGACCTATGGTTGGGTTTAAGAGGGGAACCAATCTCAAAGATCTTCTGGTGAAAACGGATCCCAAACAATGTTATTCGACTGGGAAGAAAAGGAATATAAAGGGTTCCTATCGCTGTTTGGGCTGCACAACGTGTAATGGCCTAGTGGGTACTAAAGTTTTCCATCACCCACACACCAATCAAACATTTTCTATTCGACACTCCATAACGTGTACCACCACTCACGTTATATATTTATTGTTTTGTCCATGTTCCTGTTTCTACATAGGGAAGACCTCTGGTACACTCCGTGAGCGTATGGCCAATCACCGCCACGCCATAAGGACAGCACTTAAAAACGGTGATTCCGAACAGCCAGTGGCGCGACATTGCGCTAACAAGGGACACTCAGTGTCTTCCATCCGCTACATTCTAATAGACCACATACCCCCATTGGATCGGGGGGGGCGACCGGAACAAGCAACTCCTGAAACGAGAGGCCCAGTGGATGTTCAGATTAGGCACAATACAGCCAGGTGGCCTGAACACCATGCCGGACTTTAAGAGCATTATGTGATCAACAACTGGGGTGCTACATACTTGGGGTATGCCAGGTGGACATTGTGGCTCCGTTTTGGCACACATTCCATTCTCCCCTAGTTGTAGGGGAAGGTGTTGTGCGCCTAACGGCATGGTTTAGGGGGGACATTTGTCTCCACCTTCTCTGTGGAAGCCTGGTCCGCTGGGAGCCATTACCCATTGTTTTAATATGCACCACCAGTCCTAAAAATGGACATAAAAAATTACCACATCCACTTGGATAAATCCCAGAGGTGGATAGTATCCACATGAGCTACATGTCCTTTTGACCATTACCATAACTACCTCTTTTTGCAGATCCCCGTTTGTTTTGCAATTATACTTGGGGATAGAATTTTAAAATAAGGTTTCCTTCCTTATATGACTTTGTGCATAGTCATTTACATCCACATTTGGCCGATGCAAGCTATAACCCTTTAATGGCCAAATTGAATGCATATGAAAATGGTGCCCCAGCATTATAGCAGCCTAACAGCACAGCCCTACAATACTACATATATTCCTTTCTCAGTATACTGCTCCCATTCGATATATCTATTTGTTTGCACATACATTGTAGCAGCACACATGCTAAACGTCATTCTGTTTTAATACACTGGCGATACATTGTAAGTCACAGCACCCATATCTGCAACATTATATTTGCTTCTCATTTACAACTTGCCATTCCAATCACATGTACTGTTATATGGTCCAACTTCTATTTTTATTATCTTTTTAATGATTATTTTTAAATATTCGATATGATCGTATACAGCTTGATTGTACGCTATTTCTGACACTGAGAAAATTGTGGTCCCATTCAGTTGGCACATCATTATAAATTTCACATAAGTTATGGCACTTCTGGGTAATCCGGATTGTATATGATCACCATGGTTACTGTCTCCATGCCGACTGGATGCAGTAACATTTGACAACGTATATTTATCACAAATTTTTCAGGCACTTATGATAATGTGGCACATTTTTGCTATAAGAAGTCCTCTACATTAGTATGTCACCCTAATACGTTTAAAATTGTAGAGTGCATAACTTCATCATTAATTTTATGTTTGTTTATTGAATCCGCAAACCGGAAGTGAGGTAACACAACTTCCGGTTTCGGATAGCACTGTGGAACGCAAGATGCGTTCCACACTCAAAAAATTGGCGCACTTTTCCTTTGGAGAGACACTCAGGTTGATGTGATGTAATTGATATGTAACACTATAAATAAGTTGAATTTTGTTTGTTTTGTATGCTGATGAAGGGGTTGTGAACCCCGAAAACGTTCCATTAAATTGTTTTTTTTTTAAAAAAGTCCTGAGAGTGCATTCTCTTGTTTTCTATTTCACAATATATCATTGCACCCAGACGAGTTGGCCATTGGTGGGCTGAACTGGAAATTGTTTACTATATATATATATATATATATATATATATATATATATATATATATATATATATATATATACTGTATAAAACTGATGTGAACAAAGACAACTTTAATTTGTTTGAAAGATCATTTAAAATCTATTTCTTTTTATTCAGCATTCTTATTTAGTTTGGCATCCTGTATTTATTCAGATTATTTATTTTTGCATCCTGTATTATTATGATTTATTGTGTAAATATGCATCTGTTTGTGCTAACACACTTTTTTATTTTGTCTTCTACTTTCAAATCTGCTACTAGTAATACTAAAGCCAAAATTAGGCTTTCATGATTCAGATAGACCACACAATTTTAAGCAAATTTCCTATTTATGTCCATTATTAAAATATGTCTAATATTTTTATATGCACACTTTCTGCGGCACTAGGTCCTACTAAGAACTCACAGTATATATGTGTATGCATTTTGTGATTAGCTAATGGATGTCACAAGGTGCATGGGAAAGGAAAACAGAACTAACTTTGAAATTTGTCAGAAAAAAAATCTACTACTCATTTGAAATTCAATGCTTTTACTTATTTTTGTTATGCATCTGTTGATTATGCAATGCTACTGTATTTAATTGGCTTTTCATTTATCGTGGGGATACTACCAAAACAAGGAGGACAATCATACAAGTTATTTTGCAGATTTTTTCTAATTTTTAGCCTTTTAAGTATCAAATTAAGGCCCAGAATACATGCTCTTAAAGAAAATTTTGCTGCACCTCACTGCTGAGGCCCAATGAAGACCGAGTCACCATGTTCCTTGTTCAGTGAGGGATGGCCTGGTATTTTGGAACAGGACTGACCTTGCTTGGCAAGATCAGACTGATATAATCATGAAAGTTCTTTTCATTATTGGGCTAAAAGAGGCTGCTCCCAGATGGTGAATCACCATAGAACAAGTTAATAAGTTATTGAGCTGGTGCTCTTTCCTGTGAGAGCGCTTCTCTTTCTGTATGTATTTGAAATATGACCCTGGGGAAGTCTCCCTAATGGTGATGGGGGAAACCAGATGTGGACTCCTTGCCCAATGTGCTTGTAGAAATATAGCAGCACCTCACTGACGAGGACCAGTGAAGGCCGAAATGATCATCTAGGGTTGTTACATTCCTTATACTTTCATTTTTTTTTATTTGGAAGACCAAGTACTTTTCATTTCAGAAACTCACAAAAATATAAATTAGCTACAATGCAAAAAATGATTATATTAAAATTTTTTAAAGAATTAGTGTCTCTATAGTCTTGTGTTTAGCACTTATGTTCCTAAAAAAAACAAAATGTATGATTCTATACTTATGTTTGGTTCAAAAAATTATAATGGATAATAACATTTAAATGAAAATGGAAATTATTTTGCAATTACATACAGTATCTCACAAAAGTGAGTACACCCCTCACATTTTTGTAAATATTTTATTATATCTTTTCATGTGACAACACTGAAAAAATGACACTTTGCTACAATGTAAAGTAGTGAGTGTACAACCTGTATAACAGTGTAAATTTGCTGTCCCCCCAAAATAACTCAACACACAGCCATTAATGTCTAAACCATTGGCAACAACAGTGAGTAAACCCCTAAGTGGAAATGTCCAAATTGGGCCCAAAGTGTCAATATTTGGTGTGGCCACCATTATTTTCTTGCACTGCCTTAACCTTCTTGGGCATGGAGTTCACCAGAGCTTCACAGGTTGCCACTGGAGTTCTCTTCCACTCCTCCATGACGACATCACAGATCTGGTGGATTTTTTTGAGATACATTGCGCTCCCCCACCTTCCATTTAAGTATGCCCCACAGATGCTCAATAGGGTTTAGGTCTGGAGACATTCTTGGCCAGTCCATCACCTTTACCCTCAGCTTCTTTAGCAAGGCAGTGGTCATCTTGGAGGTGTGTTTGGGGTTGTTATCATGTTGGAATACTGCCCTGTGGCCCAGTCTCTGAAGGGAGGGGATCATGCTCTGCTTCAGAATGTCACATTACATGTTGGCATTCATGGTTCCCTCAATGAACTGTAGCTCACCAGTGCCGGCAGCACTTATGCAGGCCCAAACCATGACACTCCCACCACCATGCTTGACTGTAGGCAAGACACACTTGTCTTTGTACTCCTCACCTGGTTGCCGCAACACACGCTTGACACCATCTGAACCAAATAAGTTTATCTTCCAGTAATCCATGTCCCTATTCTGCTTGTCTCCAGCAAACTGTTTGTTGTGCAGCATCTTTAGAAGATGCTTCCTTCTGGGACGACAGCCATGCAGACCAATTTGATGCAGTGTGCGGTGTATGGTCTAAGCACGGACAGGCTGACCCCCACCCATTCAACCTCTGCAACCATGCTGGCAGCACTCATATATCAATTTCCCAAAGATAATCTCTGGATATGACGCTAAGCACATGCACTCAACTTCTTTGGTCGACCATGGCGAGGCCTGTTCTGAGTGGAACCTGTCCTGTGAAACTGCTGTATGGTCTTGCCCACTGTGCTGCAGCTCAGTTTCAGGGTCTTGGCAATCTTCCTATAGCCTAGGCCATCTTTATATAGAGCAACAATTCTTTTTTTTAGATCCTTAGAGAGTTCTTTTCCATGAAGTGCCATTTTGAGGGGACAGAAAATTTACGCTGTTATACAGGCTGTACACTAACTACTTTACATTGTAGCAAAGTGTCATTTCTTCAGTGTTGTCACATGAAAAGATATAATACAATATTTACAAAAATGTGAGGGGTGTACTCACTTTTGTGAGATACTGTATATCTTAATCCTTTAGAAAAGCTTAACAATATAAGTTTCCATTTAAAATGCACCAATAATGTGCATGGAAATTTTTGTAGGTTCATGACTTGAAAGGAGTGTCCAATAACGTAATTCGGTAAACAATCTGAGGTCAGAGCAGGCAGCTATGGGTCATATATGGTTAATCATGCATAAGCTTAGAGTAGGCAGCTATGTTTCATATAAGGTTAATCAGACAGAAGGTCAGGGCAGGCAGCTTTGGTTCAGAATGGTTAAATAGGGGCAGGTTTAATACAAGCAGAGAAGGTTAAACTATGACTGCACACTAAAGATAGCCCTTAACAACTGAGTGAGCACTGAGCTCTCTGAGCTGCATTGCTTTATAGGCAGCTGGTATAAATGACAACCACATCCTCTGAACAGAACCACGTGAAACCACTAGGATGCCACACACACGCCGAAGGAGAACTCCTCTGGGCCTTCATGAGGGAGACAGGCCATTCGCATCGGAGCTCAAGTTCCTGCAGTGGTCTCACGGCAGAGACCACAGAACTTCTGCTAAATGAGGGAGTGTGAAGTGAAAACAAACTGAGAGGCAGGGACTTATTGTATGTTTTTGAGCCTTAAGTCAATGAACTGAGAGGGACCTTAATGGATTGCAATTGGATAGTGTGTTTTCCCACTAGTGTGTTAACCAGGTAACAAATGAGCAAAATAACTTTTTTTCTGTGCTACCACCATCCATTAATTAATTAACATTTTGGCTGCTAAGCCATTTTCCACCTGGGTGCTAAGCAGGCTTTGAGCTTTTTTATTTTTACTTTTTTAAAATATATTTATTTTTTTAACTTTTTAAGTTTTTTCCCAGATCCCCAAGACTTATACAATTGGAAAGGTTAGGCAATTACCTCTCCAACTGTGGGTATTGGGGGTCTGTAGATACTTAGATGCCTGAGATACAGGCTTCTAAGCAGCATGCCCCCATCTCCCTATACTATAAAGTTGCGCTGTGACGTCATCACGTCATTGCGCGTGATGTCACCACGCCAAACGTGAAGCCCCGGTGATGCCTGTCACTATACAGACCAGATCGCTGGGGTGGGAGTCAGTGGGAGACCCCAGATTGCCCTCAACATGGGTGAGTGCTAGCAACGACTCTGAGCCGTTGTCAGCACCTGACTGGGACAATTTGCAACGGCTCAAAGCCGTTGTTAGCACTGAAAGGGTTAATTCATTCATTGTTTCATTCATTATCATTAAATGAGCTTCTCTTTTTGTGTTTTCGGATTAATGTAAATAATACAGCAAAATTAGTGAGAGGGGTTTTTCACTTTTGTTTATATCTGAATAGCATGTGTTTCTTAGTTACAGCTAAGAATACCCATACAATAAATTAGTATGAGCGCCATTTTTGCTAATAGGTAGAGAAGAATTCAATCACACATCCCTTTAATGAAGAAAAGGCAACTTATAGATATCTGGGATTTCCTTTTAGGTTAATATAAAGAGAAAAAATCTGTAAATTTGAGTGGAAAGGTGTTAGGAATAGGAATCTTTTGACACCAATTTGTTAGTTCAGTTAACCCTCCAAAGAATATTAAGATTGAGTGGTAGATGCCCTGTAAGATTGGCAAGATAATGGTTTAGCATAAAATTGAGAAAATTATTTTTGCTGCTGTTTATGTTATATTCTTGAGGTCTCTGTCTCTTTCAGTTCATTTATCAAATACACCTAATATACAGCTAGATTATGAGTTATGCGCGCTATAGGGAAATTAATGAATGCAACAAAAATTGCGTTATTTAACCCCCTATAGCGCTGCCATTACAAGTTTTCAAACAGCCGGCTTGTGCGTTCGATATGGTGGTTTTAAGCACCATACCGCAGAAAATAAAAGCGTTGTTTTGACGTGCTCGTGCACACTTTACCTATAGACACCAATGGGGAGAACGGCTCAGAAAAAAGCCTAACACCTGTAATCGCGGAATGAAAAGCTCCGTAACGCAGCCCCATTGATGTCTATGGGGAAAATAAACGTTACGTTTAAACCTAACACCCTGACATAAACCCCATGTCTAAACACCCCTAATCTGCCGCCTCCAAGATCGCTGCCACCCACCTACAGTTATTAACCCCTAATCTGCCGCTACCGATATCGCCGCCATCTAAATAAAGTTATTAAACCCTAATCTGCTGTTCCCGATATTGCCGCCACTATATTAAAGTTATTAACCCCTATTCCGCTGCACCCCAACATCACCGCCACTATATTAAAGTTAATAACCCCTATTCCACCACTCCCCGACATCGCCGCTACTAAATTTCATTCCTGCTTTTGAAATAAAGATACCAATAGAACTAATAATTAGTGTTAATAGGAGTAAATTATCAATTGTATCTAAATTGCTGCTCTGTCTAAAGTAATTCAAAAATAAAATTGTGTTTATTATCTCTTTAAGTGTTACATATGTGTATATATATTCTAATGTTATTTTGGTTACAGTACATTTTGAAAGTTACAAATTCAATTTTTTTTTTAAATATTTTAATAAACAAATATTTTTTGCATTATTTGTTGTCAAATGTTTTGGTTTTCTTTATTTACAATTTGTAGCACAACAATGGTCACTATTTGCTTCCTCCAAACAGCTAATTGGATTCATGTTACATAAACTACATGTACAATGACAAAGTTTGATCTAGTTTCATGAGCTACAAGATGAGCCACAAGAACTTCACAAACTATTGAAGGGAAAGTTAATAAATAATAAGTGATAAGAGTAAGCCCTCAAGGATTTAGGAATTTGAATATGGCCATACCTAGGAGCTGTTGCAACTTTAAATTACACTAAAATAAAGACAATTACCTTGTTAAAAGTCTTTAGAAATTTGGTTTAAATTACATGTCCTATCTGAATCCAGAAATTTTAATTTTGAATACACTATCAATTTAAATCTCCAATTCAATGAGACAGTTAAATTGATTAACACCATCTATTGAGGGATTAAATAAAGCAAATAACATTATGTAAAAGAGTTATAGAAGCTATAGACAGTACTGTTATGTCACAAAGACAATATGTTGTCAAGAAAGAATTGTTTTTATGACTTTTATTATAAAAATGATATAAAATTACTATTTTAAACCATTTATAATTGAATATCAACAACTTTATATAGTTATATGTTTATCAATAGTCCTTTTTAATACCCTTAAAGGGACATGAAACCCATTTTTTTTCTTTGGTGATTTAGAAAGAGCATGTCATTTTAAACAACTTTCTAATTTACTTCTAATTTGCTTAATTATCTTGATATCACTTGCTAAAAAGCATATCTAGATATGCTCAGTAGCTGCTAATTGGTTGCTACACATAGAGGTCTTGTGTGATTGGCTCACACATGTGCATTGCTATTTTTCAACAAAGGATATCTAAAGAATTGAGCAAATTAGATAATAGAAGTAAATTAGAAAGTTGTTTAAAATTGCATGTCCTATCTGAATCATGAAAATTTAATTTTTACTAGACTGTCCCTTTAACTATAAATCTCATTTGAAATATTTTGGGTTAGTTGTTGGATACCAATATTTGTTACCAATTTTTTTGTCTGTTGATGAGAACCATAATATTTTTTTTGTCTTTTATATGTTCTTTTACATCATTTTATATTAAAAAAAAAAACACAGTCGATGAATATTTAATATATAAAAAAATGATTGTTTTTATTAATCAACTTATGACATAAAATGTAATCATCAAAATATTTTTCTTACACCATGTCCCTTGTTGCCATACCACATCTATTGGGTTGTTCTCTACATAATTCTTCGGCCCAATCTTCAGCAGGTATGGTGTTTTTGTCCTCTAATGGGCAGCCTCTTTTTTTTTTTTTTTTTTAAATAGTTTTTATTGAGGTAGCAATGACATACATAACATACTCATATAGTTGTCATGGCAACACGCCTAACAACATACATCACTTCTCAAATATCCAATACATAAGGCATGTCTTAGAGTCCATAAACAGTATTATATCCCTGATAGTAGGAATATATAAAGCCATGTGCTGCACCTATTTTTTAGATATATACATTTTCATTTGGACAGCAAAAAATAAAGTAACAAGTGGTAGTCATACGGCGTGACTTTCATACAAAGATTTTAGGTAACAAGAAGTAGGCCGTTATGTGTCCATAACATTCACATCAGAACATATAACACTTTATAACATTATATCAACAAGTCCCCCATAAAAATTAGAAATAAAGTATACCCCGCCTAAGAGTTTGCGGTCGCTTTTGGACCCCGGGTGTTAGATATAGGTAAGGGGTGAAGATTGGGAGAATGTTAACAGGGCCACTCATGGACCCAATGCTAAGGCAAGATATTTGAATAAAATAAGATAATCCCCTAGAATACACAAAAAAGTATAAGTTAAACATACCCCAACTAAGAATTTGTGACCACTCATGGGCCACGGATTTATAGTAGAAACCAGGGGTGAAGATTGGGGTAAACATTGGCAGGTCCACTCTTGGACCCATTCTAAATAAAGTAATATAATAAAAAATATATAGGCCACTTTTGGGCCTCTATGTATTGTTCAAAACAGCATAAATTTATATTATTATTCATGGCATATATATGAATACACATGCATACATGTACATACATCATTACCATTGAATAACTAACCCCCCAGGATACATATATGAATTAGACACATCCCAACTAAGATTCATGGCCACTCTTGGACCCGAAATTCTGAGTACAATAAGGGGTAGGGATCGGGGGAAGTATTAACAGGACCACTCTTGAACCCAATCTAGCAAAGTTACATATTAGAAGGTATATAGGCCCCTTTTGAGCCTCTGTATATGGTTCTGTGCAGCATACATTTTAAGTACTAGTCATGATGAATCCACACATACACGTGCAACTTTTGAGTCCTGTGCAAAGATAATGTGCTAATGGGAAACAAGTATCCCTTTACCATATACTGGGGTTAGAGTAAAAACGTGCCCTTATTAAAGAAATTAAAAATAATTGGCCGCTCTTGGGCCACAGATAGATGTTTAAGACCAACAAATTAGTGAGGCTCTATAGAAAGAAAACAGCAGCTCAATAGAGAATGAACTGCTCAGCTTGCACATGTTTAGTTCTAGTTCTGAAACTCTAGGGATTTAAGGTGGTAATATTATATGAGTAGCATTCTACATCAGTATACAGGGGGGAAGTATGCTTGCAAATATAGCTCTCTTTACTTCCTAGGAAAATATAATTAGTCTCAGCAGGTCACCCCATCCCGGCCGCTGACAGAGCAAAACCATCTGCTTACTATTGGATTATAGGTTGAATGGAAGTTTACACCTATTATATGTGCTGTTAAGCTTTCCCCCCCTCAACCAGGACACCAACCCTGTGCTCCGTATTGCAACTAGAGGGGGTATGACTCTGAAACAATAAGAGGAGTCTGCACTTATAATAAAGAGTACCTATTTAAATAGATAGCTCGCAATGGAGCCCCTGAGGGCAAATTATTTAGACAACACTGCCAAAATATACCTATAGTGGGTGTAAAGGTATGGTTATCCCATGAGAAGCTCAACTATATATGTGTAACCCAAGTTGGAAACAGCATTAATAACAGTGTGTCTGTACAGATAATGATCTAATAGGCCGTACATATACAAATAAGAAAGGACATGTATGAGTCTCAAAAAAAATAATTAGTATTAGCAAGGCCCATATTCAGTTTTTTTTTTTTTTAAAAAAAACACTGTAGTCTTCATAGGCATTACCTGCCATTAGATATAGTACTGTAGGGTGAGAGTCACAAAATGTCCCAGCGAAAAGCTTCTCATACCCCCAAAATCCGGTCTGATCTTCAGCCGACACCTACTTTGCACGCCTGCACCGGGGCCTGTATGACCCATTCAGCTGAAAGAGATCCCGGAAAAGCCTGCAGAGTCTCTATCCAAAGAGGTGCACGTAACCAGGGCTTTAAAGGGTCAGTCTCCACCCTCCGGATAACACTCAGGCCTCCAGGAGCGACCACCGAGGAGGGCACTGTCTCATTAGCCACCAAAAAGCACTCCTGCTCTTCTGTTGCGCCGTCGAGTCTTGCAGCATATAGGGGCCGGATCGCCCCCCGCACTGAGAGATGCCAGAGGTAAGAGGTAATATTGGCTTGCTCCTCCAGAACAACTCATGTATGACTATCATGGGTTATGGCTGAGCTGTGCGGCGGAGGAGTCCGGTCTTCCTTCTTAGTAGTAGGAGAAGTGAGGAATTTATCGATGCAGCGATCCAACCATGCGTTCACCATGCTGAAGTGCTCCTCCAGGAGTGCCAACACCTTTTCCTCTGACACTGGCTCCACACATGCCATTGGGGATAGGTAAGGGCAAAACGATCTACCTTGAGAAAAGCAGCATATATCCGATGCTGCGATACGACAGGGACTCGTATGGTCCTGCCGGGGGTAATTATTGAGGCCTCAACCTCAAATGATGACTCCGGTATATGAGGGCTGCTGAAATCCGCAGTACTGGGTTCAATCCACTCAGGGTCCTTTCACAAACCCCAATATCCAAGTTATGTTATTATAAGGTTACATATAACCCAGATTATAGGCAAAAGGATTTGTAGACTGGAGCAGCACCAAATATTGCGGCTGAAGATGGCCACTGCCCGGAAGTTCCCCCTGGGCAGCCTCTTTTAATTGCTATATTATATAGTATGCAGCAAACCAATATAATTCTAGTGACTTTCTCAGGTGCATACTGCATTGCTCAAGACAGCCAAATCTAATTTTCAAAAGACCGAAAGTCCTCTCAATTATCCCCCTGGTAGATTGATGTGCTGCATTGAAACAAACTTGATTTCTGGTGTGTGGGTTGTTATAGGTAATCAACAGTCATTCTGTACATGAGTACCCTCCATCTCCTAATAGGAAATACAAAATATAAATATTGATATTAAAATAGTAAAAATGATTGATAACTAATACGATAGTAATGAGAAATATACAACACATTACAGTTTAATTACAGAAGACAATTGGCGCAATTTATGTACATGGAAATTAAAAAAGACAAATTAGACGCCACTTATGCTTACCTAGAAGCCATCCTTCGGGCATATCTCCGTTCCCAAACTTACAATATAAGCCAGTCTGCCTTAAGATGTAAGAATCATGACATGAGCCTGGGTATTTTGAACGGACACTGATTATCCTTATGTTGAAGTCACAGACCATCTGAACATTCAAGGAATGGAAATGATTTCTATTCCTATAGATCTCCTCACAAGCTTGAAGTGGTCTTACTGCAACATGGGTTCAGTAGATGGCCGCCATCTTATGGAAATTTGATTTTATAGATTGCTATTCTTCTGGGGTAGATGGCAAGCAAACATAGCGAGGAAAAATAATCATCATAGCATCTATGACTTTTGTTAAGTGACGTGAAAATGCTGATTGACTTATTCTAATAATGACGCTAGAAACCCCCTGAAAGGAGTCTGTTGCCCTAAAAGGCAATGCTAATAGTTTCAATAGTCCCGGAATAGCTCGTGAACAAGCTGTCATCGGCTCCAAATAATCTTCTATCTCTTGATACAGGTGTAATATGGATTCACGATCAAGCCGGAATCTTTGTACAATCTCTCTGAAAGGCTGTGCAAACCAACCCGTGGAAGGAATACACAGGGGACACAAACTATCCTTCTTATAACTAATCAGTTTGTGACATTTACTTCAGTATTCTGTCTTCTACACCGGATTTGCATCACACGGAGAAGAAACAAATAGAGAAGTGTCTTCATAGGTGCTGAAACACTTTAAGTACATTGATGATATTACTGCCTTTTATATAGGTCTACACTGGCGTCTACATTGACATTCCTATTGTTTTGTACCTTGCCCGCCACCTAAAAGGTGGCGAGCCAAAAATAATGAGGTAAGAACGGAAAATGTAGTGAACGGATAAATAGATTTTTTAGTACATTTGTTTATTGCGAGTTGGTGGTCAAATCTGTCTGGTTACAGTGAAAAATTTAGAGGTAGCGAGATTTGGCGGTTAAGTACGCTCGCAATTTTAAAAATGTGGTTTTGAACATAATTGACGGCTTTGTACATATCAGTGTGCGAGTTTTGATGTGAAAATATTTGCAGGCAGCTCGCTGACTGCTTAGTATATGGAGCCCTAAGACTCTTGAACTCACACATCTATTAATCTACTGAGGTTTAATAAATCTCCCAAATAAATATTATTAAATTTAGTAATGTGCAAAAGTATATTTTAGAGCCTTAAACTGTAAAGAGAGTTATACAATGTACAGTGATATATTTGCAGATTTAAAGGTGACTACAGGCAGGTATTGATATTACTTACTATGGATGATGGATTCTGTACCATTGTTAGCTCAAATGCCCAATACAAACTGAAAACAAAACATTTGCGCGTTTATTATTATAAATACATTTAAAATAATATCCAGGTTATTAAAAATCAGTACAGCTATGTATGTCAGAAAATGCTATATCATATATACTATACTCTGTTGCATGGTGGGAACATCTCACTAAATTAAATCTGTTATGTTTAAATATGTTAACATATGTTAAACAGTAGCACACCTACCTAAATGACTTTCTTGTATAAGATCTCATTTGCATTTTAATAATAGATTCTAAATCACTCATGGTATACGGTTCTATATTCCTCTTTGTCTTAACAACATTTATATTTACATATTTTTAGTATTCAATGACTAGAGTACTACACCAACATTAAACACAATAAGCCCATGGGATATAATTCCATTTTCTCATATTTTCATTCAGATTCTGTAGTTTTTGATATATGATAAATTATGAAGGAAAATGTGGCCTTCAAGGACCTATTCTACTGATTATTTTGTGAGGTCTCTATTACAATAAGCCTAAGTTGTCATTGTCATAATATATAATCTTGGTATTTTAGTACTATTCCACCATTTTCTTCACCTTTCGTCTATAATTGGAAAAAAGTCTTATGAAATGAATGCAATGATAATGTGATGTGATGAATTATGCAAGGACGAAAGAATTCCCTGGTTTATTTGGCTCAGCCTTGCAAGTTATGGATTAATCTAAAAGGATTGTTCCTGTTCAAGCATCAGCTTTATATCGACATTACATTAAATGTGAAAGGAATGACAAACAGGGTACCTAAGATGAGAATATATGTTAATAAAACAATGTCTAAGAAACATGTGCATTGTAGTATTTATTGCTGGTAGTTTGTTTTCATGGAAAGCACACGGTTACAGATGTTTATTTTATCAATATATGCTTGTATGAGTATTAATTATTTTCTGTATCTATGTGTGTATATGTATGTGTGTGTGTATGTATGTGTGTATGTGTATGTATGTATGTATATATATGTGTATGTATGTGTATATATGTGTGTATTTGTGTGTGTGTATGTATGTATGTGTATGTATGTGTGTGTATGTGTGTGTATGTATGTGTGTATCTATAGGTATGTATATGTGTGTGTATATGTGTATGTGTATATATGTGTGTGAATGTGTGTGTGTCTGTGTATAAAAAAAATATATTTATACAATGCTCAAATTCTATTACTAAATATCAGCTAGATTAAGAGTTATGCGCAATATAGGGAAATTAACGAAGCAAGAAAAGTTGCGTTATTTAACCCCCTATAGCGCAGCCATTACAATTTTTTTAACTACCTTGCTTGTGTGTGCAATATGGGGTATTTAAGCTCCATACCGCACACAAAGCAAGCGCTATTTTGACGTGCTTGTGCACGCTTTCCCTATATACATTAATGGGGAGAGCGGGTCAGAAAAAAGTCTAACACCTGCGATCGCGGTAAGAAAAGCTCTGTAACGCAGCCCCATTGAAGTCTATGAGGAAAAGAAAAGTTACGTTTAAACCTAACACCTAACATAAGCCCTAAGTCTAAACACCCCTAATCTGCTGCCCCCGACATCGTCGGCACCTACATAATGTTACTAACCCCTAATCTTCCACTCCCGATATCGCCGCCACCTAAATAAAGTTATTAATCCCTATTCTGTCGCACCCCAACATCACCACCACTATATTAAAGTTATTAACCCCTTTTCCGCCGTACCCCAGCATCGCCACCACTATATTAAAGTTATAAACACCATATTCCGCTGCTTCCCAACATCGCCGCAACTAAGTAAAGTTATTAATCCCTAAACCTCTGGCCTCCCACATTACTACCACTAAATAAACCTATTAACCCCTAAACTGCCAGCCCCCCACATTGCAACAACCTAAATTTTACAATTAACCCCTACACCTACCCCTAAACCTAACCCTAACACCCCCTAACTTTAACATAATTAAAATAGATCTAAATTAAATTTACAATTATTAACTAAATAATACCTATTTAAAACTAAATATAAACTTACCTGTGAAATAAAACCGCCTTACACTAAAACCTAACATTACAAAAAATAAAAAACACTAAAATCACAACAAAAAACCTACCATTACAAAAAAAAACCAACAAAATTATCCAATAAAAAATATTCCTATTCTAAAGCCCTTTTAAAAAAAAACACCCCAAAATAAAAAAGCCTAATCTAGAATAAACTATCAAGGGCCCTTAAAAGGGCCTTTTGAGGTCCTTAAAAGGGCCCTTTGTAGGGCATTGCCCTAAGTTAAACAGCTCTTTTGCTAAAAAAAAAACAAACACCCACAAACAGCATACAAACCCCCACCCCCCCCAAACTACCAAGGGCCATTAAAAGGGCCTTTTGTAGGGCATTGCCCTAAGTTAAGTTTTGCTACAAAAAAACCAAACACCCACTAAAAAAATACATTACACAAATAAAAAAATAAATAATAAAAATTATTCCTATTCTAATACCCATTAAAAAAACTGCCCAAAATAAAAAAATAGAAAATAGAATCAACTATCAATGGCCCATAAAAGGGCCTTTTGTAGGACATTTCCCTAAAGATATCAACTCTTTTTGTGAAAAAAAAAAATACAAATACCTACTAACATTACAAATCCCCACAAACCCTCAAATAAAACAAAACTATCTAAAAAACCTAAGCTACCGACTGCCCTGAAAGGGGCATTTGAATGGGCATTGCCCTTAAAAGGGCATTTAGCTCTTTTACATGCCCAAACTCTAAACTAAAAAAAAAAACACCCAAAAAAACTCTTAAAAAAAATCACTAACCCCCGATGATCCACTTACAGTTTTTAAATCTTCATCCCGGCGGCGAAGTCCTCATCCAAGCATCGGGAAGTCTTCATCCAGGTGGCCTCTTCAATCTTCAATCTTCATCCAGATGGCATCTTCTATCTTGATCCCGGCAGCACGGAATGGGTCCATCCTGAAGACATCCGGCATGGAGCATCCTCTTCATACGGTCGCCGCCGTACACTAAATCTTCAATGCGTCCCTTGCATTCCTATTGGCTGAAAAATTTGAATCAGCCAATAGGAATTAGAGCTGCTGAAATCCTATTGGCTGTTCAAATCAGCCAATACGATTTAAGCAGCTCTCATTCTCTTGGATTATGCATCATTCAATAGAATGAGAGTTGCTTAAATCCTTTTGTAGGCTAGGGTTTTTTTTTATTTTGGGTGTTTTTATTTTTATTTTGATAGGGCTATCAGATTAGGTGTAATTCTTTTTTATTTTTGACTAGTCCTAAAGCCCGTTCACATGGGCTATTTTTTGCAGTATAGCGCCCCCCCTTGCGCTCTCTCCTTCCCCCTCTCTTTTGCTCTCTCTCCCCCCCTCTCTTTTGCTCTCTCTTTCCCCCTCTCTTTTGAGCACTCTCTCCCCCCTCTTTTTTGAGCTCTCTCTCTCCCCTCTCTTTTGCTCTCTAACTCTCCCCCACTCTTTTGCGCTCTCTCTCCCCCTCTCTTTTGTGCTGTCTCTCTCCCCCTCTCTTTTGTGCTGTCTCTCTCCCCATCTCTTTTGCGCTCTCTCTCCCCCATCTCTTTTACGCTGTTCAAATCAGCCAATACGATTTAAGCAGCTCTCATTCTAGGTTTTTTTTTATTTTGGGTGTTTTTTTTTAATTTTGATAGGGCTATCAGATTAGGTGTAATTCTTTTTTATTTTTGACTAGTCCTAAAGCCCGTTTACACGGGCCATTTTTTGCAGTATAGCGCCCCCCCCCTTGCGCTCTCTCCGTCCCACTCTCTTTTGCTCTCTCTCTCTCCCCCCTCTCTTTTGCTCTCTCTTGCCCCCTCTCTTTTGAGCACTCTCTCCCCCCTCTCTTTTGAGCTCTCTCTCTCCCCCTCTCTTTTGCGCTCTCATTCTCCCCCACTCTTTTGCACTCTCTCTCCCCCTCTCTCTCTCCCCCCTCTTTCTCTCCCTCCTCTCTCTCTCTCCCCTCCTCTCTCTCTCTCCCCCTCTCCTCTCTCTCTTCCCTCCTCTCTCTCTCTCTCCCCTCCTCTCTCTCCCCCTCTCTCTCCCTTCTCTCTCCCCTCTCTCTCTCTCTATCTCTCTCTCCCCCCTCTTTTGTGCTCTCTCTCTCCCCCCTCTCTTTTGCGCTCTCTCTCTCCCCCTCTCTTTTGCGCTCTCTCTCCCCCTCTCTTTTGTGCTCTCACCCCCCTCTCTTTTGATCTCTCTCTCCCCCTCTCTTTTGTGCTCTCTCTCTTTCCCCCCCCTCTTTTGTGCTCTCTCTCCCACCTCTTTTGCGCTCTCTCTCTCCCCCCTCTCTTTTGTGCTCTCTCCCCCTCCCTTTTGCGCTCTCTCTCCCCCCATCTCTTTTGCTCTCTCTCTCTCCCCCTCTCTTTTGCACTCTCTCCCCCCTCTCTTTGGGCTCTCCCCCCTCTCTTTTGCTCTCGCTCTCTCTCCCCATCTCTTTTGCGCTCTCTCTCCCCCTCTCTTTTGAGCTCTCTCCCCCTCTCTCTCCCCCTCTCTCTCTCCCCTCTCCTCTTTCCCCCCCCTCTTCTCTCTCTCTCCCCCCTCTTCTCTCTCTCTCCCCCCTCTCTTCTCTTTCTCCCCCCTCTCCTCTCTTTCTCCCCCCTCTCCTCTCTCTCTCCCCCTCTCCTCTCTCTCCCCCCCTCTCCTCTCTCTCGACCCCCCTCTCCTCTCTCCCCCCTCTCTTTTGCGCTCTCTCTCCCCTCTCTTTTGTGCTCTCTCTCTCCCCCTCTCTTTTGAGCTCTCTCTCCCCCCCCCTCTCTCTCTCTCTCCCCCCCCTCTCCTCTTTCTCCCCCCTCCTCTCTCTCCCCCCCTCTTCTCTCTCTCTCCCCCCTCTCCTCTCTCTCTCCCCCCTCTCCTCCCTCTCCCCTCCTCTCCTCTCTCTCTCCCCCATCTCTCTCCCCCTCTCTTTTGCGCTCTCTCTCTGCCCCCTCTCTTTTGCGCTTTCTCCCCCTCTCTTTTGTGCTCTCTCTCTCCCCCTCTCTTTTGCGCTCTCTCTCTCCCCCTCTCTTTTGTGCTCTGTCTCTCCCCCATCTCTTTTGCGCTCTCTCTCTCACCAATCTCTTTTACGCTCTCACTCTCCCCCATCTCTTTTGCGGTCTCTCCCCCTTCTCTCTCCCCCCTCTCTTTTGAGCTCTCTTTCTCCCCCACTCTTTTGCACTCTCTCCCCCTCTCTTTTGCGTTCTCTCCCCCCTCTCTTCACGCTGTCTGGCCCCTCTCTTTTGCCCTCTATCCCCCATCTCTTTTGCACTCTCTCCCCCTCTCTTTTGAGCTCTCTCTCCCATCTCTTTTGCGCTCTCTCTCCCCCTCTCTTTTGAGCTCTCTTTCCCCCTTTCTCTCTCCCCCCTCTCTCTCTCCCTCCCCTCCTCTCTCTCTCCCCCCTCTCCTCTCTCTCTCCCCTCCTCTCTCTCTCTCCCCTCCACTCTCTCCCCTCTCTCTCTCCCCTCTCTCTCTCTCTCTCTCTCTCTCCCCCCTATTTTGTGCTCTCTCTCCCCTTTCTTTTGCCCTCTCTCTCTCTCTCCTCCTCTCTTTTGTGCTCTCTCCCCCCTCTCTTTTGCTCTCTCTCCCCCCTCTCTTTTGCGCTCTCTCTCTTTCCCCCCTCTTTTGTGCTCTCTCTCTCCCCTCTTTTGCTCTCTCTCCCCCCTCTCTTCGTGCTGTCTCCCCCCTCTCTTTTGCCCTCTCTCCCCCATCTCTTTTGCACTCTCTCTCCCCCTCTCTTTTGAGCTCTCTCTCTCCCCCATCTCTTTTGCGCTCTCTCTCCCCCTCTCTTTTGAGCTCTCTCTTCCCCTTTCTCTCTCCCCCCTCTCTCTCTGCCTCCCCTCTCTCTCTCCCCCTCCTATATCTCTCTCCCCTCCTCTCTCTCTCTCCCCTCCTCTCTATCCCCTCTCTCTCTCCCCTCTCTCTCTCTCCCCCTTTTTTGTGCTCTCTCTCCCCCTCTCTTTTGTGCTCTCTCTCTCCCCCTCTCTTTTGCGCTCTCTCCCCCCTTCTCTTTTGCTCTCTCTCCCCCTCTCTCTTTTGTGCTATCTCTTTTTCCCCCCTCTTTTGTGCTCTCTCTCCCCCCTCTTTTGCTCTCTCTCTCTCTCCCCCCTCTCTTTTGCACTCTCTTCCCCTCTCTTTTGCGCTCTCTCTCTCCCCCTCTCTTTTGTGCTCTCTTTCTTCCCCTCTCTTTTGTGCTCTCTCACCCCTCTCTTTGGGCTCTCTCCCCCCTCTCTTTTGCTCTCTCTCCCCATTTTTTTGCACTCTCTCTCTCCCCCTCTCTTTTGAGCTCTCTCTCTCCCCATCACTTTTGCGCTCTCTCTCCCCCTCTCTTTTGAGCTCTCTCTCCCCCCTCTCTCTATCCTTCCTCTCTCTCTCCCTACCCTCTCTTTTGAGCTCTCTCTCTCCCCATCACTTTTGCGCTCTCTCTCCCCCTCTCTTTTGAGCTCTCTTTCTCCCCCCTCTCTATCTCTCTCTCTCCCCCCTCTCTCTCTTGCCCCTCTCTCTCTCCCCCCTCTCTCTCTTCCCCCTCTCTCTCTCCCCCCCTTTCTCCCCCTCTCCTCTCTATCTCTCCCCCTCTCCTCTCTCTCTCCCCCCTCTCCTCTCTCTCTCCCCCCTTTCCTCTGTCTCTCCCCCCTCTCCTCTCTCTCTCCCCCCTCTCCTCTCTATCTCCCCCCATCCTGTCACTCCCCCCCTCCTCTCTCTCTCCCCTCCTCTCTCTCTCTCTCTCTCTCCCCCTCTCCTCTCTCTCCCCCATCTACTCTCTCTCTACCCCCTCTCCTCTCACTCCCCTCCTCTCCTCTCTCCCTCCCCCCTCTCCTCTCTCTCTCCCCCCTCTCCTCTCTCTCTCCCCCCCTCTCCTCTATCTCTCCCCCCTTCTCCTCTCACCCCCTCTCCTCTCTCTCTCCCCCCTCTCCTCTCTCTTTCTCCCCCCTCTCCTCTCTCTCTCTCCCCCCTCTCCTCTCTCTCTCCCCCCCTCTCCTCTCTCTCTCCCCCCCTTGCTTCTCTCTCTCCCCGGCCTCAGCTCTCTCTCTCTCCCCTCCTCTCTCTATCTCTCCCCCCTCTCTATCTATCTCCCCTCTCTTTCTCGCAATGGCACCTGACCATGCCCCTTCACACCTGACCATGCCCCCTTCACAGCCATTCATGTCCGGCCACGCCCCCCACTCATGCCCGGCCATGCCCACTTCTGCCGCAGATCAGCTAGGGAGTAGGACTCAAAGGCCAGGTGTGTTTGTCCTTGTGCTGTCTCTACTGCGCATGACAGCTTTGGACAAACACACTTGGCCTTTTATATTATAGGATAATTTCATTTGTTATTTTTCATACTTTAATGTTTGTTATTTTTTGTAATTTAGTCTTTTTTATTTTTTGTAATTAGATACTTTGTAATTTTAGTAGTGTTAGGATTTTTTTAATGTGTAGTTTAGTTTAATTCAATTGGTAGTTAGTTTAATTTTAGTTTAAGAATTATATTAGTTTAATTGTTAGTTTAAACTTATTTTTTTTTTAATTTCACAGGTAAATTTTAATTTAATTTTAGATAGGGAAAATGTAATTTTAATCTAAAGTTAGTGGGGCGTTAGGTTTAGGGGTTACTAGTTGACTTTAGTATATTTCATGGTGGGGGCTTGCAGTTTAGTGGTTAAATGGTTTATTATAGTAGTGGCGGTGTAAGGCTTAATAACTTTAGTATAGTGGGGACGATGTAAGCGGACGGCAGATTAGGGGTTAATTATATTTAAATAGTTTTTGCGTCATGGGAGGGCGGCGGTTTAGAGGTTAATACATTTATTCAAGCGGTGATGATGTCGGGGAGCGGTGGAATAGGGGTTAATAAAAATGTTTAGTGGCGGCGATGTCGGGAGCAGCAGATTAGGGGTTAATAAATTTAATATAGTATTTGTGATGCGGGAGGGCCTTGGTTTAGGGGTTAATAGTTAGTTTATTGGTGTTTAGTGTACTTTGTAGCATTTTAGTTATGAGTTTTATGTAACAGATTTGTAGCGTAAAACTCATAACTACTGATTTTAAATGTCATTACGGGTCTTGCCTTTTTTAGGCTGTAACACAGTTTTTTTTAGCCGGAACGCAAAACTCGTAATACCAGCGCAATGGGAATCCCATTAAAAATTTCATTTTTCAGAATGGGGTACTGATGTTGCATTACAGGCTTAAAGACTTGTGGTAGACCTATGCCGACAAGACTTGTAATGGCTGCGGTGCTGTTTTAACGCTGAAATTACCATATTTTCAGCATTAAAAGACGAGCGCACAGACTTGTAATCTAACTGTATGTTATTAATAAATATTTGCAATAAGCCATAAGCAAGTAGCATCAACCATTAATGCACCATAACTTTTTTCTATTTACTTTAGTCTGTGTAATAAATTTGAAATAATCTCATTGCCATTATATATGTCTGTAGAGGAAAGGCTTTAAAATGGTACTCATCTTTTGGAAGTTAATTACAGCAATTTACAGATAAGAACATATAGCCTCCTACGTATTAACACAGAAAAGGTTGTGCAAGAACCAGCAATAAATATTCATTACAGATGTGATAGGTAACACAGCATCAGATCTCTGGATTTATTAGTATTACAATGCTGTTGGGTTTGTTTTCCCAGCAACAAGCAATTTGCATAATACTTGCATCAAGCAGAATTATTAAGAAAAAAATCTATTTTATCTTTAGGTACTCAGATCTACAGATAATAGTGTGGGGAGCCAGTGGTAAGTAGTTATAGGGCACTAGTCTGCAGCTAAGGTAAAATAACCATCTGTATTAGCACAAAGATTATGGTCTTTATTAAATCATGGGCCTCTTTCCAGAATGCTGCAAAATTACATGTCTTCATATGACTTTAGACATTTGCTCTTTTCATAAACATTGTAAGGTGATAAATATCAATTTTTTTTCAAAACCACAATAGCTAGAAAGCAACCATAATTATGACAGAATATGATAAATAATACTTATAAAAATGAATAATCAATGGAAACTACCATTTGGAACACTGATAGGTAATAATATCCACCTAAAATTCAATGTGCGTGCAGGAGAGAAAATAAATGTAACTAATAATACAGTTAATTCAAATGTGAAGTATAAGTGAGGAATGATAAATCTGAAGTTCAAATGAGATATCTTGTCTTGACACTGACAGTCGCTTCCAGTTTTACGGTCACCTGCTCTTTACACTTTTATAGAATGTAGCATAAGAAGCCTGGGATAAAAATACAAAACAATAACTGGTCAAAATTCACTGTCAGCTTTCTTCAGATTCCTTTTATCCTTTATTCGTATCTTATTCTGTGGAACCTATTTGCTAAACTGTGTAGAAATGCCGGTGCTTTATTGAATCAACTACATTAGATTACATAGCAGCTGGTAAAACTGGGGAGATTAAGAAGAGTGAAGAAAGATGTATGGATTAAGCCAAATGTTTACTCCAGATTACAAAGTGATGTTATCCTCATGTATATTTCACAGTTTTTTTTTTATATAATAATATCAAACATGTTAAAACTTGCAATTTTAAATAAGTAAACTAAATCTTAATATATAAACAACTTGTAACTACAAGATTTTACTGCAATCTTGCATTACGGTAAAATACTAGATGAGCTGGAATATGTTATGAATGTATTAAAATATGTTTGCTGCAATGGTTTTTTGATAGCCAAGCTCCACCCACTACTAGTGTTATTTGGAGGAGCCAATCTAGACTTGTAAATAACAGCTCTCAACTCTGGTGAAATTAATTAAAACCTCATATCAATAGCGTCAGGTTAGAACGACTAAAGATCTCAGGTAAAGGGTTAGGGCTAAAAGTTGCACTAAACACAACATAAATACATCAAAAATATGTTTTACACTCATACGTACACATATAAAATGTATATATATATTTCTTCCAGAGATGTTTGTGCTCAAGTGAAAGTGATATATATAGCGTGCCACTTGTAATCTAGCTCTTAATGTTTAAAGGGACATGATACCCAAATGTTGGAACATAACTGCTTAGCCCTGTGGTCCTGGATCTTGTGCCGGGAGTCAGATGGGCTTTTAGGCAGAGTTTGTCTAACCAGTGGAACTCTCTAGTCGGCAGAAAAGCAAGCGGTAGTACCGCTATCAGCTTTATAACAGATCTGTTCCTGCATCCTTAGCGGGGACTACTGAGACACAGAGTGACTCCATCTTGTGTGTGGTGATATAGCAGACCGGGAGTGAGGGCCTGACCTAAGGTATCTAATACCCTTGGGGTTGAAGTAGCTGGGAGAAATCCGGGTAGCTTTCCTCGCGGCAGCAGGGCCTCACAGGGGAATTACAGCATCTGGTCAAAGTGATATTCTGTCCAGTGGATGCTGTTGGCGCTTAAAGTTGAGCCTGGATCTCGACTTGGACCAGCGGAGTTTAACATCTTATATCCACATACAGAGCCGCAAGTATACCTGCAAGCATTGTGTATTCTGTGATATACAAACCTATCTTTAACAATTAAAATGGTGGCATTGTGTTTTCTCAATACCTGGCCATTATAATGCTGCTGTGATACCTGAAACAGTCTAGCAAGGAATAGGCAAAATAACTATTTATACACAAATTAACTACTACTTTGATGGCTTTCCAGTACCTCTAAGGTGCTGCTAATTAAGCAAGAAATGTCCTTATCCGGGTCTTCTCCACAAAGTCCCCTTCACAAAAGCCATTTCTTGAAAAGAAAACTTTTTCTCTTCCTATAAAATACTGCTGGAGATCTACCTTTTTAAGCTCTTATAAGCAGAACTTTAAGTTGGCTGCCACAAAAGTATATAAGAAGAAAAGGAAAAGACAAGTGGATAGATGAAATACAAAGGGAGGAAAATGCCAACTCAAGAACTTCAAATTGGAGCAATAAAACTCCAGTAATCTCCCATAATTATATTGTGATCACTGCTATTTTGTCAATTTATTTCTCTGCTATCTTGTTGGTTTGATACCATCAATGTTAAATAATTTTATAAATTATTTGGGACAATATTACATGCCAGGATCTGTGCTCTGTAGATCTGCTTTGCCTGGTTAAAACATATGCGGGGGGGGGGGGGGGGGGGTGGCTGGAATTTCAATGTATATTTCAATTTATCTGAATTAACACCATCATATATATATATGATAATAAGCTGTAAAATGTTTATCTGGTTATCCTAGGTACATTTGCTGAATGTGGTTGCAGGCCTTAGTAGTTTACTATAGCACTGTTTTGTTTTTGTTTTTTGTTTTTTTCCTTCTTCCTTGTTATTTTATCTTTTTTGTTTATGAATTAGAAGGATTTAAGAGAGTCACAAAAAAAAAAAAAACACAGGAGCACCTTCACTATAATTTTTCAATACATTGTAAATATAAATCTCATTCGGCTAGATTACAAGTGTTGCGGTACTGCTTTTAACGCTGAAAAAATGGCAATTCCAGTGTAATGGCCAGAAACGCATATTATGAGACGTGCCGGTATAGCTTTACCGCAAGCATTTTAGCCCGTAACGCAATGTCCATTCCGCACAAAAAAAAATTACGTTTTTGTGTGGGATTTCCATAGCGCCGGTATTACAGGTTGTGTGGTCCGGCTAAAATGCTTGCGTTACAGCCTATACCGGCATGATCCATACCACCATCTTAGACCAGTAGTTATGGATTTTGCAAAACAAAAATGTTTCACAAAACACATAACTAAACTGTTATAAAGTACACTAGCACCCATAAACTACATATTAACCCTTAATCTGCCACCCTCCGGCATCGCAAACACTATATTAAACCTATTAACCTCTAATCTGCTGCCCACCCACATTGCGACTATTAAATAAACCTATAAACCCCTAATCTGCCACCCACCCACATTGCCAAAACTATTTAAATATAACCCCTAAATTGCCACTCCCGACATCGCAGACACTATAATAAAGTTATTAACCCCTAAACCTCTGGCCCCCACATCGCCACCACTAAATAAACCTATTAACCCCTAAACCTCCAGTCCCCCACATAGTAACTACTAAATAAACCTAACTTTAAATTAAAATTACAATATAACTATCTTTAAAAAAATAAAAACTTACCTGTGAAATAAAAATAAACCTAACATTAAACTATAAATTAACCTAACATAACTATTCTAATAAAATAAAAAAATGCTACCAATTAAAAACCTAAATTACAAAATTTAAAAAAACCTAACACTACGAAAAAAATTAAAAAATCGAAAATTACAAAAAATAATAAACACTAAATTACGAAAAATAAAAACACTTAGCTTACAAAAAATAATAAACAAAATGATCAAACATAAAAACAATTACGCCTAATCTAATAGCCCTATAAAGATAAAAAAAAGCCCCCCAAAATAAAAACACCCGCTAACCTACAATAAACTACCAATAGCCCTTAAAAGTTAAATAGCTCTTTTACGTGTAAAAAAAATATAAAGTCCCCCCAACAGTAAAACCCATCACCCAACCAACCCCCAAAATAAAAAACCTAACTCTAAAAAATCCTAAACTACCCATTGCCCCTAAAGGGGCATTTGTATGGGCATTGCCCTTAAAAGGGCATTCAGCTCTTTTTCACTGCCCTTAAAAGGGCATTCAGCTCTAAAAAAAAAAAACACCCCAGAAAAATTAAAAAAATTAGCCATTAGGATTTCAGTAGCTCTCATTCTATTGGCTGTTTTGAACAGCCAATAAGATTTCAGAAGCTCTCATCCTATTGGCTGCTTTGAACAGCCAATAGGATTTCAGAAGCTCTCACCCTATTGGTTGATTTGAATTTGAAGAATCAAATCAGCCAATTGGATTGTAAGGTACGCCATTTTGAAACGACTACCTTGCATTCAACTTCAGTGTACAGCGGTGACCATATGAAGAGGACGCTCTGCTCAGGATGTCTTCTGGACCTCCAGAACCGTGAGTAGATATTCTGGGGTTAGTGTTAGGTTTTTTTTTAGATTAGGGATGGGCATTTGGAAAAGAGCTGAAGGCTCTTTTAAGGGCAGTGAAAAAGAGCTGAATGCCCTTTTAAGGGCAGTGCCCATACAAATTCCCCTTTAGGAACAATGGGTAGTTTAGGATTTCTTAGAGTTAGGTTTTTTATTTTGGAGGGTTGGTTGGGTGGTGGGTTTTACTGTTAAAAAAATCAGCCAATAGGGTTTCAGTAGCTCTCATTTGAAGAATTTGAAGAATCAAATCAGCCAATAGGAATGCAAGGTACACCATTTTGAAATGGCTACCTTGCATTAAACTTCAGTGTACGGCGGTGACCTTATGAAGAGGACGTTTTTTTAGAGTTAGGTATTTTATTTTGGGGGTTGGTTAGGTAGTGGGGTTTACTGTTGGGGGGACTTTGTATTTTTTTACAGGTAAAATGGCTGTTTGGTAGTTTATTGTAGGCTACAGGGTGTTTTTTATTTTGGGGGGCTTTTTTATTTTTATAGGGCAATTAGATTAGGTATAATTGTTTTAAATTTTGATAATTTTGTTTATTATTTTTTAAGCTTTGTGTTTTTTATTTTTCATAATTTAGTGTTTATTATTTTTTGTAAAAATTTTTTCGTAGTGTGTTTTTTTTAATTTGTAATTTAGATTTTTTAATTGGTAGCATTTTTTTATTTTATTAGAATTATTATTATTATCATTTAATTGTATAGCACCGCCAAATTCCGTAGCGCTGGGTACAATGATAGGGGTATACAATGACAAAGATTTTTTTATAAAATACAAAATATAACAAAACTAAACAAATCTAGTACAGGAGGAAGAGGGCCCTGCTCCGGAGAGCTCACAGTCTACAGGTTTAGGGTGCAGAGGCATAAGGTTGGGGTAGCTTGTTACATTGGTTGTAGTTGCAGCAGTGAGTCAGGCAGTTCATGTATTAGTTTGGTTCGGATGAGGGATGGAGGAGATATGGTACTCCTCTCTGAATAGGTGGGTTTTCAAGGAGCATCTGAAACTATGCAAGGTTGGAGACAGTCTTATGGAGCGGGGTAGAGAGTTCCAGAGGACAGGAGCAGCACGTGTGAAGTCTTAGAGGCGGGAGTAGAACGTAGAGATAACAGGAGTGGAGAGATGTAGGTCAGAGGTTGATCGAAGAGGACGGGATGGGGTATATTTCACGATGAGAGAGTAAATATAGTTGGGAGTTAAACTGTTTAGTGCTTTGTAAGTTAGGGTTAATACTTTAGATTGTATTGTGGAGTGTATGGGGAGCCAGTGTAGAGACTGGCAGAGCGGAGCAGTTGATGTAGATCGGCGACTTAGGTGAATGAGTCTAGCAGAAGCATTCATAATAGATTGGAGGGAGGAGAGGCAGTGTTTTTTCTGAAGGCCATTTAGGAGTAGATTGCAATAATCAATGAGTGACAAAATGAGGGAATGAATAAGTATTTTTGTAGTTTTTTGAGTAAGGAAGGGAGGAATTCTGGAAATGTTGCATAGGTGTGAACAGCAGAATTGGGTAACTGCTTGTATATGTGGGTTAAATGTGAGTTCTGAGTCTAATGTGACCCCAAGACAGCGGACCTGGGGTGAGGTGTTGAGAATATAGTCTCCAACTGTCAGAGAAATGTCAGATGTTGGATGTCTCGAAGTGGGGGGAATAAGAAGCAGCTCAGTTTTGGACGGATTGAGTTGGAGGTAGTGTGAAGACATCCAAGATTAAATTGCAGAAAGGCAGTTGGAAATCTGGATGAGTAAAGAATGAGAGATATCAGGAGAGGAAATATAGATTTGGGTATCATCAGCTTATAAGTGGTACTGGAATACAAAAGAGACAAAGGGGGATAGTTATCAACACGTCTACTTTTCCTGCCTTCGCCGGCCCAATACGCTCGCCTAAGCTCGCCTCACATCGCCACCGCGATCCAATCAGCCAATCAGATTGAACTTGCATTCTATTGGCTGATTCAATCAGCCAATCAGATTTTTCCTACCTTAATTCCGATTGGCTGATAGAATCCTATCAGCCAATCGGAATTGAAGGGACGGCATCTTGGATGACGTCCCTTAAAGGAGCCTTCATTCGTCGGTAGTCCGTCGGTAAAGAAGGATGTTCCGCGTCGGCGGGATGAAGATTGAAGACCCCGCTTGGAAGATGACATCGCCCGGATAGAAGACTTCTTCAGCACCTCTTGGAAGATGACATTGCCCGGATGGAAGACTTCTTCAGCGCCGCTTGGAGGATCACTTCATCGGATGGAAGATTTCTTCAGCGCCGATTGGAGGATAACTTCTGCCGCTCCGGGTCTCCTCTTCAGTTCCATCGCTGCTCGGCTGAGTGAAGACAACTCAAGGTAGGATGATCTTCAGGGGATTAGCGTTAGGTTATTTTAAGGGGGGTTTGGGTTAGATTAGGGGTATGTGGGTGGTGGGTTTTAATGTTTGGGGGGGTTGTATTTTTCTTTTACAGGCAAAAGAGCTGAATTCTTTGGGGCATGCTCCACAAAATGCCCTTTTAAGGGCTGGTAAGGTAAAAGAGCTTTGAACTTTTTTAATTTAGAATAGGGTAGGGCATTTTTTTATTTTTGGGGGGTTTGTTATTTTATTAGGGGGCTTAGATTAGGTGTAAGTATCTTAAAATTGTTGTAATATTTTTAAAATGTTTGTAACTTATTTTTTTTTATTTTTTGTAACAGATTTTTTTTATTTTTTGTACTTTATTTAGTTTATGTAATTGTATTTAATTGTAGTTATTTGTAGTTAATTTATTTAATTTATTTAATGATAGTGTAGTGTTAGGTTTAATTGTGACTTAGGCTAGGATTTATTTTACAGGTAATTTTGTATTTCTTTTAGCTAGGTAGTTATTAAATAGTTAATAACTATTTAATAACTATTCTAACTAGCTAAAATAAATACAAAGTTACCTGTAAAATAAATATAATTCCTAAAATAGCTACAATGTACTTATTAATTACATTGTAGCTATCTTAGGGTTTATTTTACAGGTAAGTATTTAGTTTTAAATAGGAATAATTTATTAAAGTATAGTGTAGTGTTAGGTGTAATTGTAACTTAGGTTAGTTTTTATTTTACAGGTAAATTTCTCTTTATTTTTAGATTAGAGGTTAATAAATTTAATATAGGTTGCGGCAGGGTCCAGGAGCGACGGTTTAGGGGTTAATACATATATTATAGTTGTGGTGGGCTCCGGGAGCGGCGGTTTAGGGGTTAATACATATATTATAGTTGCGGTGGGCTCCGGGAGCGGCGGTTTAGGGGTTGATATGTATAGAGTAGCTTGCTGTGGGCTCCGGGAGCGGCGGTTTAGGGGGTAATAACTTTATTTAGTTGCGGCGGTGTAGGGTGGACAGATTAGGGGTGTTTAGACTCGGGGTACATGTTAGGGTGCTAGGTGCAGACATCTCCCATAGGAATCAATGGTATGTCTGGCAGCAGCGAACTTGTACTTTCGCTATGGTCAGACTCCCATTGATTCCTATGGGATCCGCCGCCTCCAGGGTGGCGGTTTAAAACCAGGTACGCTGGGCCGGAAAAGTGCCGAGCGTACCTGCTAGTTTTTTGATAACTAGCAAAAGTAGTCAGATAGTGCCGCACTTGTGTGTGGAACATCTGGTGTGACGTAAGAATCTATCTGTGTCGGACTGAGTCCGGCGGATCGAAGTTTACATCACAAAATTCTACTTTTGCTGGTCTCTAGCCTTTGATAACTAAGGAGAATCAGCCTCGCCACAAATACGCTGCGGAATTCTAGCGTATTTGAAGTTGACGGCTTGATAACTAGGCCCCTATAAGTTTTCCAAGGGAGGATGTATAGAGAGAGAAAAGCAAGGGGCCCAAGACAGACCCTTGCGGTACTCCAGCTTAGAGAGGGATAGGATTGCAAGATATATATAGTTATGTTAGATTAATTTATAGTTAAATGCTAGGTTCATTTTTATTTCATAGGTAAGTTCTTATTTATTTATTTATTTAAAGATAGTTATATTGTAATTTTAAATTAAAGTTAAGACGGTGTTAGTTTTAGGGGTTAATAGTTTAATTGAGTGCTTTGCGATGTGGGAGGCTGGGGGTTTAGGGGTTAATAGGTTTATTTAGTGGTGGCGATGTGGGTGGCCAGAGGTTTGGGGGTTAATAACTTTATTATAGTGTCGGCGATGTCGGGGAGAGGCAGAATAGGGTTAATAACTTTTATTAGTGTCGGCGATGTCGGGAGCGGTAGATTAGGGGTTAATAACTTTATTTAGGTGTCAGTGATGTCGGGGCGGCAGATTAGGGGTGTTTAGATTTGGGGTTTATGTTAGGGTGTTAGGTTTAAGCGTAATTTTTTCCCCTACAGACATCAATTGGATTGCGTTATGGAGAATTTTCATTCCGAACTTCAGGTGTTAGGTTTTTTCTAACACTCTCTCCCTATTGATGTCTATGGGGAAAGCATGCACAAGCACATCAAAGATGCCCTTGGCTTTTGTGCGGTATGGAGCTTAATGCCACCATATCGCACGCACAAGGAGGCTTTTCAGTAACTCGTAATGGCAGCGCTATGGAGAGTGAAATAACACAACTTTTATGGCATTAGTTTTGCACCCTGTTTAGCGCAAAACTCGTAATCAAGGTGATAGTTAGTTGAATTTAGGAAAATAGTTTTTTCTCACTTGTTTGTTTTTGTTACGTAAGGAACAATATTTAATCGAAAGATTTCTTTCACACTCGAAACTCAATTCACTCACTAGGCCTGCTAAAATGAAGGATAAAAAAAGCAAGGTAACTGAAACTAGTCTTGAGGTCAGTACAGATTTAACTCCAGCGAAATCTGACACACAACATCTCATGTCTCGATTGGCTAATTTTTTTCTCCTCAATTGAATTCAATTAAGAAAGAATTATCTACTATTACCACGGAATTAACTTCTCTATCCTCAGAGGTAGATCAATTTGCATCTAGAATGATTGAGGCAGAGAATAACATTTCAGATGTAGAAGATATGCTCCATACCCAAGAAATTATTACTCAGAAACAGGAAACTAAAATTAATAGTTTACAATTGCCCCTGGACGACATTGAGGAATAATATAAGGATAGTAGGGTTGCCAGAGACCACCGAATATGAAGACCTCATTAAATTTGTATCCAACAGCCTTCCTTTAGCTTTAGGCTTCCCCCCACAACAAATCCCCTTAAGTGTATAAAGGGTGCTAGAAAGTTACCCAAATGGTACAGCTAGTAATAGAGTGTGTATCTTTAAGTTGCTAAAGTTTCAGGATAAGATTTAAATGTTAAAGCTGTATAGAAGGCTCGATAGCTTTATTCTTGATAATAATAGACTTCTATTGTTCCAAGATTTTTCTATTGAAACCTCTACCAAAAGGAAACAAATGTCCCCCATATGCACCTAGCTTATTAATAAAGGGGTAAAAGCCAGATTACTATATTCTGCAAAAATGTTATTACAGGGAAAATAGTAACAGAATACTGTTGAACAATATTAAAGAAGCAGAAGAGTGTATGGCTGCTAGATAAATAGGCTATTTTGAAATAAAGTTGATGCTTAAAAATTCATACAATGCTAATGGTAGGTTATAGTCAGTATGAGGTGTTATCTCATGATGATTTTTTTGTTATCATGACTGCAAAAATAGAGAATTTAAATGTTCATTCTTGGAATGTCAGGGGTATATATTCCCCCCGCAAAAGTAAATTAATAGTTAAACAGCTTGCTAAATTTAATCCTGATATGGTATTGTTGCAGTACACCCATTTAAATATTGCAGAGACAGCTTAAAATCTAAGTGGGTAGGTGAGATTATCTCTTCCCCTAGCTTCTCAAGAAAATGCGGGTTGGTAAATTTAATCCATAAAGATCTAGTTTATAAAATTTTAAAAGTTGATTCTGACCTAGAATCTAGATATATTATATTACAAATAGAAGTTAATAATACCAAATTTATAATATGTAATGTATACAGCCCAAATGTGTTTGCTCCAGCCTTTTGGGACAAAATTAAACTTAAATTATTCCCTTTCATTTCAGAGAACCTGATTGTTGAAGGTGATTATAATATGATGGTATATCCTGAGCTAGACAGATCCTCAAGAAAAAATATAAAATACCATAAGGGAGCAAAATATTTTAAAAAAAATTGCAGCAAACTAAAACTGGAGAATTAAGAATCCTGATATTCGCGTCTTTACTTGTGAATCCAAATCTTTCAAATCCTTCTCTAGGATTGATTATCTCCTTATCTCTGAAAAAAATTCCATCATAAAATCAAAGGTGGAAATAGGAGATGTTGTGATATCAGACCATGCAATCTTATCCATCTCGTTTTCCTCGCTCTGCTAAAATAGTGAATAAGAACCAAACTTTTTTCTTCCCCCGTTTTTTTTTAAATAATCCCAGATTTACAAATTGGTTGAATCAAAAATGGAAATATTTCTGCACATTTAATATATCACATTATAACAAAATAGAGACTTTCTGGGAAGCATCTAAGACAGTTTTGCGGGACAAAATAAAATCGTATATGTGTGCAGTTACAACTAACCAATAGAGTAAGGAATGCTTATAGCAAAATCCTCACAGATTCTTCTATAACTAATTGGAAAAAATATTCAGAGGCTAGAAAGGAGAGAGATGTATTCTTAAAACAAAAATCACATACAGACAATCTTAAGATGGGAATTATTATAGGGGACATTATGGAGTATCAGCTAAATATATAGCCAAATTAATTAAAAAAATAGAAAAAGCAGAAATTACATTTCTGCTATTATTGAAGACAATATTAGATATACGGAGACTGAGGACATCAAAAAAGCGTTATTTTCTTATTACAAACAATTATATGCTGAGACTGATTCGAATTGTATCAATTAGGAATTGTTTTGGTCTAAGCTGAAAATCCCAAGGATCTCAGAGACGTGCTTAGAATTCCTCAATGCCCCTATCCTGGTAGAAGAATTAGAGAGCATAATTAAGAAAATGAAACTGGGTAAAGCTGCTGGTCCTGATTTCCTCCCGATTGAGTATTATAGAATATTGTTTGAGGAGATTAAAGATGCTCTGATTAAATTATTAAATTGTTATTATTCAGCTAACAATACAATGTCTTCCTATTTCTCCGCCGCCAATATTTCTTTGATTTATAAAAAAGAAAAAAATCCTGAAGAGCTCTCGGCATATAGACCTATCTCGGTTTTAAATTCTGATTACAAAATCTTATCTGCAATTATTGCAGCTAGACTCAATACCTGTATTAAAACAATCATACATCCTGATCAGACTGGTTTTATACAGGGAAGAAATTTATCAAAGAATCTCCGCTTAGTCGAGATTTTTTAGCTCATTATTGGAATAAGGTTTCCCGGACTAAGAACCATTTAGATTGTGACCTTGCAATTCTTACTCTCGATGCTGAAAAGGCTTTCGACTCTCTTTTGGGGGCACCTGTTTTTTGCCTTAGATAAGTTTAGTTTTAAAAACCAGTTCTTTAAATTTATACAAAATATTTATAATAAACCCCTCTCGTATCTACTTGTCAATGGCTCACTCTCTCCACTTACTCTTCATAGAGGTATTAGACAGGGGTGTCCCTTATCATTTTTATTGTTCAATATAGCCCTTGAACCCCTTGATGTTTATCTTAGAGACACACTACAAGAAATATCGTTTGGTAAATATATTTTAAAAATTCTTTTATATGCTGATGATCTTCTATTTTTTTTTTAGAAAATACTCTGCTTTGGATTCCTCATATTCTACATCTCTTTGATCATTTGGCTCTTTTTCTGGATATAAGATCAATTTTGAGAAGAGTGAGCTGCTATGGGTCTCCAAACTCAGAGGTAGCTTCTTAGACCATCCCTTTAAAACAGTAGAGTTGTTTAGATATCTGGGTATCTTGCTGCATAAAAATCCTGGAAGTTGGTTCAAATTAAATTTGTATCCTCTTTTCCATAAAATTAAAACAGATCTAAAGATCTGGTCAATCTTCCCCTTGTCAATGACGGCTAGAATCAATGTGATAAAAAATATCATTTTTCCCCAAGTGCTATTTCTGCTACATAACTTACCCCTATTTATCTCTAATAGTGATAAGAAAAAGCTATATTCTTGCATTTTGGTATTTATCTGAAAGGGGAGCAAACCGTGAATATCATTGAAAAGATTAATGCAGAACCGCTTACCATCAGGTGTATCGCTTCCAGATCTTGAATTGTACAACATAGCGGCACTGCAAACATGCACTTGATTGGATTACAGAATCAAATTATTTTGCTTATTTAAAGTTGGAGACCCATGCCATTTCACCATTTTCGCTAAAAGCGATCCTACATTGGCCCATGAAAAATTTACCTGCAAATACAGTTTATCTCATATCTCTTAAGAACATAATTTTAACATGGCAAAAACTAATAGTGTTGCTAGGGTTAGAATATAAATATTAAATTTTCTACCGTTTGGCGGTAACCCACAATTTAGTCCAGGCATTTCCCAGAAAGTATTTAATTTATGGTTTGAGAAAGGAATAAAATGTATTTATCAAATGATGGACGCCAATGGTCACATTATACCTTCTCAGTTATTTATATCTCAATATAATCTTCTAAATTCTGATTTATTTGCTTACTTTCAAATAAGACATTTTCTAAATAGTTTGGAAAGTCGGATGGATTTTAATGACTGGTCTGATATCAATGCATGTGTCCAAAAATTTGTAGCAGGAAATACCACCATCTCTTTATTATATAATATTATGCTGGCCAAGAAAAGTCAAAATTACACTGATAAATTACTTAATTTTTGGAGGGTTTTCCTTCTGACTTAAGATTCAGAGGCTATTAAAGATAGCTTCTCAGCTTTAGGTCATATTCATTTATCTTATACGTCGAAAGAATCCTATATGAAACTAATTAATAACTTTTATATTGCACCTTCTAAAATGGCTAGGTTCTATCCCTCTCATCATTTTGCCTGTCCCCGCTGTCAAAGTTCTAAAGCAGATATTCTACAAATTTTCTGGTATTTCCCAAATTTTTTTATTTTAATTAAATATTATTTTGGTTCAACAAAGTTTTCAAAGAAAGAAAGGTGCTTTCGCCAAACAATATCTTGTTTTTATTTTTTCTTAAAGACATCTATATTCCTCAAGTTAGAGTATTGAATACTATAATACTTGCCGCTAGACACCTTAACCTTAAAAATTGGAAGTTACACTCTGCACCAGCTTTCTTGCTCTTTCTCAAAGAAATTCAAATTCAAATTATCTTTGAAGCTGCCCATTTAACTATCTCTGGGGAGAGAAAGATTAAAAAATTATTTCTAGATTGGTTACCAGTAATTAAAAACCTACGCTGTTTCAATTAAAAACAGATCCTTTATCCTTTCAGGAATACAGACAGTTTGCGAATTTGGCCCTAAATGAAGACTTCCCTACAACTTGGTTAATTAGTTTCAGAGATGTATAAAGATGTATTTCATGATGAACCCCGGGTGGGGGAGGGGATTTTTTTTTCTCTTTGTTTAGTGTTTGTTTTAAGTTTTACTACATTCATTATTCCAATAATTATTCTGTCTTTTATATGAAAGTGTGTGTGTTACAGGGTGACACATTATATTATTAAACTATAACTTGGTTGTTGGTCAACCTGTATAACATGTTAATTATTGGACAGATTAGTCCAGTCGTCACTCGTAATTCATGTTCCTGTTCACCCTGTTTAATGCCTCTAAAATGTTGAGTTATTGCAAACTTGATAGTTTAAATAAGTGTGTATTCTCTTATCTATCTTTACAAGGTATTATTTACTCTAAAAGGAGATTTTTTTAGTTTTAGTTAGTTTTTTTATTGTTGTTTAGTTTGGTGTGTTTACTATATTAAACTCCAACAATGTGCACTTATATTCTTCAGGTGACAGTTACCACACCTCTAGTAGTATTTTGCAGAGGCTATAACAGTATAGATTATCTGGTATTAACATTTGTTTAAAAATGGCTGCTTTCTATGCTGATGTATAATGTATGTTATGATACTTGGCCCTGTGTGGCACAATGTCATACAATTTATATGATCTCATGCATTGTTGGTTATAAATATAAATCATAAAAAAGAAAGTGATGCAGCATAGCTGTAAAAAGCTGACTAGAAAATATCAGCAAAACATCTCTATGTAAAAAAGGAAGATATTTTACCTCAAATGTCCTTTAAGCAGCTAGTCAGGATGCTTGTCCCAGGACTTGCTATATAGCAGCTTGTTAGTACAGCAATCTCAGGAGTGCAGTCCAAGTGAAAACAGGGTCCTGCCAAGCTCCCCCAATTCCAATAGTAGAAACAAATTTGTCCACAGAACTGTATCATTCAAAATACTTTATTTTCTGTAAATTACAGACATAGGATCCGTTTACTTCTGAGAAATTAATTGATTATATATTAAGTGATAGAAAAATATGAAATTAACTGTGTTTAAGCAAATTATTAATTCTTAGTTACATTTTATCATGTAATATAGAAATGTTTTTTAAGTGTGTTTCACTATATTGGTCAGTAGATGGCAGCAGATACACCTAGTGGAGTGGTTGGCACCAAACTGAGGGTTTTAAACTGTTGCAAGATGATACATTGTAACTAGCATGAGTAGGAGTGGCAACACTCGAAACATCGCTATTTCTATGTCTGTAATTTACAGAAAATAAAGTATTTTGAATGATACAGTACTGTGGACAAATTCGTGTCCCAGGACTTGCTAGAGAGTGTGCATCTGGCATGTGCAGGCACAGTCATGTTATTTTCCTATTCAGTTTAAGTAATTTCTATTAAATCTATGGGGAGAAGAAGTAAATGTGGTCATGATATCCTGAAATTAGCATTACTCCGTTTTTACTCACACACACACAATTTAATTTCAACTTACTAATCTGCCCGCATTAAAAGTTTACTTTGAGCGGTGTTTGAGCACCAACGGAATTTCTTTTAGTGCCCCTAACGTAATATTGAATCACTATAGTTATTATTAATAGATATGTATATAATGCATACTGGTCCTGTTTTATATTTATTAAGCTTAAATATTGTAAAATTCATATAAATCAATTTTTATTAAAATTAGCATGATGTAACAAGGAAAACTCATTTGCAAGATAGCATGACTAAGGGGACAACCCCCGAAACGCCGCTTTTTTACTGTCTTAAATAAAGAATTTTTCAAGATATTTGGTGCTGTGGACCTCTTTGAACACTCATTTGCAAATGCCAGAAACAGCCACTTTGAAAAATGATATACTTTTATATGAAGATAAATCAAATATATGGCACACTGAAGGTAATCTAACTTCCACTAGCATCACACACAGTTCATTATTTGGACATAGATTTATAAATGTACTAATTATACATTTTTCCTCTGGGAAAATCTATATGTATTTACACACAAAGATGTCTTACTTTTAAATGTTCTCTTGCTCAGCCCATATTTTATTTAAAATTGATCATTTTACTATTTAAATATTCTATTAAACATAATGATTATACTTATCTAAGTGGCATAAAATAGTTTATAGCCACACAAAAAAAAAATTAAATTAATTATCCATTGGAAAATGTAATAAGACTATCGTCATGTAGACAATTAAGGTAATGAAATGAACAATGAAAAGAACATAAGAATAGATAATGGCAGAATTGCCCATAGAACATTGAACAAACAGACATAGAAAAACAGCTGAAGGCTTGAATGATAGGGAGATGAACTGATTGCATTCAGTAATGGAAACTGCAGGATGACACTTGCAGAAGAATAAGATAAGTGAAAACAGCGGGAAATCGGCAAGAACAGTGTACTCCAGCTTGATAGCTAATGCTAATGGTGGTAGCTTCAGTCCTGTGACGTTACCTTAGTAAACTCCTCGGTATAAAATAGTTTTCCATAGACTATAAAATTGTGTTCACTTAATATTTCATAAAATGCATCTTTATTCAATTACAAATGTGATTACAAACATGTTTATTATATTTTTTATAATAAGGATGCAGTTGATTAAAGATTAAAGACATTCCTCATGAGATTAATAGGTATATTAGAGACTTTTGGTTATCTAATCCCATGGGTTTTTCAGGAATTTAGCACTGCTATAGACAAACCTCTACTCTTAATTTTTTCAAGACTCATTATCCTCAGGCATAGTTCCCTTAGGACTGGCGTAAAGATGACGTGGTGCCACTTTTTAAAAAGGGAAGCAAGGCTGATCCAGGAAGCTATAGACCATTTAGTCTGACATATTAGTGGGGAAGATACTTAAATTATATTCGTGTAAACAAGAATATTAGTTCAAATCAGCATTGTTTTATGAGAAATAGATCATGTCAAACGTCTAATCTAATTAGATTCTATGAGGAAGTAAGTAAAATATAAAGGGTCCTATTTATCATGATGTGAGTGGACATGATCCGATATTGCGGTTCATGTATGCTGCACATCGATAAATGCCGACAGCATACGCTCTCTGCATTTATCATTGCACCAGCAGTTCTGGTGAACTACTGGTGCAATACTGCCCCCTGCAGATTTGCGGCCAATCGGCCGCTAGCAAGGGATGTCAATCAACCCGATCGTATTGGATCAGGTTGATTTCAGGCGATGTCTCTCCACCGTCTCAGAGCAGGCAGACAGATTATGGAGCAGTGGTCTTTAGACCACTGCTTCATAACTTGTGTTTCTGGCAAGCCTGAAACCTTGCCAGAAGCACGGGGCATCAAGCTCCATTCGGGGGCCTAGTTATCAAGCCGTCAACCTCAAATACGCTGGAATTCCGCAGCGTATTTGTGGCGAGGCTGATATGCCTTAGTTATCAAAGGCTCGAGACCGGCAAAAGTAGAATTTTGTGACGTAAGCATCGATCCGCCGGACTCAGTCCGACACAGATCGATTCTTACGTCACTCCAGATGTTCCGCACACAAGTGCGGCACATTCTCACTACTTTTGCTAGTTATCAAAAAACTAGCAGGTACGCTCGGCACTTTTACGGCCCAGCGTACCTGGTTTTCAATCCGCCACCCCTGGAGGCGGCAGATCCCATAGGAATCAATGGGAGTCTGACCATAGCGAAAGTACAAGTTCGCTGCTGACAGACATCCCATTGATTTCTATGGGAGCTGTCTACACCTAACACCCTAACATGTACCCCGAGTCTAAACATCACTAATCTGTCCCCCCTACACCGCCGCAACTAAATAAATGTATTACCCCCTAAACCGCCGCTCCAGGAGCCCACCGCAACTATAATAAATGTATTAACCCCTAAACCGCTGCTCCCTGAACCCGCCGCAACCTATATTAAATGTATTAACCCCTAACCTGCCCCCCCTACACCGTCGCCACCTATAATAAATTTATTAACCCCTAATCTGCCCCCCCTACACCGTCGCCACCTATAATAAATTTATTAACCCCTATCCTGCCCCCCACTACGCCGCCGCCACTGTAATAAAATTATTAACCCCTAAACCTAAGTCTAACCCTAACCCTAACGCCCCCCTAACTTAAATATTAATTAAATAAATCTAAATAAATTAACTCTTATTAACTAAATGAATCCTATTTAAAACTAAATACTTACCTTTAAAATAAACCCTAATATAGCTACAATATAAATAATAATTATATTCTAGCTATCTTAGGATTTATTTGTATTTTACAGGCAACTTTCAATTTATTTTAACCAGGTACAATAGCTATTAAATAGTTATTAACTATTTAATAGCTTACCTAGCTAAAATAAAGAGAAATGTACCTGTTAAATAAATCCTAACCTAAGTTACAATTACACCTAACACTACACTATACTTTAATAAATTATTCCTATTTAAAAATAAATACTTACCTGTAAAATAAACCCGAAGATAGCTACAATATAATTAATAATTATATTATAGCTATCTTAGGAATATATTTATTTTACAGGTAACTTTGTATTTATTTTAGCTAGTTAGAATAGTTATTAAATAGTTATTAACTATTTAATAACTACCTAGCTAAAAGAAATACAAAATGACCTGTAAAATAAATCCTAACTTAAGTTACAATTAAACCTAATACTACACTATCATTAAATTAATTAAATAAACTACCTACAAATAACTACAATTAAATACAATTACATAAACTAACTAAAGTACAAAAAATAAAAAAAGCTAAGTTACAAAAAATAAAAAAATAAGTTACAAACATGTTAAAAATATTACAACAATTTTAAGCTACTTACACCTAATCTAAGCCCCCTAATAAAATAACAAACCCCCCCAAAATAAAAAAATGCCCTACCCTATTCTAAATTAAATACATTTCAAAGCTCTTTTACCTTACCAGCCCTTAAAAGGGCCATTTGTGGGGGCATGCCCCAAAGAAAACAGCTCTTTTGCCTGTAAAAGAAAAATACAACCCCCCCAACATTAAAACCCACCACCCACATACCCCTAATCTAACCCAAACCCCCCTTACAAAAACTTAACACTAATCCCCTGAAGATCATCCTACCTTTAGTTGTCTTCACTCAGCCGAGCCACCGATGGAACTGAAGAGGACATCCGGAGCGGAAGAAGTTAATCCTCCAAGCGGCGCTGAAGAAATCTTCCATCCGATGAAGTCATCATCCAGGCGGCGCTAAAGAAAAGTCTTCGATCCGGCCGATGTCATCTTCAAAGAGGCGCTGAAGAGGTCTTCTATCCGGGCGAAGTCATCTTCCAAGCCGGGTCTTGAATCTTCCTTCCGCCGACGCGGAACCACCTTCTTCACCAACGGACAACGACGAATGACGGCTCCTTTAAGGGACGTTATCCAAGATGGCGTCCCCTCAATTCCGATTGGCTGATAGGATTCTATCAGCCAATCGGAATTAAGGTAGGAAAAATCTGATTGGCTGATGGAATCAGCCAATCAGATTGAGCTCGCATTCTATTGGCTTTTCCGATCAGCCAATAGAATGCGAGCTCAATCTGATTGGCTGATTGGATCAGCCAATCGGATTGAACTTGAATCTGATTGGCTGATTCCATCAGCCAATCAGAATTTTCCTACCTTAATTCCGATTGGCTGATAGAATCCTATCAGCCAATCGGAATTGAGGGGACGCCATCTTGGATGACGTCCCTTAAAGGAGCCGTCATTCGTCGTAATCCGTCGGTGAAGAAGGTGGTTCCGCGTCGGCGGAAGGAAGATTCAAGACCCGGCTTGGAAGATGACTTCGCCCGGATAGAAGACCTCTTCAGCGCCTCTTTGAAGATGACATCGGCCGGATCGAAGACTTTTCTTCAGCGCCACCTGGATGATGACTTCATCGGATGGAAGATTTCTTCAGCGCCGCTTGGAGGATTAACTTCTTCCGCTCCGGATGTCCTCTTCAGTTCCATCGGTGGCTCGGCTGAGTGAAGACAACTAAAGGTAGGATGATCTTCAGGGGATTAGTGTTAGGTTTTTGTAAGGGGGGTTTGGGTTAGATTAGGGGTATGTGGGTGGTGGGTTTTAATGTTGGGGGGGGTTGTATTTTTCTTTTACAGGCAAAAGAGCTGTTTTCTTTGGGGCATGCCCCCACAAATGGCCCTTTTAAGGGCTGGTAAGGTAAAAGAGCTTTGAAATGTATTTAATTTAGAATAGAGTAGGGCATTTTTTTATTTTGGGGGGGTTTGTTATTTTATTAGGGGGCTTAGATTAGGTGTAAGTAGCTTAAAATTGTTGTAATATTTTTAACATGTTTGTAACTTATTTTTTTATTTTTTGTAACTTAGCTTTTTTTATTTTTTGTACTTTAGTTAGTTTATGTAATTGTATTTAATTGTAGTTATTTGTAGGTAGTTTATTTAATTAATTTAATGATAGTGTAGTATTAGGTTTAATTGTAACTTAAGTTAGGATTTATTTTACAGGTAATTTTGTATTTCTTTTAGCTAGGTAGTTATTAAATAGTTAATAACTATTTAATAACTATTCTAACTAGCTAAAATAAATACAAAGTTACCTGTAAAATAAATATAAATCCTAAGATAGCTATAATATAATTATTAATTATATTGTAGCTATCTTAGGGTTTATTTTACAGGTAAGTATTTATTTTTAAATAGGAATAATTTATTAAAGTATAGTGTAGTGTTAGGTGTAATTGTAACTTAGGTTAGGATTTATTTAACAGGTACATTTCTCTTTATTTTAGCTAGGTAAGCTATTAAATAGTTAATAACTATTTAATAGCTATTGTACCTGGTTAAAATAAATTGAAAGTTGCCTGTAAAATACAAATAAATCCTAAGATAGCTAGAATATAATTATTATTAATATTGTAGCTATATTAGGGTTTATTTTAAAGATAAGTATTTAGTTTTAAATAGGATTCATTTAGTTAATAAGAGTTAATTTATTTAGATTTATTTAATTAATATTTAAGTTAGGGGGGCGTTAGGGTTAGACTTAGGTTTAGGGGTTAATAATTTTATTACAGTGGCGGCGGTGTATTGGGGGGCAGATTAGGGGTTAATAAATTTATTATAGGTGGCGACGGTGTAGGGGGGGCAGATTAGGGGTTATTAAATTTATTATAGGTGGCGGCGGTGTAGTGGGGGGCAGGATAGGGGATAATAGGTTTAATATAGGTTGCGGCGGGTTCAGGGAGCGGCGGTTTAGGGGTTAAACTATTTATTTAGTTGCGGAGAGGTGCAGGATCAGCAGGATAGGGGTTAATAATTTTATAATAGAGGGCGACGGTGTAGGGGGGGCAGGATAGGGGTTACTAGGTATACTGTAGGTGGCAGCGGTGTCCGGGAGCGGCGGTTTAGGGGTTAATACATTTATCAGAGTTGCGAGAGGGTCTAGGAGCGGCGGTTTAGGGGTTAATAACTTGGTTAAGTTGCGGGGGCTCCGGGGGCGCCGGTATAGGGATAGAACAGTGTAGTTTAGTGTGAGTGCTTAGTGACAGGCTAGCAATAAAGCTGGGAAAAAGCCGAAGGGCAGCGAGATCGGATGAGTGATAACTGTCACAGTCCGCTGCTCATCGCCCCGCGGCTTTTTGACAGCTTTATTTGATAACTTAGGCGTACTTTTTCAGGTCCGCTGCGGCGATGTGAGGCGAGCTTAGGCGGGCGTATTGGGCCGGCGAAGCCAGAAAAGTAGATGGCTTGATAACTACCCCCCTCAGAGCTTGATAATTCGGCCCCATAGGGGACTCAGTTGATGTGATATTCTTTAATTTTACAAGGGCGTTTGATACAGTGCCGCATGAGAAAATAATATACAAAATAAAAGGGAAACTGGGAATAGCTGAAAAATTTAGCTCATGGATAAATAACTGGATAAAAGACAGGGAGAAATGAGTAGTACTAAATGGATCATACTCAGATTGGACAAAGGTCAGTACTGGGCCCTGTTCTTTTTCATATTTGTATTAATAACTTGGAGCAAGGATTAAAAAGCAACTACTTTTGCAGATGATACAAAGTTGTGTAAGGTCATTAGGTCAGGGCAGGATGAACTTGCTTTACAAGGGGATCTACAAAAATTAGAAAAATGGGCAGGTAAATGGAAAATTAGATTTAATAATGGAAATTGCAAGGTTCTACTATTTGGAAGAAAAAATAAGCAGGCAATTTATTATTTAAATGGGACTAGACTTAGCCAAACAGAGGAGGAAAGAGATTTTGGAGTAGTAATAGATAACAAGGTAAAGATGGGTGCACAATGCAGGGCAGTGGCTTCTAAGGCTAATAAAATAATAGCATGTATTAAAAGAGGTATTGATGCAAGGGAGGAAAGCATAACTCTGTCACTATATAAATCCCTGGTAAGACCTCACCTTGAGTATGGAGCGCTGTTCTGGGGGCCAATCTCAAATAAAGACATTGCAGACTTAGAAAAAGTTCAGAGAAGGGCCAGAAAGATAATAAGGGGAATGGAGATTTTAAGCTATGAGGAGAGGTTAGCCAAACTAGGGCCTAGATTTGGAGTTTGGCATTAGCCGTGAAAACCAGCGTTAGAGGCTCCTAACGCTGGTTTTAGGCTAACTCCAGTATTTGGAGTCACTCAAAAAAGGGTCTAACGCTCACTTTTCAGCCGCGACTTTTCCATACCGCAGATCCCCTTACGTAAATTGAGTATCCTATCTTTTCAAAGGGATTTTTCTAACTCCGGTATTTAGAGTCGTGTCTGAAGTGAGCGTTAGAAATCTAACGACAAAAATCCAGCCGCAGAAAAAAGTCAGTAGTTAAGAGCTTTCTGGGCTAACACCGGTTTAAAAAGCTCCTAACTACTGTACTCTAAAGTACACTAACACCCATAAACGACCTATGTACCCCTAAACCGAGGTCCCCCCACATCGCCGCCACTCTATTAATTTTTTTTAACCCCTAATCTGCCGACCGACACCTACGTTATACTTATGTACCCCTAATCTGCTGCCCCTAACACTGCCGACCCCTATATTATATTTATTAACCCCTAACCTGCCCCCCACAACGTCGCCACCAGCTACCTACAATAATTAACCCCTAATCTGCTGACCGCAAAGCGCCACTACCTACGTTATCCTTATGTACCCCTAATCTGCTGCCCCTAACACCGCCGACCCCTATATTATATTCATTAACCCCTAATCTGCCCCCTCAACGTCGCCTCCACCTGCCTACACTTATTAACCCCTAATCTGCTGAGCGGACCGCACCGCTACTATAATAAAGTTATTAACCCCTAATCCGTCTCAGTCCCGCCTCAATAACCCTATAATAAATAGTATTAACCCCTAATCTGCCCTCCCTAACATCGCCGACACCTAACTTCAATTATTAACCCCTAATCTGCCGACCGAATCGCGCCGCTACTGTAATAAATGGATTAACCCCTAAAGCTAAGTCTAACCCTAACCCTAACACCCCCCTAACTTAAATATAATTTAAATCTAACGAAATAAATTAACTCTTATTAAATAAATTATTCCTATTTAAAGCTAAATACTTACCCGTAAAATAAACCCTAATATAGCTACAATATAAATTATAATTATATTATAGCTATTTTAGGATTTATATTTATTTTACAGGTAACTTTGTATTTATTTTAACCAGGTACAATAGCTATTAAATAGTTAAGAACTATTTAATAGCTAAAATAGTTAAAATAATTACAAAATTACCTGTAAAATAAATCCTAACCTAAGTTACAATTAAACCTAACACTACACTATCAATAAATAAATTAAATAAAATACCTACAATTACCTACAATTAAACCTAACACTACACTATCAATACATTAATTAAATACAATATCTACAAATAACTACAATTAAATAAACTAACTAAAGAACAAAAAATAAAAAAGAACTAAGTTACAAAAAATAAAAAAATATTTACAAACATTAGAAAAATATTGCAACAATTTTAAACTAATTACACCTACTCTAAGCCCCCTAATGAAATTACAAAGCCCCCCAAAATAAAAAAATGCCCTACCCTATTCTAAATTACAAAAGTTCAAAGCTCTTTTACCTTATCAGCCCTGAACAGGGCCCTTTGCGGGGCATGCCCCAAGAAATTCAGCTCTTTTGCCTTGTAAAAAAAACACATACAATACCCCCCCCAACATTACAACCCACCACCCACATACCCCTAATCTAACCCAAACCCCCCTTAAATAAACCTAACACTAAGCCCCTAAAGATCTTCCTACCTTATCTTCACCTCACCGGGTATCACCGATCGGTCCTGGCTCCAAAATCTTCATCCAACCCAAGCGGGGGCTGGCGATCCATAATCCTGCGGCTGAAGAGGTCCAGAAGAGGCTCCAAAGTCTTCATCCTATCCGGGAAGAAGAGGCGATCCAGACCGGCAACCATCTTAATCCAATCGGCATCTTCTATCTTCATCCGATGAGGAACGGCTCCATCGTGAAGATCTCCAGCGCGGATCAATCTTCTTCCGACGACGTCCAACTGAAGAATGACGGTTCCTTTAAGGGACGTCATCCAAGATGGCGTCCCTCGAATTCCGATTGGCTGATAGGATTCTGTTCCGATCAGCAAATAGAATGTGAGCTCAATCTGATTGGCTGATTGGATCAGCCAATCCGATTGAACTTGATTCAGATTGGCTGATTTCATCAGCCAATCAGAATTTTCCTACCTTAATTCCGATTGGCTGATAGAATCCTATCAGCCAATCGGAATTCGAGGGACGCCATCTTGGATGACGTCCCTTAAAGGAACCGTCATTCTTCAGTTGGACGTCGTTGGAAGAAGATTGATCCGCGCTGGAGGTCTTCACGATGGAGCCGTTCCTCATCAGATGAAGATAGAAGATGCCGCTTGGATCAAGATGGTTGCCGGTCTGGATCGCCTCTTCTTCACGGATAGGATGAAGACTTTGGAGCCTCTTCTGGACCTCTTCAGCCGCAGGATTATGGATCGCCAGCCCCCGCTTGGGTTGGATGAAGATTTTGGAGCCAGGACCGATCGGTGATACCCGGTGAGGTGAAGATAAGGTAGGAAGATCTTCAGGGGCTTAGTGTTAGGTTTATTTAAGGGGGTTTTGGGTTAGATTAGGTGTATGTGGGTGGTGGGTTGTAATGTTGGGGGGGTATTGTATGTGTTTTTTTACAGGCAAAAGAGCTGAATTTCTTGGGGCATGCCCCGCAAAGGGCCCTGTTCAGGGCTGGTAAGGTAAAAGAGTTTTGAACTTTTGTAATTTAGACTAGGGTAGGGCATTTTTTTTATTTTAGGGGGCTTTGTAATTTTATTAGGGAGCTTAGAGTAGGTGTAATTAGTTTAAAATTGTTGTAATATTTTTCTAATGTTTGTAAATATTTTTTTATTTTTTGTAACTTAGTTCTTTTTTATTTTTTGTACTTTAGTTAGTTTATTTAATTGTAGTTATTTGTAGGTATTGAATTCAATTAATGTATTGATAGTGTAGTGTTAGGTTTAATTGTAGGTAATTGTAGGTATTTTATTTAATTTATTTATTGATAGTGTAGTGTTAGGTTTAATTGTAACTTAGGTTAGGATTTATTTTACAGGTAATTTTGTAATTATTTTAACTATTTTAGCTATTAAATAGTTCTTAACTATTTAATAGCTATTGTACCTGGTTAAAATAAATACAAAGTTACCTGTAAAATAAATATAAATCCTAAAATAGCTATAATATAATTATAATTTATATTGTAGCTATATTAGGGTTTATTTTACAGGTAAGTATTTAGCTTTAAATAGGAATAATTTATTTAATAAGAGTTAATTTATTTCGTTAGATTTAAATTATATTTAATTTAGGGGGGTGTTAGGGTTAAAGTTAGACTTAGCTTTAGGGGTTAATAAATTTATTAGAGTAGCGGTGAGCTCCTGTCGGCAGATTAGGGGTTAATAATTGAAGTTAGGTATCGGCAATGTTAGGGAGGGCAGATTAGGGGTTAATACTATTTATTATAGGGTTATTGAGGCGGGAGTGAGGCGGATTAGGGGTTAATACATTTATTATAGTAGCTCTCAGGTCCGGTCGGCAGATTAGGGGTTAATAAGTGTAGTTAGGTGGAGGCAACGTTGGGGGCGGCAGGTTAGGGGTTAATAAATATAATATAGGGGTCGGCGATGTTAGGGAAGCAGATTAGGGGTACATAGGGATAATGTAGGTGGCGGGGGTGTACGGAGCGGCAGATTAGGGGTTAATAATAATATGCAGGGGTCAGCGATAGCGGGGGCGGCAGATTAGGGGTTAATAAGTGTAAGGTTAGGGGTGTTTAGACTCGGGGTACATGTTAGAGTGTTAGGTGCAGACGTAGGAAGTGTTTCCACATAGAAAACAATGGGGCTGCGTTAAGAGCTGAACGCAGCTTTTTTGCAGGTGTTAGTTTTTTTTCAGCTCAAACAGCCCCATTGTTTTCTATGGGGGAATCGTGCACGAGCATGTTTTTGAAGCTGGCCGCGTCCGTAAGCACCGCTGGTATCGAGAGTTGAAGTTGCGGTAAATATGCTATACGCTTCTTTTTTGGAGCCTAACGTAGCCATTCTGTGAACTCTAAATACCAGCGGTATTTAAAAGGTGCGGCCAGAAAAAAGCACGCGTAGCTAACGCACCCCTTTGGCCACAGGCTAGCTACAATATAACTAATAGTTACATTGTAGCTAGCTTAGGGTTTATTTTTATTTTACAGGCAAGTTTGTATTTATTTTAACTAGGTACAATAGTTATTAAATAGTTATTAACTATTTAATAACTTCCTAGTTAAAATAAATACAAATATACCTGTAAAATAAAACCTAACCTAAGTTACAATTACACCTAACACTACACTACAATTAAATAAATTAACTAAACTAAATACAATTAAATACAATTTTAAAAAAAATGATCTAAAGTACAAAAAAACCCCCACTAAAATTACAGAAAATAATAAAATAATTACAAGATTTTTAAACTAATTACACCTATTCTATTCCCCTTAACAAAATAAAAAAGCCCCCCAAAATAAAAAAGCCCTACCCTACACTAAATTACAAATAGCCCTTAATAGGGCTTTTTGCGTGGCATTGCCCCAAAGTAATCAGCTTTTTTACCTGTAAAAAAAAAAAGTACAACCCCCCAACATTAAAACCCACCACCCACACAACCAACCCTACTCTAAAACCCACCCAATCCCACCTTAAAAAAACCTAACACTAACCCCTTGAAGAACACCCTACCTTGAGAAGTTTTCACTCAACCGGGCCGAAGTCCTCAACAAATCCGGCAGAAGTGGTCCTCCAGACGGGCAGAAGTCTTTATCTAAGCCGGGCAGAAGAGGCGGCGGTGTAGGGGGGGCAGATAGGGGTTAATAAATATAATGTAGGTGGTGGCGGTATAGGGGGCGGCAGATTAGGGGTTAATAAGTATAATGTAGGTGGCGGTGGGCTCCGGGAGCAGCAGTTTAGGGGTTAATATATTTATTAGAGTTGCGGTGGGGTCCGGGAGTGGCGGTTTAGGGGGTAAACAGTATAGTACAGTGTGGGTGTTTAGTGACAGGGTACCAAGAAAGCTTTAAAAAAGCCGAAGAGCAGCAAGATCGAGGAATGTTAGTTAACAACAGTCTGCTGCTCATCGCACCGTACTTGGTGCGTGGCTTTTTGACAGCTTTTTTGATAACTTTGGAGAAGGTATTCAGGTCCGCGGCAGCGATGTTAGGTGATCTTAGGCGAGCGTATTGGTGCTGTTGAATGCAGGTCATATTGATAAATAGATGCCAATGTGTTCTTAGAACTTAGATGGTTATCGTCTTTTAGTACTCCTGCAGAAATTTTAAAATTGGAAGATGCAGTGTTTCGGATCAGAGATATGGGGGCCTATTTATGAAAGGTCTTGCGGACCTGATCCGACAGTGCAAATCAGGTCTGCAAGACCTTGCTGAATGCAGAGAGCAATCTGTCTCCGCATTTAACATTGCACCAGCAGCTCACAAGAGCTGCTTGTGCAACGCCGCCCCCTGCTGACTCACGGCCAATCGGCCGACTGCAGGGGGTTGTCAATCAACCCGATCGTACTCGATCGGGTTGATTTCCGGCGATTCCTGTCCGCCTCATCAGAACAGTCGAACAGGATTATGGAGCAGCGGTCTTTAGATCGCTGCTTCATAACTGGTGTTTCTGGCGAGTCTGAAGACTCGCCAGAAACATGGGCCCATGGCGTTCTCTAAATATTTTGGCTCTGCAGCCTTTATTAAGTTCTTGATGTAATTAACTACATACAGTATATACCACTATATTACTTTGTGGCTATATATAATAATTAGAATACTGTACAGCTGATGCCTACATTATTAACACTGTGGTATATGGCAAGTTGCACAATTATATGGTAATCACTTTACTCCTGATTGGTCCTACTACATACCAACAGGTGCCAGTGTTAGTGGAATTACCACTCTCTAGCTGTGATCATCACGTCCAATCCACTTCTGCCATTTTTTTATTTACTTTATAGAGGGAAGAAGGCTATATTATTTACCATTTGGCTTTTGTGGTCAATTTTGACATCCTACATACTGTATAAGGCATATCATTATTATTAATGGCCACATCCACCTTCCATCTGGATACAGCCTCTCATAGTTTTTTAACCTTTGTTGTGTGTTTCTGTTCTTATTTTACTCAATTTAATAAAAGTTATATTTTAACTTCTCTACCGGAAATTTCTTGCCTTCTAGTCTGGGCATAGAGTGCTGTATTTACATTCTTATTGTGGATGTCTGCTTTATATCCACTACCTCTTTTGTATTGAATCTTTAATGCAAAGCACCACCCCACATAACCACAGATATATATGTTTATTACAATATAGCAGCACAAACATTATCTGTTAAAAGCTATAAAGGAATTGGTATCAGTGGGGATGGCCTATTATAGTGCCATTGTTCAATTTCTCTCTCTAGGTTACTTTTCTGTAATGTAGCTGCTCCATCCCTCCCTGTCCCTTTTTTTGTTCTGTAGCAACCTCTTTTCTGTAGTGTAGCTGCCCCATCCCTCCCTGTCCCTTTTGTTTCTGTAGCAACCCCTTTTCCGTAGTGTAGCTGCCCCATCCCTCCCTGTCACCTTTTTTTCTGTAGCAACCCCTTTACTGTAGTGTAGCTGCCCCATCCTTCCCTGACCCTTTTACTTCTGTAGCAACCTCTTTTCTGTAGTGTAGCTGCCCCATCCCTCCCTGTCCCCTTTTTTTTTCTGTAGCAACCCCTTTACTGTAGTGTAGCTGCCTCATCCTTCCCTGACCCTTTTACTTCTGTAGCAACTCATTTTCTGTAGAGTAGCTGCCCCATCTCTCCCTGTCCCCTTTTTTTTCTGTAGCAACCCCTTTACTGTAGTGCAGCTGCCAAATCCTTCCCTGGCCCTTTTACTTCTGTAGCAACTCATTTTCTGTAGTGTAGCTGCCCTATCCCTCCCTGTCCCTTTTTTCTGTAGCGTAGGGCCCTCCCACTCCCTCCTCCGCTGCTGATCCACCCACCACCTGCCTCCCGCACACACCTCCCACCGGCACCAGCAGAAGATCGTTACAGACAGTGACACACACAGTTTCATCGTCTGTAATGATCATGCATCTGTCCTCATAAGGAGGCAGAGCACCGATCGCGATCCGACTCAATATAGGGTAGATGCCTGGAGCTTCAGGAGCTCTAGCTCTTCGCTGTAATATAAAAGCTGAGAATGCTGGAGCTTCGTGAAGCTGTCTCGCACTGTGGTTAAAGGCCAGGTATGTTTGTCCTCATGCAGTCTCTACTGCACATGACAGCTTCGCACAAATATACTTGGCCTTTTATAATATTGGCTAGTAAATGTGAACCTTTGAAGCCTTTCTGCCAATAGCATCATTTGAATTGTTGAAGCCATTTTAGTAATAATTTTAACTGCACAAACTAATCAACTAATTTTTTTGTTGCGTGCATAATTTACTTTTGGTAAAGGGATGCTCGTTTAGCATTTATAGATGAATACATAAATACGGAAAAGTTGTGATTTTTTACAATTGCCCACATCCAAATGCACGACTAGGGTGAGATTACATATACGGTGCAGTCTTCAGCGCAAGTGCTGAATCCCAAGCCGGCCGTAATTTCACCTCGCACATCGGGGTATTACATAAACCCCGCCGGCAGTTCATAAAGTGCTGTAAGTCAGATAAACTAGTGATGTCCAGAAATAAGGGTAAATACAAATTTCTGGAGTCTCCAGTGACTTACGGCACTTTAGAAACTGGCGCCTAAGAAAATAAAAAAAAAACATAAAATCTCCCATAAAAGTCTAACACGCCTCCCAAAAATAAACCTGACACGTAAAACCCCTATATCCACCATCAAACCCACATTGGAACTAATGATAAATATATTAACCCCTAAACTGACAAACCCCCACAACGCAATATGCCTAATTAAACTATTAACCCCTAATCAGCAATTCACCCACATCGCGATCTACCTAATAAAAGTATTAACCCCTAAATCCGCCAACCCCAATATCACAAACTACCTATTAAAGCTATTAACCCCTAATCCACCATTAACCCACAAAGCAATAAACCTATTAAACTATTAATCCCTAATCTGCCAAACCCACACAACGCAATAATGCGAATAAATCTATTAACCCCTAAACCGCCAAAGCCCACAATGCATATAACTAATCACTATGTTCCCTAACCTAACACCCCCTAAATTAACCCCATTACATAAATTAAAATACATTTAAAATAAAAGAAATAAAAAACCTAACATTACTATAAAAATAAAGAAAACTAAGTTTAAATTAAGCTAAAATTAGAGAAAATAAAAAAGGCAAAAATTACAGAAAAAAGTCTAACATTACAGAAAATAAAAAACAAACGGCTAGATTAGAGTCTTGCGCTATGAGTAAAAAAGCAGCATTAAGCCTCATACCGCTGCTATTTTACTACCGCTGGTATTACGAGTCTTGTAGGTACAGCTGCCCTGCACACTTTTTTGGCCTTACCGCAAATCAACTTACGCAAATTGCGTATAATCTTTTTTCTATGGGACTTCCATAGTGCCGTTATTATGAGCTTGTCCTGGGAGGTCAAAAAGTGAGAGGTACAGCCTACACGGTCAAGATTCGTAATGCATTCTAAAGTCAATAACCCATAAACTACCTATTAACACCTAAACCAAGGCCCTCCCACATCGCAAACACTAAAATAAAATTATTAACCCCTAATCTGCCGCTCCGGACATCGCCGCCACTATAATAAACATATTAACCCCTAAACCACTGCACTCCCGCCTCGCAAACATTAATTAAATATTAATAACCCCTAATCTGCTGTCCCTAACATCCCCGCCAACTACCTACATTTATTAACCCCTAATCTGCAGCCCCAAACGTCGCTGCCACTATATTATATTTATTAACCCCTAAATCTAAGTCTAACCCTAACCCTAATACCCCCTAACTTAAATATAATTTAAATAAATCTAAATACAAATTACTATCATTACCTTAATACTTACCTATAAAATAAACCCTAAACTAGCTACAATATAACTAATAGTTACATTGTAGCTAGCTTAGGGTTTATTTTTATTTTACAGGTAAGTTTGTATTTATTTTAACTAGGTAGAATAGTTACTAAATGGTTATTAACTACTTACTAACCACCTAGCTACAATAAATACAAATTGACCTGTAAAATTAAACCTAACCTAATTTACACCTAACACTACATTACAATTAAATAAATTAACTAAATTAAATACTATTAACTAAATTAAAGAAAATAAGCTAAATTAAAGAAAATTAGCTAAATTACAAAACCCCCCCACTAAATTACAGAAAATAAAAAACAAATTACAAGATCTTTAAACTAATTACACCTAATCTAATAGCTCTATCAAAATAAAAAAGCCCACCTAAAATAAAAAGAACCCTAGTCTAAACTAAACTACCAATAGCCCTTAAACGGGCCTTTTGCGGGGCATTGCCCCAAAGAAATGAGCTCTTTTACCTGTAAAAAGAAATACAAACCCCCGCCCCAACAGTAAAACCCACCACCCACACAACCAACCCCCAAATAAAACCTTAACTAAAAAAACCTAAGCTCCCCATTGCCCCGAAAAGGGCATTTGGATGGGCTTTGCCCTTAAAAGGGCATTTAGCTCTATTGCGCCCCAAAGCCCTCATCTAAAAAAAACCCCCACCCAATACACCCTTAAAAAATCCTAACACTAACCTCCTGAAGATCCACCTACCGGGAGAAGTCTTCATCCAAGTGGCAAGATGTCCTCAACGAAGCCGGCAGAAGTGGTCCTCCAGACGGGCAGAAGTGGTCCTCCAGATGGGCAGAAGTCTTCACCCAGATGGCATCTTCTATCTTCATCCATCCAGCGCGGAGTGGCTCCATCTTCAAGACATCCGGCTGCAGAGCATCCTCTTCTTCTGACGTCTTCTTCTGGAATGACGGTACCTTTAAATGACGTCATCCAAGATGGCGTCCCTTAGATTCCGATTGGCTGATAGAATTCTATCAGCCAATCGGAATTAGGGTTAAAAAAATCCTTGATTTTAACAAACAATTATTTTAATAAATTGTTTACTACATGGAAGCCTGAGCCTTTTTCCTTTGGATATTCTGGATCCTTCATCCTGTTGCAGGATCAGTGTAGCTGGGTCACTGTGATTCCCCAGCTTGTACCAATTAGCACATTGGTGCTGCTCATTTTGTGAGTTTTATTTCATCAACTTGATTTGTTATCACCATTACTCTAGCAGAGTTGCACTAGGAGGCGCCCTCTCTCTTTGTGATTTCTTTCACAGATTTCTGTCCTTTCCTTTGTATTTCACGGAAGGAGCTGCCCATCATACACATTGTCAGTTACATTTGGAGGTTATATATGGATGAGTTACTACAACTGATGAAAAAACCTGGATATCTTTGAACATTGGACTTATGTTATAGACCCTTGGATAAGGATTCAGCTAAGTTATTAACCAAATTGTAGTATATGACTGCTGACCAGTTATTGTTTTTCTAGATTTAATCATTTTGTACATGTTCATATATTTCTGTGTTTATAAGGTCATAATCTGACCACCTATTATTAGTATTATTAGTATTTACTATCCACTGATATATATAGACCTATAACATTGTCCCTAATTAGAATTGATCCCTTTATTATTAGTCATGCTTTAGCGCCCCCCTAAGGTTGGACACCTAGGTGTTATCAACAGTTTGGAATAAGTATAATGTAGGTGTCTGGGATGTCGGGGGCAGCAGATTAGGGGTTAATAAGTGTAAGAATAGGGGTGTTTAGACTAGGGGTTCATGTTAGGTGTAAACATAAATTTAGTTTCCCCATAGGAATAAATGGGGCTGCGTTTACGCTGCATTTTGGCAGGTGTTAGACTTTTTCTCACCCGGCTCTCCCCATTGATGTCTATGGGGAAATCGTGCACAAGCACGTACAACCAGCTCACTGCTGACTTAAGCAGCGCTGGTATTGGAGAGCGGTATGGAGCTCAATTTTGCTCTATGCTCACTTCTTGCCTTTTAATGTCGGGTTTGTAAAAACCTGTAATACCAACTCCGCACCCCTCATACCGCAAAACTCGTAATCTGGCCGTATATGATCAAAAATAAAAAATATATACCTAATCCCTATGAAAATAAAAAGCCCCCACAAAATAAAAACACCCCCTAATCTAATACTAAACTACCAATAGCCCTTAAAAGGGCTTTTTTGTAGGGCATTGCCCTAAAGTTGAACAGCTATTTTCCTTAAAATAAATACTAAGATTACAAAAATAATTATCCAAAATAATAAAAAATAAACCTAATCTAAAAGCCCTATAAAAACATAATCCATATGAAAATAAAAAAGCACCCCCAAAATAAAAACACCCCCTCAGCTAACAATAAACTACCAATATCCCTTAAAAGTTCAACAACTCTTTTACCTAAAAAAATTACAAAGTCCCCCCTTACAGTTAACCCAACCACCCCCCAAATAACAAAACCTAAGTCTAAAAATAACCTAAGCTACCCATAAGGGGGCATTTGTATGGGCATTCCCCTTAAAAGGAAAATCAGCTCTATAGTGCCCATTAAAAAAATAAAAAAATCCCTAATCTAGAAAAAAAACACCCCGTAAAACAAAACAAAAAACTAACCCCAGAAAATATAAAGTCCGGAAGTCCAGGCAGAGCAAAGTCTTCATCCAGGCAGCAACAATCTTTTCCAGGGAGGCACCATCTTCTATCTTATTCCCGGAGGTGCGGAGCGGTCTTGGGCGATGCGCAGATCTGGAGCACTGATCATCATACGGAGTGCTAGTCCTCTTCATGCGATCATCTGAAAATTTAATGAAAGGTACCCCTTTTATATTGGGGTACCGTTGCATTCCTATTGGCTGGAAAATTCAAATCAGACCGAACTCGGCCAGTAGTCTTGTTATCCCGGCATTGAGCCGGAAAGATAAGGAATATCCCAGAGCAGAGAACGTTAGTAAGATGGGGAAGGTGGCACTCACCACAGGCAAGGCAGTCCCCAGCAGCAACAGTAGATCGGTCCAAGGACAAACCACTAGAATGGTCTGGCAGGCAGGGTTTGGCAACAGCAAAATAGTCCTAGGTCACACCACTAGAATGGTCAAGCAGGCAGGATTTGGCAACAGTAAAGCAGTCCAAGGGCAAACCACTAGAATGGTCAGGCAGGTAGGGTTCGGCAACAAAGAGGCAATCCAGAACAACAGGGGTTAATAAGCAGAGCAGTCAGACAGGCAGGGTTCAGCAGCAGTATATCAATCTAGCAATTTAGGGGTTAAGAGGCATAGTAGTCAGAAAGGCAGAGGACAGCAGCAGTATAACAATAAGGCAGTAAGAAAAGTATGATCTATCACACCCAGGAGCACACAAAGTAACACCTATACTTGGGCAGTGATAGATCGTACAAAGAACACTTACATAGGTGTAGGATTCATTCCACAAGCATCTGACTGGAGGGAAAGGAGCGTGCGGCGATGACGTCAGCGCCGCACGCCTCCAGACCCGACACAGCCCTAGGCAACAAGCAGGGAAGGAGACGCTGCGCCACTAGCAATGGCTAGAGCGGCGTAGCATGACATAGTCCCCCACTCAAGGGTTCTCTCTGGGAACCAGAGTTGGCCTCAAAGGATGAGCAGTATGGAATCTTGAGACCAAGGATGGAGCATGCACATCATGGGCATCACATCACCGAGTAACCCTTCCAATGTATCAGATACTGCAGTTGACTGCATCTGTATCTGGAGTCCAAGATCACAGCTACTTCATATTCAGGGTCACCACGGACCAGGAGCGAAGGAGGAGGTTTGAGTAGTGAGATGTGGAAGACTGGGTGTATGCGTAAGGTTTTGGGCAAGGCCCCTTTGTAGGCAACAGGAGACCGTCTTTTCAGGGCCTTGCAAGAGCCAATAAACCTAGGTCCCAATTTGTGACAGGGTTGACATAGACGAATGTGTCGAGTAGAGATCCAAACATGTTCACCCACTGGGATGGCACTTACAGAAGCACTATGATGATTAGCAAACTTCTTGTATCTAGAGACAGCTGAACATAGCTGAGAGCGAATTCATTGCCAATGAGTGGTGAGTCTAGTGACTTTTCGGTCTGCAGCTGGAACCCCAGTGGACTGAGCAGAAAGAGGGAAGACATAAGGTTGATACCCTGCTGCAGCTTGAAATGGAGAACATAGAAGAGAAGAGTGCCAATGAGTGTTTCTTGCCATCTCAGCTAGGGGTAACAACTCAGACCAGTTGGTATGGTGAGCATTGACAAAGACTCTAAGGTAGTTTTCAAGATCCTGGTTTGCTCTCTCAGTTAGTCCGTTGGTTTGAGGATATTAAACAGAAGACAAAGAAACGGTGGTTCCAATCAACTTACAAAAGGCTCTCCAAAAGGCAGGGATGAACTGTGGACCTCTGACGGAAACAATATTCACAGGAATGCCATGAAGTCATACCACATGCAAGAGAATGAGAGACGATAATTCGTGGGCCGAATGTAGTTTGATTAAGGGTACAAAATGAGCCAGTCTGGAAAAGAGATTCACCACAACCCAGATAACTGTATGGTGGTCAGAAGGAGGAAGGTCCACAATAAAATCGATTGTTATGTGTGTCCATGGTTGTTTGGGAATGGACAATGGTTGGAGCAAGCCAGCGGGCAAAGATTGGGGAGTCTTATTGGCAGCACAAGTTGTACAGGCCTTCACATATTCCTGAGCGCCAGACTTCATAGAAAGCCACTATACAAGTTGGGAAAGACACTTGAAAGTCGTCCTAGTCGAACCAGGATGTCCTGAGAGTTTGCTTTCATGTGCCAAGGCTAGCACAGGGATGCATAGGTTCAGAGGTACAAAGAGGATATCGGAGGCCACGGGGGCTCCAGGAGGTTTACTAGACTGGGCATGTTCCAATCTTTGCAGAAGGGTGGTGTTTAGTTGAGCAACCACACAGGAGGGTGGTATGATGTGCTCAACAGGAGCTTCAGAGGAGTCACTTGAGTGAGGGAACTGATGGGAAAGGGTGTCCGCCTTCTTGTTCTTGGTCCCAGGAAGATAAGAAACCATAAACAGGAAACAGGAAAAGAGCAAGGCCCACCTGGTCTGTCGAGGATTGAGTCGATGAGCAGTCTCTAGGTAAGTCAGATTCTTGTGGTCGGTGAGAATCTGAATGGGATTGGCGGTGCCCTCTAACCAATAATGCCATTTGGTCAAAGCCATCTTAATGGCTAAGAGTTCACGATTACCCACATCGTAGTTCCACTCAGCAGGAGTAAAGCGTTTAGAGAAAAAGGCTAAAGGGTGTAACTTGGAAGTCAAAGGATCCCTTTGGGTAAGAACTGCTCCAGCCCCTATCTCAGAGGCATCAACCTTTAAAGTGAACTGTAGGTCAGGATCAGGATGGCCGAGCACAGGAGCTGAATGGAAAGCATTTTTCAGACAAGAGAAGACACTTATGGCTTCGGGAGACCAATGTTTACAGTCTTTGTTCTGTTTTGTTAATTCAGTGAGAGGAGCAACTGTTTGAGAAAAGTTCTTTATAAACTTCTGGTAATAATTGGAGAACCCCAAGAACCACTGTAATTCTTTTAGAGAAGTAGGTTGAGGCCATTCCAAAACTGCGGTGAGTTTAGCAGGATCCATGGCAAAACCCTCCTTTGAGATGACATAACCAAGGAATTGGATCTGAACTTGATCCAACTCACATTTTTCTAGCTTGGCTACCAAAGAATTGTCTCTGACATGTAGAAGCACCTATCTCATGTGTCTATGATGTTCCTCCAAATTGGAAGAGAAAACAAGGATATCCTCCAGATAGACAATGACAGTGTGGTTGAGGAGGACATAGTTGATAAATGCCTGGAAGACTGCAGGGGTGTTACACAGCCCAAAGAGCATTACAATGTATTTGTAATGCCCAGATCTCATGTTGAAGGTGGTCTTCCATTTGTGGCCTGGAAAGATACGAATCAGATTGTATACCCCACGTAAGTCCAATTTGGTGAAAAAGTGAGCATCTTGGAGTGAGTCATACAGTTCGGTGATTAATGGTAGAGGATAGCTATTCTTGATGGTTATGTTGTTCAAGGCCCTGTAGTCGATGCAGGGTCTGATCTCGCCATCCTTCTTACTGACAAAAAAATGCCTGCCCCAGCAGGAGAGAGGAAGGGCAAGCTAGGTTCTCTTGGATGTATTCCTCCATGGATTTGGTTTCAGCTTTGAAGAGTGGATAAGTCCTCCCTTTAGGAACTGGGGCTCCCAGAAAGAGGTCGTTCTTGCAGACATAAGGATGGTGGGGTGGGACGTCAGCTGCTTTTTTCTCAAACACATCCGCAAAGTCTGTGTATACTGAAGGAAGATTAGAAGGAGTCTGTATTCTGGCTATAGGGATATGTTGCAGAGGAGTGACTTTAGCAAGGCAGGAGTGGAAACAGGAGGTACCCCAGGAGGCCAGTTGTCCCTCAGGCACAGCCTGTCATCCTTGGTCTTCCTTGGCTTTGGGTACACAATCCACAGTTGATGACAGGCTGTGCTGGGGAATGAATGACCTTAAACTGCAGCTGTTCCGTGTAAAGGACTCCCACAGTCAGGGTCAGGGGTGCTGACTCAAAATGGATCAAGCCTGAACCAAGGGGGTGCCATCCAGAGTAGTTATTTTGAGACAATGTCTTTTCTGCAGAAGAGGCAAGCCAGCTTGAATCATGAAACGGTGATGCAGGAAGTTCCCAGCTGCCCCTGAATCAATGAAGGCTTGAATGTGGACAGTATTTTGAAGGAAGGTAAGGGTAACAGGTACCAGGATCTGAGAGGAGTGAGGGGATTTAGTAGAGATCATGCTTAGAGGTACCCCTGTGTTATCCCCTAAGCATTTGCTTTTCACGGCCGAATGTCACTGTCCTTTAGTTGGTGGGAGTTACATCCACAATAAAAGCATAGTCTCAGTCTCCTTCTGCTCTGTCTTTCAGACTCTGAAGGTTTGAAGGAGGAGAGATCCATGGGTTCCTCCACTGAGGTAACTGGAGCTGCTAAAGGGGTAGCGGATGCTGCCAAAACTGGGCAAACAGGAAGACGGGAGGGAAGGACCCTCCTTTTTTCTGTCTCTCTCGGCTTGTCTCTCCTGAAAGCGAGATTCCAGACTTATACAAAGCATTATAAAGTTATCCAAAGAAGACGGAATATCACACTAAGTGAGTTCATCTTTGATGTGTTCATGCAGACCCCTCCCAAAGGCTGCCTTGAGAGCACTGCCATCCCAAGTGGTTTCAAGTGCCAAGGCGCAAAACTCGATGGCAAATTGTCCCACAGTTCTATTGCCCTGGCGGAGAGCCAGGAGAGAATATTCTGCAGCAGAGGCACGGCCAGAAGCCCCAAACACAGAAGATAAAGCAGAAATGAAGTCATCAGCATCATGCAGGAGTGTAGCGTTCTGTTCCAAAAGGCTAGGGCCTTGTCTTTCAGTAAAGAAATGATAAAGGTGACCCTTGACTGATGAGACTGAAAGGTGTGAGGATCATTGTGGAAGTGCAGCCTGTATTGGTTTAGACAGCCCCTGCAATCAGTAGTACCTTCATACTTGTCAGGCAATGGCATCTGGGGTATACTTCCAGAAGCAGAGGAAGAAGTTACAGTACTAGGAGTAGGGTTTGGTGGTGAAACAGGAGTGGTATCCCTCTCTGTAACTAGTAAGGAGAGTTGAGTGGTAATAGCCTCTAGCTTGGAATCCATAGTCTGCAACTGTGTGGTATGGGTTCCCAACATTTGTTCCTGAAGATAAACAGCTTGTGCCACCTCATCTGGCTGCATGGCCCAAGTATAATGTAATGCTCATCGGATATTCCTCTATCAGACCGAACTCAACCAGTAGTCTTGTACAGGTGTACCGCTCACTTTTTTGGCCAGACTTGGAAATACCGCAAATCCACTTACGTCAATTGCGTATCCTATATTTTCAATGGGACTTGCATAGCGCCGGTATTACGAGTCTGACAAAAAGTGAGCGGTACACCCTTTCCTGTCAAGCCTGGTACCGCATTTAAAAGTCAGTAGTTAAAAGTTTTACACTACAACGCCGTAGCATAAAACTCTTAACTAAAGTGCTAAAAAGTACACTAACACCCATAAACTACCTATTAACCCCTAAACCGAGGCCCTCCCACATCGCAAACACTAAAATAAAAATTTTAACCCCTAATCTGCCGAACCGGACATCGCCGCCACCATAATAAATATATTAACCCCTAAACCACCGCACTCCCGCATCGCAAACACTAGTTAAATATTATTAACACAAGTGAAAGGCAAAGAGTGTGTGAGCTGGAGATAGGTTAGTCTCAGATTTGCCAACCTCCTGATTGCACTTTTCACCACATATGCAATCGATTTAGGCTATCCAAGAGATACAAAGTGTGTGGAAGTGGCGCCAATTAAGGCTATCTGATTACTTAAGAGAAAAAAAAAATGTATACCATGATATGGATGTGTAAATAAAGCAAATTACTACAGCTGCGAGTTTAAGCGAAATACAAAACAATTTATTAATCAGTTAAATAATTCTCAAATTCATTGGAATATGAGGGTTCAATCACTGTCTAAAAAAGTACATTCAATCTCTATCTAAAAAAGTACAATCAATCTCTATCTAAAAACACCGGTGTCCAATTCTAAAACCTAACTGGTAAGTATGACTCAACTGATTCAATAAAAACAATCCTTAGACATAGGTTACAGGGACTAGAAACTTAGGCAATGAAATTAACATCACACAGTGCTCATATCTTTATAAGCCTCGTTAGCAAATTAAGAATCAAGACTCGGCGGTCTGAATATCCAATTCTGCAAGTGTGAATTTTGCTTTTTGCAGATAGAAGATAAAGACATTGATTGTACTTTTTTAGATAGAGATTGAATGTACTTTTTTAGACAGTGATTGAACCCTCATATTCCAATGAATTTGAGAATTATTTAACTGATTAATAAATTGTTTTGTATTTTGCTTAAACTCGCAGCTGTAGTAATTTGCTTTATTTACACATCCATATCATGGTATACATTTTTTTCTCTTAAGTAATCAGATAGCCTTAATTGGCGCCACTTCCACACACTTTGTATCTCTTAAATATTATTAAAGGGACAGTATACTGTAAAATAGTTTATCCCTTAATGTGTTTACAATTGCTTATTTTACCAACTGCAGAGTAAAAAATGTATGAATATTAGCTTTTTAAGGTTTATTTCTGTATATTAAAGCTCTGATTTTGTGTTTTGAAGCCACAACCTAATAAAATAGGTTGAGCTTGTAGGTATAATCAGATCTCATTACTGTATCACATTGTATACATATACCTGCTTCTTTATCTTATATCTGTCCTTAAAACAATCACCAATACTTTGAGAGAACAATGGAAAATCAACATTTTATTACCTTATCTCTTCTTTATCACACTGGGAGTGTAATTTCTTCTGCTGGCTGTGTTTACAAAGCTTATCTATAGCTGGTACGCGCGGCCACAAACTTTCAGAATAGGTGGGGATACCACATGCTAAATTAACCATTTCAAATGCCAATATAAGGGTAAAGGAGCTACTTGTAAACAATTTAATACACTCCAGCAGGTAAAGTGGATCATTGGGAACAAATTAAAGGGGAGAAAATATTTGAGTAAACTGTCCCTTTAACCCCTAATCTGCTGTCCCTAACATCGCCGACACCTACCTACATTTATTAACCCCTAATCTGCCGCCCACAAAGTCACCACCCATATATTAAAGTTATTAACCCCTAAATCTAAGTCTAACCCTAAACATAACACCCCTTAACTTAAATATAATTTAAATAAATCTAAATAAAATTACTATTATTACCTAAATAATTCCTATTTAAAACTAAATAAATATAAAATAAACCCTAAGCTAGCTACAATATAACTAATAGTTACATTGTATCTAGCTTAGGGTTTATTTTTATTTTACAGGCACGTTTGTATTTATTTTAACTAGGTAGAATAGTTATTAAATAGTTATTAACTATTTAATAACTATTCTACCTAGTTAAAATAAAGACAAATGTACATGTAAAATAAAACCTAACCTAAGTTACAATTACACCTAACACTACACTATAATTAAATTAATTCCCTAAATTAAATACAAATAAATAAAATTATCTAAAGTACAACAAAACACAAACACTAAATTACAGAAAATAATAAACAAATTACAAGATTTTTAAACTAATTACACCTAATCTAATCCCCCTAACAAAATAAAAAAGGTCCGCAAGACCTCGCTGAATGTGGAGAGCAATACGCTCTCCGTATTCAGCATTGCACCAGCAGCTCACAAGAGCTGCTGGTGCAACACCGCCCCCTGCAGACTCGCGGCCGCCAGCAGGGGGTGTCAATCAACCTGATCGTACAGGGTTATGGAGCAGCGGTCTTTGTGTTTGTGTTTCTGGCGAGTCCGAAGACTCGCCAGAAACACGGGTCCACAAGCAGGGCCGGATTGGGCAGCCGGGATACCGGGAAAAGAGACAGCCAGAGGACAGCAGCAGTATAACAATAAGGCAGTAAGAAAAGTATGATCTATCACACCCAGGAGCACACAAAGTAACACCTATACTTGGGCAGTGATAGATCGTACAAAGAACACTTACATAGGTGTAGGATTCATTCCACAAGCATCTGACTGGAGGGAAAGGAGCGTGCGGCGATGACGTCAGCGCCGCACGCCTCCAGACCTGACACAGCCCTAGGCAACAAGCAGGGAAGGAGACGCTGCGCCACTAGCAATGGCTAGAGCGGCGTAGCATGACATAGTCCCCCACTCAAGGGTTCTCTCTGGGAACCAGAGTTGGCCTCAAAGGATGAGCAGTATGGAATCTTGAGACCAAGGATGGAGCATGCACATCATGGGCATCACATCACCGAGTAACCCTTCCAATGTATCAGATACTGCAGTTGACTGCATCTGTATCTGGAGTCCAAGATCACAGCTACTTCATATTCAGGGTCACCACGGACCAGGAGCGAAGGAGGAGGTTTGAGTAGTGAGATGTGGAAGACTGGGTGTATGCGTAAGGTTTTGGGCAAGGCCCCTTTGTAGGCAACAGGAGACCGTCTTTTCAGGGCCTTGCAAGAGCCAATAAACCTAGGTCCCAATTTGTGACAGGGTTGACATAGACGAATGTGTCGAGTAGAGATCCAAACATGTTCACCCACTGGGATGGCACTTACAGAAGCACTATGATGATTAGCAAACTTCTTGTATCTAGAGACAGCTGAACATAGCTGAGAGCGAATTCATTGCCAATGAGTGGTGAGTCTAGTGACTTTTCGGTCTGCAGCTGGAACCCCAGTGGACTGAGCAGAAAGAGGGAAGACATAAGGTTGATACCCTGCTGCAGCTTGAAATGGAGAACATAGAAGAGAAGAGTGCCAATGAGTGTTTCTTGCCATCTCAGCTAGGGGTAACAACTCAGACCAGTTGGTATGGTGAGCATTGACAAAGACTCTAAGGTAGTTTTCAAGATCCTGGTTTGCTCTCTCAGTTAGTCCGTTGGTTTGAGGATATTAAACAGAAGACAAAGAAACGGTGGTTCCAATCAACTTACAAAAGGCTCTCCAAAAGGCAGGGATGAACTGTGGACCTCTGACGGAAACAATATTCACAGGAATGCCATGAAGTCATACCACATGCAAGAGAATGAGAGACGATAATTCGTGGGCCGAATGTAGTTTGATTAAGGGTACAAAATGAGCCAGTCTGGAAAAGAGATTCACCACAACCCAGATAACTGTATGGTGGTCAGAAGGAGGAAGGTCCACAATAAAATCGATTGTTATGTGTGTCCATGGTTGTTTGGGAATGGACAATGGTTGGAGCAAGCCAGCGGGCAAAGATTGGGGAGTCTTATTGGCAGCACAAGTTGTACAGGCCTTCACATATTCCTGAGCGCCAGACTTCATAGAAAGCCACTATACAAGTTGGGAAAGACACTTGAAAGTCGTCCTAGTCGAACCAGGATGTCCTGAGAGTTTGCTTTCATGTGCCAAGGCTAGCACAGGGATGCATAGGTTCAGAGGTACAAAGAGGATATCGGAGGCCACGGGGGCTCCAGGAGGTTTACTAGACTGGGCATGTTCCAATCTTTGCAGAAGGGTGGTGTTTAGTTGAGCAACCACACAGGAGGGTGGTATGATGTGCTCAACAGGAGCTTCAGAGGAGTCACTTGAGTGAGGGAACTGATGGGAAAGGGTGTCCGCCTTCTTGTTCTTGGTCCCAGGAAGATAAGAAACCATAAACAGGAAACAGGAAAAGAGCAAGGCCCACCTGGTCTGTCGAGGATTGAGTCGATGAGCAGTCTCTAGGTAAGTCAGATTCTTGTGGTCGGTGAGAATCTGAATGGGATTGGCGGTGCCCTCTAACCAATAATGCCATTTGGTCAAAGCCATCTTAATGGCTAAGAGTTCACGATTACCCACATCGTAGTTCCACTCAGCAGGAGTAAAGCGTTTAGAGAAAAAGGCTAAAGGGTGTAACTTGGAAGTCAAAGGATCCCTTTGGGTAAGAACTGCTCCAGCCCCTATCTCAGAGGCATCAACCTTTAAAGTGAACTGTAGGTCAGGATCAGGATGGCCGAGCACAGGAGCTGAATGGAAAGCATTTTTCAGACAAGAGAAGACACTTATGGCTTCGGGAGACCAATGTTTACAGTCTTTGTTCTGTTTTGTTAATTCAGTGAGAGGAGCAACTGTTTGAGAAAAGTTCTTTATAAACTTCTGGTAATAATTGGAGAACCCCAAGAACCACTGTAATTCTTTTAGAGAAGTAGGTTGAGGCCATTCCAAAACTGCGGTGAGTTTAGCAGGATCCATGGCAAAACCCTCCTTTGAGATGACATAACCAAGGAATTGGATCTGAACTTGATCCAACTCACATTTTTCTAGCTTGGCTACCAAAGAATTGTCTCTGACATGTAGAAGCACCTATCTCATGTGTCTATGATGTTCCTCCAAATTGGAAGAGAAAACAAGGATATCCTCCAGATAGACAATGACAGTGTGGTTGAGGAGGACATAGTTGATAAATGCCTGGAAGACTGCAGGGGTGTTACACAGCCCAAAGAGCATTACAATGTATTTGTAATGCCCAGATCTCATGTTGAAGGTGGTCTTCCATTTGTGGCCTGGAAAGATACGAATCAGATTGTATGCCCCACGTAAGTCCAATTTGGTGAAAAAGTGAGCATCTTGGAGTGAGTCATACAGTTCGGTGATTAATGGTAGAGGATAGCTATTCTTGATGGTTATGTTGTTCAAGGCCCTGTAGTCGATGCAGGGTCTGATCTCGCCATCCTTCTTACTGACAAAAAAATGCCTGCCCCAGCAGGAGAGAGGAAGGGCAAGCTAGGTTCTCTTGGATGTATTCCTCCATGGATTTGGTTTCAGCTTTGAAGAGTGGATAAGTCCTCCCTTTAGGAACTGGGGCTCCCAGAAAGAGGTCGTTCTTGCAGACATAAGGATGGTGGGGTGGGACGTCAGCTGCTTTTTTCTCAAACACATCCGCAAAGTCTGTGTATACTGAAGGAAGATTAGAAGGAGTCTGTATTCTGGCTATAGGGATATGTTGCAGAGGAGTGACTTTAGCAAGGCAGGAGTGGAAACAGGAGGTACCCCAGGAGGCCAGTTGTCCCTCAGGCACAGCCTGTCATCCTTGGTCTTCCTTGGCTTTGGGTACACAATCCACAGTTGATGACAGGCTGTGCTGGGGAATGAATGACCTTAAACTGCAGCTGTTCCGTGTAAAGGACTCCCACAGTCAGGGTCAGGGGTGCTGACTCAAAATGGATCAAGCCTGAACCAAGGGGGTGCCATCCAGAGTAGTTATTTTGAGACAATGTCTTTTCTGCAGAAGAGGCAAGCCAGCTTGAATCATGAAACGGTGATGCAGGAAGTTCCCAGCTGCCCCTGAATCAATGAAGGCTTGAATGTGGACAGTATTTTGAAGGAAGGTAAGGGTAACAGGTACCAGGATCTGAGAGGAGTGAGGGGATTTAGTAGAGATCATGCTTAGAGGTACCCCTGTGTTATCCCCTAAGCATTTGCTTTTCACGGCCGAATGTCACTGTCCTTTAGTTGGTGGGAGTTACATCCACAATAAAAGCATAGTCTCAGTCTCCTTCTGCTCTGTCTTTCAGACTCTGAAGGTTTGAAGGAGGAGATATCCATGGGTTCCTCCACTGAGGTAACTGGAGCTGCTAAAGGGGTAGCGGATGCTGCCAAAACTGGGCAAACAGGAAGACGGGAGGGAAGGACCCTCCTTTTTTCTGTCTCTCTCGGCTTGTCTCTCCTGAAAGCGAGATTCCAGACTTATACAAAGCATTATAAAGTTATCCAAAGAAGACGGAATATCACACTAAGTGAGTTCATCTTTGATGTGTTCATGCAGACCCCTCCCAAAGGCTGCCTTGAGAGCACTGCCATCCCAAGTGGTTTCAAGTGCCAAGGCGCAAAACTCGATGGCAAATTGTCCCACAGTTCTATTGCCCTGGCGGAGAGCCAGGAGAGAATATTCTGCAGCAGAGGCACGGCCAGAAGCCCCAAACACAGAAGATAAAGCAGAAATGAAGTCATCAGCATCATGCAGGAGTGTAGCGTTCTGTTCCAAAAGGCTAGGGCCTTGTCTTTCAGTAAAGAAATGATAAAGGTGACCCTTGACTGATGAGACTGAAAGGTGTGAGGATCATTGTGGAAGTGCAGCCTGTATTGGTTTAGACAGCCCCTGCAATCAGTAGTACCTTCATACTTGTCAGGCAATGGCATCTGGGGTATACTTCCAGAAGCAGAGGAAGAAGTTACAGTACTAGGAGTAGGGTTTGGTGGTGAAACAGGAGTGGTATCCCTCTCTGTAACTAGTAAGGAGAGTTGAGTGGTAATAGCCTCTAGCTTGGAATCCATAGTCTGCAACTGTGTGGTATGGGTTCCCAACATTTGTTCCTGAAGATAAACAGCTTGTGCCACCTCATCTGGCTGCATGGCCCAAGTATAATGTAATGCTCATCGGATATTCCTCTATCAGACCGAACTCAACCAGTAGTCTTGTTATCCCAGTGTTGAACCGGAAATATAGGGAATATCCCAGAGCAGAGAAATGGCTAAATTACGAGTTTGGCGTTAGGCTTAAAAAGAAGCGTTGGCCGGTCCTAACGCTGCTTTTTAACGCCCGCTGGTATTATGAGTCTTGCAGGTACAGGTGTACCGCTCACTTTTTTGGCCAGACTTGGAAATACCGCAAATCCACTTACGTCAATTGCGTATCCTATATTTTCAATGGGACTTGCATAGCGCCGGTATTACGAGTCTGACAAAAAGTGAGCGGTACACCCTTTCCTGTCAAGCCTGGTACCGCATTTAAAAGTCAGTAGTTAAAAGTTTTACACTACAACGCCGTAGCATAAAACTCTTAACTAAAGTGCTAAAAAGTACACTAACACCCATAAACTACCTATTAACCCCTAAACCGAGGCCCTCCCACATCGCAAACACTAAAATAAAAATTTTAACCCCTAATCTGCCGAACCGGACATCGCCGCCACCATAATAAATATATTAACCCCTAAACCACCGCACTCCCGCATCGCAAACACTAGTTAAATATTATTAACACAAGTGAAAGGCAAAGAGTGTGTGAGCTGGAGATAGGTTAGTCTCAGATTTGCCAACCTCCTGATTGCACTTTTCACCACATATGCAATCGATTTAGGCTATCCAAGAGATACAAAGTGTGTGGAAGTGGCGCCAATTAAGGCTATCTGATTACTTAAGAGAAAAAAAAAATGTATACCATGATATGGATGTGTAAATAAAGCAAATTACTACAGCTGCGAGTTTAAGCGAAATACAAAACAATTTATTAATCAGTTAAATAATTCTCAAATTCATTGGAATATGAGGGTTCAATCACTGTCTAAAAAAGTACATTCAATCTCTATCTAAAAAAGTACAATCAATCTCTATCTAAAAACACCGGTGTCCAATTCTAAAACCTAACTGGTAAGTATGACTCAACTGATTCAATAAAAACAATCCTTAGACATAGGTTACAGGGACTAGAAACTTAGGCAATGAAATTAACATCACACAGTGCTCATATCTTTATAAGCCTCGTTAGCAAATTAAGAATCAAGACTCGGCGGTCTGAATATCCAATTCTGCAAGTGTGAATTTTGCTTTTTGCAGATAGAAGATAAAGACATTGATTGTACTTTTTTAGATAGAGATTGAATGTACTTTTTTAGACAGTGATTGAACCCTCATATTCCAATGAATTTGAGAATTATTTAACTGATTAATAAATTGTTTTGTATTTTGCTTAAACTCGCAGCTGTAGTAATTTGCTTTATTTACACATCCATATCATGGTATACATTTTTTTCTCTTAAGTAATCAGATAGCCTTAATTGGCGCCACTTCCACACACTTTGTATCTCTTAAATATTATTAAAGGGACAGTATACTGTAAAATAGTTTATCCCTTAATGTGTTTACAATTGCTTATTTTACCAACTGCAGAGTAAAAAATGTATGAATATTAGCTTTTTAAGGTTTATTTCTGTATATTAAAGCTCTGATTTTGTGTTTTGAAGCCACAACCTAATAAAATAGGTTGAGCTTGTAGGTATAATCAGATCTCATTACTGTATCACATTGTATACATATACCTGCTTCTTTATCTTATATCTGTCCTTAAAACAATCACCAATACTTTGAGAGAACAATGGAAAATCAACATTTTATTACCTTATCTCTTCTTTATCACACTGGGAGTGTAATTTCTTCTGCTGGCTGTGTTTACAAAGCTTATCTATAGCTGGTACGCGCGGCCACAAACTTTCAGAATAGGTGGGGATACCACATGCTAAATTAACCATTTCAAATGCCAATATAAGGGTAAAGGAGCTACTTGTAAACAATTTAATACACTCCAGCAGGTAAAGTGGATCATTGGGAACAAATTAAAGGGGAGAAAATATTTGAGTAAACTGTCCCTTTAACCCCTAATCTGCTGTCCCTAACATCGCCGACACCTACCTACATTTATTAACCCCTAATCTGCCGCCCACAAAGTCACCACCCATATATTAAAGTTATTAACCCCTAAATCTAAGTCTAACCCTAAACATAACACCCCTTAACTTAAATATAATTTAAATAAATCTAAATAAAATTACTATTATTACCTAAATAATTCCTATTTAAAACTAAATAAATATAAAATAAACCCTAAGCTAGCTACAATATAACTAATAGTTACATTGTATCTAGCTTAGGGTTTATTTTTATTTTACAGGCACGTTTGTATTTATTTTAACTAGGTAGAATAGTTATTAAATAGTTATTAACTATTTAATAACTACCTAGTTAAAATAAAGACAAATGTACATGTAAAATAAAACCTAACCTAAGTTACAATTACACCTAACACTACACTATAATTAAATTAATTCCCTAAATTAAATACAAATAAATAAAATTATCTAAAGTACAACAAAACACAAACACTAAATTACAGAAAATAATAAACAAATTACAAGATTTTTAAACTAATTACACCTAATCTAATCCCCCTAACAAAATAAAAAAGGTCCGCAAGACCTCGCTGAATGTGGAGAGCAATACGCTCTCCGTATTCAGCATTGCACCAGCAGCTCACAAGAGCTGCTGGTGCAACGCCGCCCCCTGCAGACTCGCGGCCGCCAGCAGGGGGTGTCAATCAACCTGATCGTACAGGGTTATGGAGCAGCGGTCTTTGTGTTTGTGTTTCTGGCGAGTCCGAAGACTCGCCAGAAACACGGGTCCACAAGCAGGGCCGGATTGGGCAGCCGGGATACCGGGAAAAATCCCGGTGGGCCGCCGGCCTGCAGCTCAGCTGGGCTGGTCTCAGCTCAGGCTGGCTGCTGCTGTATAAATATGATGCATTGCGATTATATATATTTTTGCTGTGATATTGCTGGACCGGTAATGTAATAGTCCCTGTAACACTGAGTGACATCCTGATCTTACACTTACTATGTGACTGTCACTGGCTGCAGCACTGTCTAAGTGTCTAGTAAAAAAATAATTATTATAATCCGCCTCCGCAAGTTGTTAACGAGTCATAGACAGTCAGTGACAGACTGAGTCTGTGTCTGTTTGTCACTCACAGTCACAGGCTCAGTCTGTCACAGTGTCACTGAGGCGGCGGGCCGGGCGGGCAGGCCACCACTGGGCCAGGGAGGAGTCACAGTCTCTGAGTCAGGAATCAGATCTTATGCGACGGGCCAGGTCAGGTGAGGCGCCGGCGGCTTTCGTTACGTCACTGAGTGAGTAGACTGAATCTGTCTTCTGTTCTCACACGTGACATGATAGTGGAGGGAGCCTCATCAGCCTGGGAGCGCCTGCGCATGCGTCAGCAAGCAGTTGAGTCTGTTCTGTTGAGTATAAGTTGCTGCTGCAGCAGCAGACCACGTGGGGTCACGTGTGGGAGCAGGGACTGAAGTTTGATGGCGGTCCGCGGGACACACACAATCATGGTGGCAACCGGCAACTTGGCAGCAAAGCAAGCAAGCAGTCTAGCAGAGGCAAGCCAGTCAGTTCAGTTCAACTTCAAGACTAAGAGATGAGTCGAGAGTAGTATAGTCTGGTCTGAACTCAGAAGAATCAATCATCACGATCATGTAGCTGTGCCTGTGCCTGTGTTACTGAGGTAAGCTGGGGAAAGTTATGTGACAACACAGCAGTAAGTCCTGCTACCCTGCTGTCAGAGAGTAGAACGGGTGAGCCAGTGAACAACTAGCAGTTATGTTTATATTATTTACTGAGTCTAAGCCATTTCGTAATTAGCAGGAGCTGCTGCACTAGTTTGCTTTGACAGATTTACAGCAGCACCACGCTGCCCTCTCTATCTCCCTCCCCCATGCTCCATGTATTGGCTGCTTGAATGACCACATAGGGATTAGGAAGGAAACAAGTTTTTATCCCTGGAACAACTCAGCACTTACAGGTCAGTGACACTGGGCTGACATACCTAACGTTTTATTATTCCTATTTGCAGGCACACAATGCTAAGCACAGCCACATCTAAATTAAAGCTGTGGGGTGATACTTATTTGTCCCTTCTGTATTAAATAAATGTGTATGCTATGCCTAGTTGTAATAGAATGTTCATGTTTTGTGTGTCTGCCTATAAGAAAGTGAATGATGTGTAGTATGCATATGCTGTGTATGTGCATGCTGTGACTGAATCTATGTGTATGTTGTGTGTCTGCATGTTGTGTGTCTGCTGTGTGTCTGAATCTGTGTATGGGGGGTGTATGTTATGTGTCTGCATGTATGTGGTGTGTGTGTGTATGTTGTGTGTCTGCATGAATGTGGTGTGTGTGTGTATGTTGTTGTGTGTCTGTATGAATGTGGTATGTGTGTGTATGTTGTGGTGTGTGTGTGTATGTTGTTGTGTGTCTGCATGAATGTGGTGTGTGTATGTTGTTGTTGTGTGTCTGCATGAATGTGGTGTGTGTATGTTGTGGTGTGTGTGTGTATGTTGTGTATCTGCATGAATGTGGTGTGTGTGTGTATGTTGTGTATCTGCATGAATGTGGTGTGTGTGTATGTTGTTGTGTGTCTGCATGAATGTTGTGTGTCTGCATGAATGTGGTGTGTGCGTATGTTGTGTGATTGCATGAATGTGATGTGTGCATATGTTGTTGTGTGATTGCATGAATGTGGTGTGTGCATATGTTGTTGTGTGTCTGCATGAATGTGGTGTGTGCATGTTGTTGTGTGTCTGCATGAATGTGGTGTGTGTGCATGCTTATTTGTATGCTCTGCAGGGTGTGTTGCTGTGTATTTGAGACTCTGTACATGTGTGTGTACGCTGTGTAATGGTGTTACTGTGTGTGTATGTTAGTTTGTATGCTCTGCAGTGTGTCAGGTTTTGAGGGCAGACAGGCTTCCACCCTTAGTGAGTGTTGAATAGCTAAGAGAGTACTAACAAATGTATTTATGACACAAATTGTACAGGATTTATTTTTTATATGTAGATATGTTGTTTTTACAAATTAATATTAAGAATGCAATTTATATTACATCAGTCTCATGATTTTTTAAAGCCATTTCACATCCCTGCTCCTGTCCCACATATCATACTTTTCTCCACTCACCCCCTGCCTGCTGCATAATTACCTGATGCCCCCTGCGCTCCTCCTCACTCCCTACCTGCTGCATTACCTGATGCCCCCTGCGCTTTGTCATTGGTTTGGTACTAATGTTTTAATAAAACAGGGAGGGGAGCACTGCAGCATTATTTCTGAGTGGCAAGTTTCAGAATTTGTATGGGCTGGGTTGGAGTGGGCGTGGCTGGGTTGGAGGGGCGTGGTTTGGCTGGAGGGGGCGTGGCTGGGCCGGTCTATACAAATTTCCAGGGTGGGTCTGATTCCTCAGTCCGGCCCTGCCCAGAAGCTCCCTACGGAGCTTGTTAAATGGGCCCCAATGCATGCAATTTTAAGCAACTTTCTAATTTACTCCTATTATCAATTTGCACTTAAATACAGTACTATTAAAAATTTGGGTTCAGTTTCCCTTTAAATGATTTGCACCTGAGTCAGGTTGCGCCTGTCTTTTCTTTTGTTTCAGTATTCTATCATTGAGTGGATCTGGGAATATATCCACTGGCATTTCCGGCTGCAAACGACCTTCTAAGGAATCCAGAGAGGCGTCCGAGAATCGCAAAAAATCCTTCTCCTCAATTGTGCTTTTTCGTGAAATACCCATTTGAGATATCCGGCTTTACACTTCAGCAATTATCAGTGCTGATACCGGTACTCTTGCTTTACTGCACTTTGGCCTAGATTACAAATGTAGCCCTAAAAGTATTAGTGGTGTAGAGGGCTTATGAGTGGTGCTAGGGTGGGCCTCTTGGAAGTTTCCCCCCAAGAAAAAAATTCTGGAGATGCCACTGGTGCTAACACCCCTCAAGTTAAATCCATAGCACTCTTATTCTTGGGCTCATATTACAATTTGAAAGTAAAATGGTAGCGTTAGAGTGAATTTTCTGTCAGCTCTTGGTGTAGTAACACTATGTCGACTACAAGAGACATTCCATTTCGGGTTCATATCATCCATTTTTTTCTTTATATTCTTTACAGAACTACATGATACACCTACAATCTCAGCAATTTTATACTGCAACATGTTCTTTGCCTTCAACAGGCTGACAATTTGACTGACTTTTTTTAACGACCAGTCACTTTGTTTACCAGTCTGTAAAAACATATACATTTGTTAATTTAGCAAGGGTTAGATTACAAGTGAGGCGGAAACGATTTTGCACAAGCTATATTGTGGGTTTTTTAGCCTTTTTCATTGCGCTGAGCAAAATCGTAATTGCGCTAGCCCAATCACAATGTACGCTTCAATCCTTACTGCAATCTTAGATTTGTGGTTAATTGTTTTCTGAAACAAAAAAGTTGCGCTAAACACTTTGAAAATACATTACAAAGTAAACTTACACTTATCTTAACACTGTCTAATAAAAATTATTTAAAAAAAATATTGCTCAAACAATTTATAATGGCTCAAAGATATGAGATCTCAGGTGTTAGAAAAAAAAGGCAGGCAAATGGCTTTAACATTGAGACACATACATATATGAGTACCACATTTGCCCCAAACAACAGAAGAGTGGGCAATATATTGAATAAGCATTGGACTGTGCTATCATCAGATAGCAAATTACCGTTCACTAAAAACATTAAACCAATGGTGGGATACAAAAGAGGCACTAACTTGAGAGATCTATTGGTCAGAATAGACCCAAAAGTATGCTACCAAACCATGCAGAAGACCAATATCAAGGGCTGTTATAAATGCTTCGGGTGCATCACCTGCAATGCTATGATAGCAACGAGATCTTTTCATCACCTGCACAGGAACAAGATCTATAATATCCAGCATTTTATCACTTGCACTACAACCCATGTGGTGTACTTATTGGTGTGCCTATGTTCCTCCTTCTACGTGGGAAAGACACAAGAGACCATGAGAGAGAGAATGGCGAACCACCGCCTAACCATCAGACAAGCCCTGGACACAGGACACTCTGAACAACCAGTGGCACAACACTGCCTGACCAAATCACATCTTGTGGCTTCCATCAGGATAATCCTAATTGACCATGTCCCCAAACCAGATCGAGGAGGGGACCGTAGCAAACTGCTTCTTAAACGTGAAGCAGAGTGGATCTACCGCCTAGGAACCATCTACCCTGGAGGACCTTATACAGCACCAGATTTTAGGGCCATAATCTAGGAAATAGCACTAGTCACATACCGGGGGTGCGTGAGCTGGGTAGGGATGGTGACAAGCAGTGGGGAGGTGGCCGTACACCATGGTATGTGGGCTTCCTCCACACGCTGCGTTGTAGTATTGTCATGAATTGGGGACCACGGATGTGGACCTGGTTCATGTCCTAACCACCCCTGCTTTAGCATTAGTCACTCGTTTTTTCAGTGCCCCCTAGTAGCCCAACATTGTTCCTTGATGGACAGCACAACACAGTTGTGAGAAGATTTATATTTATACACATCTGATTACATGCTTGGTAATAGAGATGTGGTATAGACGCTGCAAGTTCTACATTACAGATGATTGTTTTTTAGTATTTTGAAGTTTTTTGTTCTTCAATTTTTAGTTCCTATATTTTAGCAATATTCAATTTATTGTCACATGATTAGGGAGGTATGCTTCCAATCTGATGCCTAATATCCAAGAGGTTTATACATAAGCCTTAATTCCCATTCTCACATACTAGTGACATTTTATTTACAGTACATGAATTTCTAGGCATTATTTTGAGTTATTTTACAGATATACAATTTGTGCAAATTTTTGCTATTTAGAACAAAGTATTATATGGCAATAAGTATTCATATTTAATCAAACAGCTTTGATCATGCAGTTGAATTGAGTTTAACATAATAACACAGTTTTGACAGGTTATAATTAACATTTCAGTGTGCTTTTTATTAGATAAGCTATGATGGCATGTGTGTACTGTCAATATGATTAACAGAGGATATAACTTAATACTGTGCGCCCTGCTGATTGGCTAATAAGAATGCCATTCATGGGGGTTGAGGTCATTTCCGGTATTACGATAACAATACTAAACTGCTTATATGCATAAGGGCTCAATGCACCGTTCTATCATTCATAGGGGCCATCTTTAGAACCTCCAATTCACCTTTGTGGCCTACACTTATGTTAGATACCTTTAGTGCACGAGTTCACTCTTAACACAATTTTCACCAAACCGGAAGTAGTGTGACTTCCGGTATATTGAAACGCATATGGGTTCCACACTCGAACACACTATCTGCACACAGGCTGAAAGTAATTCCCACATAACAGCTTGCTACACACAGTTTTGAGACACGTTTGAAAGTTTTAAAACACTTACGCCTAGATTTAGAGTTTTGCGGCCAAAGGGGTGCGTTAGCTACGCGTGCTTTTTTCTGGCCGCACCTTTTAAATACCGCTGGTATTTAGAGTTCACAGAATGGCTGCGTTAGGCTCCAAAAAAGGAGCGTAGAGCATAATTTACCACCACTTCAACTCTCGATACCAGCGGTGCTTACGGATGCGGCCAGCTTCAAAAACGTGCTCGTGCACGATTCCCCCATAGAAAACAATGGGGCTGTTTGAGCTGAAAAAAAACCTAACACCTGCAAAAAAGCAGCGTTCAACTCCTAACGCAGCCCCATTGTTTGCTATGCGGAAACACCTCCTAAGTCTGCACCTAACACCCTAACATGAACCCCGAGTCTAAATACCCCTAACCTTACACTTATTAACCCCTAATCTGCCGCCCCCGCTATCGCTGACCCCTGCATATTATTAACCCCTAATCTGCCGCTCCGTACACCGCTGCCACCTACATTATAGCTATGTACCCCTATATTATATTTATTAACCCCTAATCTGCCCCCCTCAACATCACCTCCACCTGCCTACACTTATTAACCCCTAATCTGCCGAGCGGACCTCACCGCTACTATAATAAAGTTATTAACCCCTAATCCGCCTCACTCCCGCCTCAATAACTCTATAATAAATAGTATTAACCCCTAATCTGCCCTCCCTAACATCGCCGACACCTAACTTCAATTATTAACCCCTAATCTGCCGACCGAATCTCGCCGCTACTGTAATAAATGGATTAACCCCTAAAGCTAAGTCTAACCCTAACACTAACACCCCCCTAAGTTAAATATAATTTAAATCTAACGAAATAAATTAACTCTTATTAAATAAATTATTCCTATTTAAAGCTAAATATTTACCTGTAAAATAAACCCTAATATAGCTACAATATAAATTATAATTATATTATAGCTATTTTAGGATTTATATTTATTTTACAGGTAACTTTGTATTTATTTTAACCAGATACAATAGCTATTAAATAGTTAAGAACTATTTAATAGCTAAAATAGTTAAAATAATTACAAAATTACCTGTAAAATAAATCCTAACCTAAGTTACAATTAAACCTAACACTACACTATCAATAAATTAATTAAATAAAATACCTACAATTATCTACAATTAAACCTAACACTACACTATCAATAAATTAATTAAATACAATATCTACAAATAAATACAATGAAATAAACTAACTAAAGTACAAAAAATAAAAAAGAACTAAGTTACAAAAAATAAAAAAATATTTACAAACATTAGAAAAATATTACAACAATTTTAAACTAATTACACCTACTCTAAGCCCCCTAATAAAATAACAAAGCCCCCCAAAATAAAAAAATGCCCTACCCTATTCTAAATTTAAAAAGTTCAAAGCGCTTTTACCTTACCAGCCCTGAACAGGGCCCTTTGCGGGGCATGCCCCAAAGAATTCAGCTCTTTTGCCTGTAAAAAAAACACATACAATACCCCCCCCAACATTACAACCCACCACCCACATACCCTAATCTAACCCAAACCCCCCTTAAATAAACCTAACACTAAGCCCCTGAAGATCTTCCTACCTTATCTTCACCATGCCAGGTTCACCGATCCTTCCTCAGAAGTCTTGATCCAAGCCTCGGAAGTGTTGATCCAAGCCCAAGCGGGGGGCTGAAGAGTGACGTCCATCCTCGGGCTGAAGTCTGGATCCAAGCGGCGGCTGAAGAAATCCATCATCGGGCTGAAGTCGGAAGTCCATCATCGGGATGAAGTCTTCTATCAAGCAGCATCTTCAATCTTCTTTCTTCCGGAGCGGAGCTGAGCCATCTTCTTCCCAGCTGACGCAGATCCATCCTCTTCTAACGACGCCTACTAGCCGAATGACGGTTCCTTTAAATGACGTCATCCAAGATGGCGTCCGTCGAATTCCGATTGGCTGATAGGATTCTATCAGCCAATCGGAATTAAGGTAGGAAAATTCTGATTGGCTGATGGAATCAGCCAATCAGATTCAAGTTCAATCCGATTGGCTGATCCGATCAGCCAATCAGATTGAGCTTGCATTCTATTGGCTGTTCCGATCTATTGGGGGGCTTTGTTATTTTATTAGGGGGCTTAGAGTAGGTGTAATTAGTTTAAAATTGTTGTAATATTTTTCTCATTTTTTTATAAATATTTTTTTATTTTTTGTAACAGTTCTTTTTTATTTTTTGTACTTTATTTAGTTTATTTCATTGTATTTATTTGTAGATATTGTATTTAATTAATTTATTGATAGTGTAATGTTAGGTTTAATTGTAGATAATTGTAGGTATTTTATTTAATTAATTTATTGATAGTGTAGTGTTAGGTTTAATTGTAACTTAGGTTAGGATTTATTTTACAGGTAATTTTGTAATTATTTTAACTATTTTAGCTATTAAATAGTTCTTAACTATTTAATAGCTATTGTACCTGGTTAAAATAAATACAAAGTTACCTGTAAAATAAATATAAATCCTAAAATAGCTATAATATAATTATAATTTATATTGTAGCTATATTAGGGTTTATTTTACAGGTAAGTATTTAGCTTTAAATAGGAATAATTTATTTAATAAGAGTTAATTTATTTTGTTAGATTTAAATTATATTTAATTTAGGGGGGTGTTAGGGTTAGATTTAGATTTAGTGGTTAATCCATTTATTACAGTAGCGGCGAGATTCGTCGGCAGATTAGGGGTTAATAATTGAAGTTAGGTGTCGGCGATGTTAGGGAGGGCAGATTAGGGGTTAATGCTATTTATTATAGGGTTATTGAGGCGGGAGTGAGGCAGATTAGGGGTTAATAACTTTATTATAGTAGCGGTGCGGTCCGCTCGGCAGATTAGGGGTTAATAAGTGTAGGCAGGTGGAGGTGACGTTGAGGGCGGCAGATTAGGGGTTAATAAATATAATATAGGTGTCGGCGGTGTTAGGCGCAGCAGATTAGGGGTACATAGCTATAATGTAGGTGGCAGCGGTGTACGGATCGGCAGATTAGGGGTTAATAATAATATGCAGGGGTCAGCGATAGCGGGGGCGGCAGATTAGGGGTTAATAAATATAATATAGGGGTCGGCGGTGTTAGGGGCAGCAGATTAGGAGTACATAAGGATAATGTAGGTGGCGGTCGGCAGATTAGGGGTTAAAAAAATTTAATAGAGTGGCGGCGATGTGGGGGGACCTCAGTTTAGGGGTACATAGGTAGTTTATGGGTGTTAGTGTACTTTAGAGCACAGTAGTTACGAGCTTCATGAACCGGCGTTAGCCCAGAAAGCTCTTAACTACTGACTTTTTTCTGCGGCTGCAGTTTTGTCGTTAGATTTCTAACGCTCACTTCAGCCACGACTCTAAATACCGGCGTTAGAAAGATCCCATTAAAATGATAGGATACGCAATTGACGTAAGGGGATCTGCGGTATGGAAAAGTCGCGGCTGGAAAGTGAGCGTTAGACCCTTTCCTGACTGACTCCAAATACCAGCGGGCGGTAAAAACCAGCGTTAGGAGCCTCTAACGCTGGTTTTCACTGCTACCGCCCAACTCTAAATCTAGGCGTAAGTTTGGTTTTATTAAGTTTCTGTATATTGGAACATGTTGTACTTAAACATAACCGGAAGTGAGGTAACTTCCGGTTAGATGAAAAGCATGGTGTGCGTTCCATCTTAACACATGGGAGCTATGTTATGAGACACAGGTGATTTGTTGTTAGTATTTGCTTGATTGTTTTTTACAGTATATCAAGGTATAAATATATATATATGTATTTATATGTGTATATATGTATTTAATGTCATATATACACATATAAAAACATTAATATATATGTACACACACACACACATACATATATATATATATATATATATATATATATATACTGTATTTAAGTGCATTAGAGTCCTTTGTCATTAAGTAGATGAAAACATGATAAAACTTATGTATGCAATATTCATATTTAATAAAGGTTTTAACTATGTATTTGCTGTAAATATTTTACATTTGCTAATGCTAATATGCTATGTGATGGGTGTTAGGTTTTTTTTTTTTTAAAAAATGTCTCCATTGACTTCTATGGGGAATGCGAAAATGCGATAGTGTTTGCTCGGTCTCGGGTGTTAGGTTTTTTTTCCCCTTTTTTCTATCAGAGCTTTCTACTTGTAATCTAGATCCAAATATTTTAGTAATATTACATCAAATTACACATTAATATGTATTGCAGATGTTGCCAATATAACATAGAAAAATAAATAGTTATACAGTTCTGGCCAAAAGTGACACAAATATTAATTTTCACAAAGTCTGCTTCCTCAAATAGCAATTTGCATATACTCCAGAATGTTATGAAGAGTGATCAGATCAATTGTAATTCATTGCAATGTCCCTCTTCGCCATGAAAATGAATTTAATCCCAAAAAAACACACATTTCCACTGCATTTCAGCCCTGCCACAAAAGGACAAGCTGACACCATGTCAGTGATTCTCTTGTTAACACTGGTCTCAGTGTTGACAAAGCTGGAGACCACTCTGTCATGCTGATTGAGTTAGAATAACAGACTGGAAGCTTTAAAAGGAGGGTGGTACTTGAAATCATTGTTCTTCCTCTGTTAACCATGGTTACCTGCAAGGAAACAAGTGCAGTCATCATTGCTTTGCACAAAAAAAAGGGATTAACAGGAAATGATATTGCTGCTACTAAGATTGCACCTAAATCAACAATTTTTCAGATCATCAAGAACTTCAAGAAGAGAGGTTCAATTGTTGTGAAGAAGGATTTAGGGCACCCAAGAAAGTCCAGCAAGCACCAGGACCATCGCCTAAAATTTATTTAGCTGCAGGATCGGGGCACCACCAGTGCAGAGCTTGCTCGGGAATGTCAGCAGGCAGGTGTGAGTGCATCTGCATACACAGTGATGAAAAGACTTTTGGAGGATGGCCTGGTGTCAAGAAGGGCAGCAAAGAAGCCACTTTTATCCAGGAAAAACATCAGGGACTGACTGATATTCTGCAAAAGGTACAGGGATTGGACAGCTGAGGACTGGGGTAAATTAATTTTCTTTGATGAATCCCTTTTCGGATTGTTTGGGGCATCTGGAGATGAAAAGATGAGTGCTACCATCATTCCTGTGTCATGCCAACAGTAAAGCATCCTGAGACCATTCATGTGTGGGGCTGCTTCTCAGCCAAGGGAGTCAGCTCACTCACAATTTTGTCTAAGAACGCAGCCATGAACAAAGAATGGTACAAAAACATCCTCCAAGAGCAACTTCTCCCAACCATCCAAGAACAATTTGGTAACGAACAATGCCTTTTCCAGCATGATAGAGCACCTTGCCATAAGGCAAAAGTGATATCTAAGTGGTTTGGTGAACAAAACATTGAAATTTTGAGTCCATGGCCAGGGAACTCCTCAGTCCTTAATCCCATTGAGAACTTGTGGTCAATCCTCAACGGGCGGGGGAACAACCACATAGTCTGACAAACTCCAAGCATTGATTATGCAAGAATGGGCTTCCATCAGTCAAGTTGATTGACAGCATGCCAGGACGAATTGCAGAGGTATTGAAAAAGAAGGGTCAACATTGCAATTATTCACTCTTTGCATAAACTTAATGTAATTGTCAATAAAAGCCTTTGGCACTTATGAAATGCAGTAATTATACTTCAGTATACCATAGTAACATCTGACACAAAGATCTTAAAACACTGAAGCAGCAGACATTGTGAAAATTATTATTTGTGTCTCAAAAGTTTTGGCCAGTACTGTAAAGCTAAAGATCAATCAACACTATTAAGAATAAATATGAAATTAATAACAACATTTTTGACCAATAAGTCTAATAATTTGGCAAGGTACTGTATATATACCTCTGAGCCATTCTCAGCACAACACCTTGTCATATACCATATCATGTTAAACCACTTTTTAAAACATTTAATGTAATAATAATCACATACAATTATTTACATATGTATATGAAATAATATAGTACTTTATTTTACTATATTTTGCATGTGTTTTATTACACTTTTATTATAACTCCAACACTTTACTTCAGGGGGCATATTTATCAAAGCGTCAACTGAAAATACGCTTGAATCCCGGGTCATTTTTGTTGTGAGATTGATCCACCATAGTTATCAAAGCGTAAAGATCGGCAAATGTTGAAATTTGTGACATAATATATGCTTCCGCGATCACAATCCAACGCAGATCGATGCTTGCATCATTACAGATGTTTCGAATTCAGATTCAACTCTATTTGACCCTTTTCCAAATTTATCAAACATTTAACAGGTATGCTCGTGTCTATTCCGACGCTGCATACCTAGTTTTCAATCCACCACCCTTGAGGCCGCAGATGCCATAGAAATTAATGGGAGTCTGAAAACACAGAAAGCTTATGTTCAATGCTGCAAGAGAATGAAGCATATTACATAATAAAAGTAAATTAGAAACTCTATTAAAATTGTATACCCTTTCTAAATTAAACATTATTATTGCTCCACATTTGGTGCACTAGTAGATATAGGGATAAAAATAAAAAAATACATTACTACTTATGGATTATGTTACAAATTTTTCTATCAGTACAAAGCAAGGGGACAATATTATTTCTCCAAATTTGTTGAAACGTTTTGCCCCAAACTTGTCGCTCTAATAGATATAGAGATAAAAATGAAATAAATACACATAATATAGCTCATTTCATTTCATTTTTTAAAAAAAAAAATCTATGTGCACCATGTTTAAGCCATGTATAACAAGTCACACTCTCCACTTCGCTCCAAATTGGACACAACACTTTTCGCACCAATTATGACGCCATCTCCTAAACAACCCACACACTGGAATATGCATAAACACAATATTTATGACATCAGACAATCTGATTCAAATATACATTTTAAACTATCACTAACGAATCAAATTGCTCGATACTTGTGTCATTGATCACTCATCAGAACTTGTAAGTGCCATTTGTTACATTGTGTATTATAGTTTGAGAGTATGTATATGTGAAATTAGTATTAAAGATAAACATTGATACTGACATTAGGACACACAGTGTAATATTTTAGACAATGATTTTAAAATTCGAATTGATGTTTGATTCAATATAATCTTAAGATGATAATTCAAATGGATAGACCACAAAACATTAAACTGTCATGATTCAGATATAGCAGAAATTAAAATCATCTCTTTACTGGCATGCTATTTTCAGTGTATTTCTTCCTTCTCTTGAATTTCTTTTTCAGTAAGAAATGTCATCTTATACGCCAGCCCATTTTATAACACCTGTGTAGGGGTGATTTTAAAAACTAGATTGCAATCAGGAGGGGTTACACAGGTACAGAGAAAAAACTGGCCCGCTCTTTAAAAATCCATTGATTGCAAATAAATACATATGATACCCTGAGTACATGCTATATTCACAATTATTCCTGCTCAGAATATTAAATTTACAGGTACTTAGGGACATGTAAATATGTTTGCAAAAGATTTCTGACATAACACACACACAGATATATATATATATGCAAGTATGTGTAAAGATATATGTACAAGTTCTAGCATTAATATTCATTTATAAAAAAAAAAACATGAGATAAAAGCACATCATGACAATACAAATACACATTAATTTATGCGAAATTATCATATAACAGTTTTTTTTTTATAACAAATAAATATAAAAATAAATTTTTATGAGATATTGTTTGTTGAGGTATAAATCTATCTATTTCTTGGACATTAACAGATGAAAAATAAAAGATAAGCTTTAGAGAAATGTACTTGTTCATGGACAGTAATGAAATGGTATAAATAAATTTGGGAAAAACCAGAATAACTGCGTCATCGGTGACTGTTAGTTAACAACAGTCCGATGCTCATTGCGCCATACTTGATGCGCATGTTTTGACGTTTTTTTCATAAATAAGGGGATCGTATGTGGATCCGTATCAGCGATGTCTGGCGATGTCTGGCAAGTGTATTGACACCGGCGAATGCACTAAGATTGACGCTTTGATAAATATGCCCCCAGGTCTCAAGTCACGCTAAATTTTTTAGCGATGTTATCTCACAACTTGTGATATGAGGGCTAATCATTCTCCAGCAATTATGTTTTATAGTTACATTTTAAAACCAGTTTGTTTGCTATTCTGAGCATGGGCCCACAATATTGATACTGTACTCTTGTAATCTAGGCCAATGTTTTCAGGCACAAAAGTCAACATGTTTAAAAGCTGTTCATTTATATAGATGATATAACATTTCTGAGTACAATGTCGCTTTGTTAAGGCAATAATATTTTTAGTTCAGCTCAACACTAGTCCTTCATACATTAAGCCTGTGTCCCCTTTATTTTTATCTCAGTTTTTTGGTTGAAAGCATTGTATGGCTGATACTCATTACTCATCACACTGCTGTTTACTAACTAACAAACTGCCTATTGACATCTGCTAAGGAATACTGAGTTAACCGACTCTCTTCTGCTTTCAGGTATGTGAATTGATCCCTGCATTCAAATCCTGCCACATTTCCCTATTTTTTTGTGTCATATGTACTACAAGTCTCTCTTTGGTATGTGAATTGATCCCTGCATTCAAATCCTGCCAAATTTCCCTGTTTTTTGTGTCATATGTACTACAAGTCTCTCTTTGGTGTGTGAATTGTTCCCTGCATTCAAATCCTGCCAAATGTCCCTGTTTTTTGTGTCATATGTACTACAAGTCTCTCTTTGGTATGTGAATTGAGCCCTGTATTCAAATCCTGCCAAATTTCCCTGTTTTTTGTGTCATATGTACTACAAGTCTCTCTTTGGTATGTGAATTGATCCCTGCATTCAAATCCTTCCAAATGTTCCTGTTTTTTGTGTCATATGTACTAAAAGTCTCTCTTTGGTATGTGAATTGATCCCTGCATTCAAATCCTGCCATATGTCCCTGTTTTTTGTGTCATATGTACTACAAGTCTCTCTTTGGTATGTGAATTGATCCCTGCATTTAAATCCTGCCAAATTTCCCTGTTTTTTGTGTCATCTGTATTGCAAGCCTCTCTTTTTGCATTTGTCTGTATAATTAATTATGTATTTATCTTGCCTTTATCTATGTGATGTTCAAACCTTGCAAATACTTGTTTTAATTCCTAAATTTATAATTTCACTAACAGTTTAACCACAGCCTCCCCCAAATTCTATTGTCTGTTATTTTTAACTTATCTAACCCTGAATCAAATTGGCCTTTGACTGTCTTTGATCAGGTCATTACCTAATTTATTACATTCAGCTGAATGCTGTGGCCTATAGATTTAACACTGATATGAGGAAAGCAATGCAGGGGCCAGCAATGTAGGTTAGATAGCAATATTGTAAGATCATCTGTTCACATCTCTTAAGTGAACATTTATAAGTGAGGCACAAAGAATTATACAAGAATTCAACAAGGAGTGGACAAGGGATAAGGTAAGTGCTGTTTTTTATATATATTTTATTGAGGTTATTGTACCATAACAAAGCAAATAAGAAAGAAACAGAAGGAAAAACACGTCATGTCAGTCCAGTTACATGAAATAAACATAAACATTCTGTTCTGATACAAAAAAAGAAAAAATTACATATCATAAAATTAACCTCCGTTTATCAAAATACTCATGACCTAAGAGAAATAAAATTAAAAAAAAATGGGCTAAATAATAGTCAGAAAAAGGTTCTTAATGTATCTTTAGATCCCAGAGAAAGGTGAGAAACTTATAACTTATTGAGCTTTTACAGCTGCTGTAATGTAGACAAATGCATGTCTTTAAATCTATAGCAATAGGTAGAAGGGAGGTATCTTAAGGGGTGGTGGGGTGGAGGGGGTTTGGAGCGGAGAAAGAAAAAAAAAAGGAAAAGAAGAAAAGAGAAGGGGGGCTATGTAATATTTCTATATCTTTTAATAAAATCTGACCACTTATTAGCAAAACTAAGTTGTTGGTGAAGCCCATTGTTAGCACTAGCACTGTCCATTTGTTCTATTATGTATTGTGAGTGTAATAGGTATGTTAAGTTATTAATCGTTGGTGGTCGGTTAGACTTCCAGTTTTTCAAGATAAGGTTAGGTATCTGGCACCCAGGATTGTTGTATTAATAAAGACTAAATTATGTGTGTAATCAGTGGGATTTACTAAAAAAAAAATATATACAGTAGTTGGAGTATTAGTTGTGAGGTTAGCAACCTATTCAACCAAAATTGTACCCGCCGCCAAAACTCCTGGATTTTCGGACAACTCGAGAACATGTGGACCAGGTTGGCTTCATAAGAACTACATCATGGACACGAGTTTAGTAAGTTACCATATCATCTATTTATATTTGCAGGGGGTATATATATACGATTTAAAATTTTAAAGTGCGATTCGCGCCAAGCCGCCAAAAGGATAGCCTGCTCAACCGCTGGTATACTAAGTTTCACCTGAACAATATCTAATGTTTGAATGTCATTAGACCATTTGGCATAAATATTCGAAAGGTTACCTTCCCCCGCTACCGCTAACACCATCCTATACCAATAGCTACTAGAGTGTTTTCCTACCTTATAAAGGGAAAGGCCCATTCTTATACCAGGATGTATCCATTCACCAGTATGACTTTTAATGACTTCATTATACCAATGCCGAACTTGTAAATACGCATAGAAGTCAGTATTTATAAGCTGATAGTTAATTTTAAGAGATGCAAAAGTATGCGCAAAAGTATTATCAGGATCTCTGAAATGGATTCAGTGAGAAAGGCCTTGCACAGCCCATCTGTTAAATAGTTTATTATTTAAGCCAGGACTAAAACAGGGATTCTTAGTGATGGGTACTGCATCCGAGATCAAAGGATTATCATTCATACGTAACCGAATGAACTGCCAGGCTTTAATGACATTCACAATTGTGCATCTGTTCTTGATCTTACTTGGTAAAGCTTTAATAGGGCAATGCAGTAAGGCAATTAATGAGAAGGGGTGAACTAATTTTTGCTCGACTTCAAGAAAAGCGACATGGGACCCATCAGTAAGCCAGTCCATAGCGACCTTGGCCAAACATATTATATTGTATAATGAAAATATGGGAAGAGCTAGACCTCCATATTGTCTAAGTTGTGCCAGTTTATCTAGCGAGATACAATTCCTACCCATACCCCATATAAATGTCCTAACACGACTATCCAAGAAATTAAGATCCTTTTTTGTTAACATGATATGAGTATTTTGCATAATATACAATAGTTTCAGTAGGATGGTCATCTTAATTAAATTAATTTTCGCAGTGAGCGATAGGGGTATATTCGCCCAATTTCTTAAGTCTGCTTCTATTTTATTTAAAAGTGGGACATAGTTAAGAGCATACTAGTCCAGTGGATTTCTATTAATTTTGATACCTAGGTAGGTTATATAATGGTCTGCAACATTAAAAGGAGGCACATAATTCAGATGTGAAGATGGTTTTAACCAGAGTAGGTCGGACTTAGTAATATTAATTTTATAACCTGTGAATGAGCCAAACATCTCTATAATCTCTAAAATACGGGGTATCTCGGATTGTGGTTTGTTAAGAAAAAGTAGTATGTTGTCCGTGTATAACAATAATTTAAGAGAGTTATCTCCTAAACAGATCCCAATAAGATGTGTTTTTAGCATTATCGCAAGTGGTTCAATTGCCAAGTTAAACAAAAGCGGTGAGATCGGGCAACCTTGCTGGGTACCGGTCCTAATAGAAAAAGAGTCTGTGAGTGAGCCGTTCACCAATAACGCAGACGACGCATTAGTATATAATGCCCTGATGCAGTTGGGAAAGTGCCCTCTAAAGCCAAACTGATTCATCGCATGAAATAGATGATCCCATGTAATTGAATTGAATGCCTTTTGGGCATCAAGAGATAAAATAGCTAGATCATTCTGACTTTGGCTCTTATTAGATTGCAAAAAATCTAATAGCAAAAAAAATTTCCGGGTACTAGCCGTGGAGTTCCGCTGTGCCATAAAACCGACCTGGTCCACATGTATCAGAGATCCGAGAATAAGTCTGTGCACCAAGATTGAGGTGAATATTTTGTAATCTATGTTTAGTAGTGATATTGGGAGATATGAGTCAACTAATTCCGGATCTTTGCCCTTTTTTGGGATCAGGATAATTTTAGATGCTGCAAAGTAATTTGAGGGTACCTTGCCCTTACATAAATAGTCGTTAAATAAATTAATTAAGGGTGGTATTATCTCTTTAAGAATTTTATATAATTCAACCAGAAGTAAATCAGGGCCAGCAGCTTTACCCCACCTGAGTCTATCGATGGCTTGCAGTACTTCTGTATTTGTGATGGGTTGGTTAAGATTTTCAGCGTCTTGTATGGACAATGTTGGGACCCGAATTTTCCCCCAAAACTTCTCTTTATTCTGCACATCAACCTGGGGGACATCATACAGTCTCTTGAAAAATTTGTGGAACCCTGTTTTTATGTCAACTGGATCGATTAGTCTTTTTCCCCCTAGCCTTATGGCTTTTATACTTTTGTGTGCTTGATACATGTTCACACAATTTGCAAACAGTTTACCCACCTTGCTACCAAATCTTTAAGACCTGGTCCTGTAGCAAATTTCCTGAGTGGCAGCTTTCTGTAAGAATATGTTTTCCCATTCTTGTTTTGCTTTGATATATTTCTGCCAGTTCTTATGATTGGGTTCCATTATATACAAATTGTACGTGTTTCTAAGTTAGTTGGATGACTCAGTTTCTCTTAAACGTGTTTTGGTCCTAAGCTTTCATGTATATTTTTTAATCTCTCCCATTATCACCGCTTTGGCTGTTTCACAGAAAATCTCTGACTTATGGTTGTAAGAGTTATTCTGTAACGTGTATTCGCACCAAGTCGAATGGATATGTTTTTTAAATTCTGTGTTATTAGCTAAGTAACGAGGAAAAGAATAGCCTCTAGCCGGTTCAAAAATAGTGTTACCCAGTCTGATTTCTAAAGAGATAGGAGCATGATCTGAGATGGTAAAATCTCCTATCTGCACTTTGTCACTGTTTCCCAGTACTCTATCTGAGCCCAAAAAGAAGTTGATGCGGGAAAACGATCTATGTTGTTTGGATTTGCAGGTAAATGCATGTGTGTTAGGGTTCTTATGCCGCCAAATATCCCGAATTTGAAGCGCACTACAAAAAGTTCAAAGAATTCTTACTACTTTATGTGGGATTCTGGGCGGTTTTAACGTATTGGTCTGAAGTCGATCGATACTGTTAAAGACCAAATTAAAGTCACCTTCCACTATCATGTTAGTGTCCACATAATTAAACAATTTAACCATCAAATTTACCCAGAATGACTCGTCAATATTATTTGGACCGTACACATTACATATAGTATAAATAAGCGGTCCTATTTTTATTTTCATAATGATAAAGCGTTCGCCTGGATCTAATTATTGAGAGATAATTTGATAATCCAGATTTTTCCTAAATAGTATAGCCACCCCACGTTTACGGGAGGCACAGGGGGTAAAAATAACCTCCTGTACCCAGTTAACTTTCAGTTTTCTGTTTTCTTGTTCGGACAAGTGTGTTTCCTGCAAGAGGATTAAATCAGCCCTACATTTATTAAGATGGGCTAATATTCTTTTACGTTTAATCGGGTTTGTAATACCACCCATGTTCCATGACATAACCTTTAGCTTTGACATTTTATTGTAACATACACAATGTGCCTAAGAGGCGAGAAAGGAGAAAAAAAAAAAAAAATCCCCCCCCCTCCCCGACCCCCATTAACATATAAAATCAATATTTACCAATGGAACATTTCAGTATTACGGCTGCTAAAGCATATATGAGTATATTTAGAAAATCTTGCATTCAGCCATAGCACTAAAGCACTAAGAGTAGAAATACTCATATAAAAAACCATAAAAAGCACAGTATCCACCTACTCACTATAACTAGTGGCTCTGCTTACACTTATCTAAGAAAGTCTTAGCCTCGAGAGGTGTGTTTAACACAGTTATTTTATTATTAATGAAAAGCCTAATTTTAGCGGGGTAGATTAGTCTAGCAGACAGACCTTGATTGATGAATGTAGTGCAAAATGGTGCCATTGCCTTCCATTTATTGGATGTCTGTAAAGAGTAGTCCTGAAACAGTAAGATTCTATTCTGATCTATTTCTAAATTTTGGATCTTTCTGTAGGCCCTTAAGATATTGGTTTTAGCCTGAAAGTTCAGGTATTTCACCATGGTAGGGCGCTTCTGAATTGTGTTTTCAGGTAACTGTCTAATGGTGCCCATCCGGTGAGCTCTTTCTACCTGGATACACTGGGTTTGTTGGTTAATCTCCAAGAGTTGTGGTAGCATTATGGCTGCAAAATGGTTAAGATCCTGATATGCAGGAGTCTCTGGCAGCCCAATTATTTTTAGATTATTTCTATGAGATCTATCCTCTAGATCCTCGATTTTCTCATTCAGTTTCTCTAGTTTTGTACTATGCTGTAGACTAAGTTGCTCTAATTTATACGAAGAGTCCTCAATGTCCGATAGTCTAGTTTCGGCTTCTGACAGCCTTGCAGTAAAGTTTTTCATTTCTACGGACAGCGTGGTAATCTCCGTCTTAATTAGATCAAATTGTGGAAGCAGTAATTAAGCTACTTGTTTTGATATTACCTCAATGTCGGCTTTGTTTATATTTAAGCTATTTATCTCTGGTCTGAGCTCAGAGTTGGGCTCCAAGCTATTCCTAGGTCTCCTATCTTTCATTTTCGCTGGCATTGCATGAGAAATAGGTGACAAAAATGTATCCATAAATTAAAATATCAAACATGTGATAAATTGTGACGAAAAAAAAAAAAAAGAGGGGGTGCATGTGTAAATTTACTTAGAATATAGACTAGAGGGTGGTGGGAATTTGCCGGGTGCAGTTGGCCAGTATTGGGGTGAAACCCCAAGTGTCAAATGCAATGGCCAGCAAAAAGAAAAACTCAAGTGGAGCCACAAGTCAGACTAGACAGATTTTAACTACCTCAGCATTAGATGTGAGTTAACGATGTAGCTTAGTGGACGAGTACATAGAAAATATTTGTTGATACTAGAATTTGAGTGACCAGGTTAGCCTATGTAACCCTATGTAATAGGAATGTATTAGTGTTGAAGCGTTAGTAGCCCAGACGGGTTATATTGCCCTAGCTCTCGCTACGGTTTTTATATATGTTTTTTTTGTTTTGTTTTTTGTTTCTTTTTCCTCTCTTCTTCTCCCTTCCTTTTTTCTTTTACCCTCTCCTTCTCCTTCCTCTTTCTTTTCTTTTTTTCTTTAAATAAATTCAATTTAAGGAGAGTTGCAAGCTCATATATTTAAGCTAAGTGTTGAGAATACAAGCGTGTGATCCCCTAACTCCGCACTTATCTTCAGAGCAACTCTACTCAACTCTAAGAGCGTATATAGCCTCTTGCTAACCACCTATAGTGAAATTAAGCCGTTCCAACAGTTATTTACCAAACAAGTTTTCCTAAAACATGTTAACACATTTATCCTGAATGTTTTTCACAAGCAAGTAGTATTATCAGCACAAACTTGTACATGTACAAAACAGGTCCTTGTCTACCATCAACTGTACCTAGCTTGCAGCCAATTCTTTATACAAGTCAACCAGGGGATTATATTCAGTACATATGTTCCTTAGAAACTAAGTGTTGAAAATACTAGCATGTGCTCCCCTAACTCCACTCTTATCTTCAGTAACCAGGTTTATAGCAGAGCAACCTAAGATCATATATAGCCTCTGTTAACCACATATAGGGAATTTAAGCCGTTCCAGCAATATTTATCCCTCAGTTATTTACCAAACAGATTTTCCTAGAACCTAGTATATCCTAGTATTATCAGCACAAACTTGTACATGTACAAAACAGGTCCTTGTCTACAATCAACTGTACCTAACTTGTAGCGAAATCTTATACAAGTCAACCAGAGAATTATAATTGATACATATGTTCCTTAGGACAGAAACTTTTTACATTAACATAGAACTAACAAGCAAATATAAGTAGAGCAAGTATTGCACAGAACAACAAAAAGACAATTGTACCTAAAACATGTGTGTTTTAGCGATACTGCTGTTACAGATTGGGCACCTTATACCAGTCTGGCCACTTTACCATAAACTGGGGAACAGGAGAGAGATTTTTAGAGCTTCCAACGCTTAATTTGTACTACTTAGGCTTATCTAGCTCCACATTATATATGTTGTAGCAAAGCTATAATACTTATAGCAATTATAAACAGTTATAACAAAAAATATTGCAACCAAAGTCCTTTGATTGGTGGGGACACCTCTAGATAGTTCCAACCATGACCAAATATTAGTGATATGAATTTCCTCCAGTAGTAACAGGAATATCAACCGTGCAAGAGTCTAAGTAGGCCCCTGCAAAATTTAAACAGTTCACCACTTAGTGATAGCCGAATACCTCCCTCCTCGTAGGCCAGTGACCCTTACTGTTTCCTAGATCTTATTACAGTAAGTTCACTTTTTAGCAAGACTATTCCACCAGGCTTTGACCCACATTGTATAACTTCTCATATGCTAGTTTGCATGGTATCTCAATAATAGTCAGCCATAGGCAGAGCCTTTAGATAGTTCCCATAATGGTACCGCCAAGCACTATCACACCACAACACCGATGTTCCGTGTTTAGTACAGACCAGGCTGCACGTGTGGTACACTGGGGCGAGTTGAATATAGATTAGGCAATGTTCTTACTTTAATGCACAAGGCAAGTGCTGTTTTAATACTGAGTTGTATACACTGTTTGACTATTTTGTAAAAATGCTAAATATCTTCATATTCCTTATTACCACCTTTTGTCTGTTTAACAAACTACTTTATTCATTTACTCCTTACCCCTCACCACCTGCACTGCTCACTAGCCCATCTCTCTTAACCTCACCTTACTTTTGTATTCATGAACTTCACACATTCTTAAAGACTCTATCTCCCCCTTGCAACTCATCACAAAAATAGTCTCACTACTGCAAAACCGCATCTCATCTTATGTCACTCTCCCTCTTGCTCATACTAGCTGCTGGCGACTTCTCCCCCAATCCTGGTCCCCCACAACTTCCTTGCCCTGCACACCCATGTGTGCCCTTCAATAGACTTCAAAAACAAAACTCTGGTAACCTTAATCTTAGAGCCACCACCCCCTTCACTTGTGTACTATGGAACTCTCACTCTGTTTGCAACAAACTCACTTCTATCCATGGCCTCTTTATCTCCCACTCTCTCAATCTTCTGGCTCTCACAGAAACCTGTCTTTCTCCTTCAGACACTGCTTGCTCTGCTGCACTGTCACATGGGGGTCTCCACTTCAGACACACTCCTAGGTCTGACAATAGACAAGGAAGTGGTGTTGGTATTTTAGTTTCCTCTAGCTGCACCTTTCAACAAAGCCCTTCTCTTCCCTCACATTTTCTTCATTCGAAACACACATGATTTGCTTATTCTCTCCCCTCTCTATACGTGTTGCAGTCATATACCGCCCCCCTGGCTCCTCAACTCTTTTTCTAGATCCCTTTGCCGCCTGGCTACCTTACTTCCTTTCCTTGCATACCCCTGCCCTCATTCTCAGTGACTTCAACCTCCCTGTTGATAATCCCACTGCCTCCTCTGCAAAACAACTTCTGCAACTCACTTCCTCTTTCGGCCTGTCACAATGGACTAACTCTCCCACTCACAAAGATGGTCACTCCCTTGATCTGGTTTTCAGTTATCGATGCACTATCTCAAACTTCACAAACTCACCTTTTCCTCTTTCTGACCACCACCTCCTCACTTGTACTATCACCTCCCTCCCTACAACTCTCCCTTCTTCTACCCCTCAAACTAAACTTCACAGAAGAATCAAGTCATTAGATCAGCAACAGCTTGCTAGCTCTCTCAAACCTCTTCTCTCTTCCATCCCCTCCTTTTCCTGTCCTGATGAATCCATCTGCCATTATAACTCCCCCCTTACATCGGTCCTTGATAACCTGGCCTCACCTACCATAACTCAGAAAACAAACATTCATCCTCAGCTCTGGCATACTCCTCTGACACGGTACCTACGCAGATGTTCATGTACTGCTGAACGACACTGAAGGAAATCTCAGAGTTCTGCTGACTTTCTTCACTATAAGTTCATCTTGAACTCTTACTATTCTGCCCTTAATCTATATAAGCAACACTACTTCTCCACTCTTATCTCTACTCTTTCTTCAAACCCAAAACGTCTGTTCTCCACATTCAATTCTCTTCTCCGCCCACCCCCACCTCCCACAACAACTTTTCTCTTAGCCCATTATTTTGCCAGCTACTTCAACAACAAAATTAACTCCATCAGAAATGAAATCAGCTCTCAACATACTACCAGTCTCCCACCCCCTCAAAAGCTCACAATCATCCAAAACCCACATAGCCATAAATTTAGCTCTTTTGCCCCTGTTACAGAGGATGAAGTTTCTGCCCTTATACTATCCTCTCACCGCACTACCTGCCCCCCTTGACCCCATCCCCTCACAACTACTCCCCTCCCTCTCTTCTACCCTTACCCCTATACTCACACACATCTTCAACTTCTCCCTCACCACTGGTATAGTTCCCACATCTCTTAAGCATGCATTAGTCACACCTATCCTCAAAAAACCTTCTCTCGATCTAACCTCCCCATCCAACTACCGCCTTTTATCCCTACTACCCCTTGCCTCAAAGCTTCTTGAAAAGCTAGTATATGCACGTTTATCCCATTTCCTTACACTAAACTTCCTCCTTGACCCACTGCGATCTGGATTTCGCCCCCTTCACTCAACAGAGACAGCAATTGTTAAGGTTACCAATGACCTACTTACAGCAAAATCAAAAGTCCACTTCTCTCTACTTATCCTCCTTTATCTGTCTGCAGCCTTTGATACTGTCGACCACCCTCTTTTGCTCTATACCCTCCAATCCTTCGGCATCAGTGACACAGCTCTCTCTTGTTTCTCTACCTATCTGTCTAACCGTACCTTTAGTGGAGCCTTCTCTGGGGTATCCTCTGCCCCATTACCTCTTTCTGTTGGGGTACCGCAAGGCTCTGTCCTCGGTCCCCTTCTCTTCTCAATCTACACGTCCTCACTAGGTTCCTTAATAAAGTCCCATGGGTTTCATTATCATTTATATACCGATGATACCCAAATCTACCTCTCTGCACCAGAACTACCTCCTTCCTTGCTAACCCGTGTCACTAACTTTCTCTCTCATATCTCATCTTGGATGTCCTCTCACAACCTCAAGCTAAATCTCTTCAAAACTGAGCTCCTTATTTTCCCCCTTCTTCCAAAATCTCCACCCCCCATGTCTCTATAACTGTTGATAACTTCATCATTATCCCAACCTCACATGCCCGATGTCTTGGGGTCACACTGGACTCAGATCTCTCTTTCACTCCTCACATTCAGTCCTTGGCTAAAGCCTGCCGCTTTCACCTTAAAAGCATCGCTAAAATTAGACATTTCCTTATACAAGACACAACAAAGATTTTAATCCACTGTCTCATCCTTTCCCACCTCGACTACTGCAACTCTGTCCTCTCTGGTCTCCCTAGCTGACGCCTAGCTCCTTTACAAGCCACAATGAATGCCTCTGCCAAGCTCTTCTTCCTTGCACGTCGCTCTTCATCTGCCGCACCTCTCTGCCAATCCCTTCACTGGCTTCCTCTTGCCTCCAGGATTAAACACAAAATTCTCACTCTAACACACAAAGCCCTCAATTGCACTGCTCTCCCCTACATCTCAGACCTTGTCTCCAGATACTCTCCCTCTCGTCCCCTTCGCTCCGCTCATGATCTCCTATTCTCCTCCTCTCTTGTTACCCCCTCACATTCCCATCTTCAAGATTTCTCCAGATTGGCTCTCATCTTATGGAACTCTCTGCCTCGCTCCAAAGAATCTCCCCTAGTTTTAAAAGCTTCAAGTGCTCCCTGAAGACTCTACTCTTTAGGGAAAATCACAACCTACACTAACCTTCCTATCTCCACTGCTATCCCCTAAAACCCCATAGCATGTAAGCCTATGAGCCCAGCTGTTTTTAGTTAATCTTCATAAGAGCCGACTACAACCTTGGCAGGACCCTCTCTCCCCATTTGATACCTGTAATCGTTTTTATATACCACCTATGTTCATAGCATTGCGGAACCTGTTGGCGCTCTACTAATACCTGATAATAATAATAATAATAATAATAATAAATATGGCTGTTATACATATACACACACAATATAGCCATGTGGACACCTGACCATTACAGATGTGCTTACAGCATTTTCGTTCTCTGTCAAATGCGGAAGTAGGAATCTGTGTTTGATATTCGGCTCTTTTCGGAGCCAAATATCTTCATGTGCAAGTGAAATACACAAAGATTTAGATTTGCACAGATCTCAGTGTGTTTCACTAACACAACAGAAAATTCGGCTCCAAAAATAGCCGAATATCAAAAGCAGCCTCCTACGTCCGCATTCCACTGTGAATGAAACTGCTGAATGCAAATCTCTACATACCATCACATCTATATGAACTTGTTGGACATTGCATTTTAAAACCATGGGTATTTCCAGTATATGGAGTTGGCTCTCCCACTGCAGCTTTTACGGCTGCAATTCTTCTGGGAAATCTCTCTACAAGATTTTGGAGTGTGTTTATGGGAATTTGTTCCCATTAAACCAAGAGAGGATTTCTGACTACTGATGTTGGGCAATAATTTCCGGCTCACAATCACATTCCATTTCATTCCAAATGTTCATTGGGGTTGAGGTCAGGGCTCTGTGAAGGCCACTCAAGTTTCTCCAGACCAAATTTGTCAAACCATGTCTTCATCGGCCTTGGTTTATGCAAAGGGACACATTCATGCTGGAATGGGAAATGTCCTTCTCTAAACTATTGCCACAAATTTAGAAGCTCCCACTTGTCTACATTTTCTTTGTATCCTGTAGCAGTAAGATTACACTTTACAAGAACAAAGGGGCCTAATATAAACCATGAAAAACCCTGACAGACAAATATCGCCCCTCCATCACACTTTACTATAGACTTTAAGCAATCCAGTAGGTAGTTTTCTGCTGACATCTACCACACCCAGATTCTTTCATCAGACTGCCAGATAGTGAAGTGTGATTCATCACTCCAGTGAACACCTTTCTAATGCTCCAGAGTCCACTGGCAGAGTGCTTTACATTACTCCAGATGATGCTTGGCACTGGACATGAGGCTGTACAGCTGCTTGGCTTTTGAAACCCATTTACTAAAGCTCCCAATGAACAGTTCATGTGCTGATGTTGCTTTCAGTGGCAGTTTGTAACCCTGCAATAAATGATGTAACAGATGATAGCTGATTGTTATACGCTACAAGCTTCAGTGCTCAGCATACCAGCTCTGTGATTTTGAGTGGCAAACACTGTGGCTGGGCTGTTGCTCCTAGATACTACCACTTTACAATAATAGCACTTATAGTTTACTGTTGCAGATCTAGTAGAACAGACATTTCATGAACATAAAAGACAGCAGTCGCAAAATCGTTTTCAACAAAAAAGTTCAGAAAAGACCTTTACATATGTTCAATACTTGTTCTCAGGATAGGAACTGGAAAGTTACCCGAAACTGACATATATACAATAGCCCTTTCACACTTCTTAAATTAACTCCTTTGTTCACTATGGAAAGAAAATGCTTATTTAAATGTGTGAGATTAACCTATTGCAATTTGATTCCATCCTCGCCGCTGCTTAATAATATGAAAAGCAATTGTATGAAGGCATGATAGGCATACGGAGCTTGATTGCTCATTGATTATGTTGTAACTTTAAATATTCCAAAAGTAAGGATTTTTACAATATTTTTTTTTAATTTTTTTTTATTGAGGCTTAAAAGACAATACAGTTGTTAGCATCATTTGCTTCAAAAACATAATCACTAACACAGTCATGCAGAATAAACAATACATAGTGACAAGCTGCCTTGTAAACATGAGTGAGTCCATCATAAATATAACAATCTTAGGTGGCGAGGACATATGCTTTGACTGCATGCATAGAAAGCTAAAGCTACATAACTTAGCCCCATTTTACCTTTTTTTTGTTTTTAAAAGGAGACCCCCAAAATGATTAACACATTTTCACCCCAACAAAACTCTAGCAGCCTATATTGGACTACTGGAACCATATAAATTAATATATATGGGGACATGGGGGATATGAAATTTAAACAAATATATATAAGGCCGCTCTTGGACCTTTAGGACTATACATCATATTATATAGTAAACTATATCATGAGATCAATACATTTGCACAAGAGATATATGGTACATTGTTATCTATGGCTACTCTATAATCACACAGAGGGGTCTCTCAAAGAACTAAGTCTTTCTTTAGAGGACATATAGTTAAGGGAGTTCTTCACCTATAAATCTATACTGCTCTATGCCCACCTGATGAAGAAATCTGGTATATATATGAGATCACATATGAATATATTAGTGATTCACAAACTCTAGGCATTTGTTAAAATTTCAAGAATATGGTGATTGCCTGAGTACAAATACAGAGTTCCATAAGGAAAAAATATTTCTACACATTTCCGTAATTGAAACATAAATTTAGGCCCTAACATACATAGGGACAAGAGTATATACATATGTGAAAGATAGGTGGGAAAAATAGTCTTGCTATCATTAGGAAAAATAACTGAAATCAGATGTCCTATTTCTAACAGGGTATTACAGATTGCAAGCCTCATTACTAACCTTAATAATTTTAGTTACCGTTTGCGTAATATTAGAGAGTCTCAAATTAAATACCATGTTAACAGGTGGTGAAATCTATTTTGTGAGCTAACGAGTAACCTATCTCACTCCAATGCTCTGGAAAAACTTCTCCCAAGGAATGTTGTGAGGTTACAATTAAAGTATTACACTTATATGGCTGCAAACCTCTACTACCTCTCAGGATAAAAATCTGGTATTTATGAAATATCCATTAAAAGCATTATAAATGTTCCTCACCTCTCTATATATACATTTGTTAAGCCTTCAGGAGCATAGTGGTGGTGAGTATAACAGAGTGCAAATATGGGATACTGTGAGCATGCATAGAAACAAGGTTATATATATATATATATATATATATATATATATATATATATATAAATGAGATCCCTTTGAATATATAAGAGACAAGCATAACAAACGGTTTTAACAATATTTAAGCAGAATTTAACTAAACCATATGTGGGACTGTAAGCCACATTGTCACAGGAATAATGTCAGTAACTAGGTGCAGGGAATTAGAGAGTCTCAAATCAATGCAGTATTACCAGATAGATGCAGTTCCTCTTAATGGAAAATTGAGATATCATCCCACTCCGGTACTTTTGAAGACTTGCTCCCATGGGGTGCTGTGGTGTTGCGATGAAATTGGTAACACAATCTCCACCGACTGAAGTTAATGTTCTGATTATGCCGCCACTTCACTATGGATCCCAGTTCAAGGCAAACATAAAGTGAT